>NW_028300808.1:2465773-2821359 GCF_049724085.1 Artemia sp. Qi Xiang Cuo
CAGATTGTCAAAAGGGTGACAAAGCAATATCACAACAACGACTTACATTATTAAGTTAGACCTTTCAGGGTAAGAAATGGCGAATTTTGAACTAGCCAGAAGACACTATATATATACTTGTAATAATACTTCTACGGCTACTATAACTAATGGCACTAGGGGCATTAAGTTTAAACTTTTAGGGAAAGTTTAGTTTTAAACTATTGTTTTCTTTTTAACTGAAAAAGATACTTAAATATAAAACGAGAAGAAAGTAACTTAAAAAAATGTTACCGCTGAATAATTTTTAACAAGAAAAATAATGAACTACATAAACCAAAACTGAGAAAAAATATAATAATATAACTTATCAAGCGTGAGACTTCCACAAATCAGCCTAAATCAATAACTGAAACCAACACGAACAATATTGTACAATAACAAAAAAGTAAAAATTAAAACAAGCATACATTAATATTAATAGGGTTCTAAACCCCCTATGCCTTCTCATGGCCAGAACATAATTTGCACTTTACTAAAAAAAAAGAATAGAAATGAATTATTCATTAAAAGCTTAATAATTTTTGATTTATTAAAGTTATAAAAGTGAAAACGGTTAGAATTTATGTATTTTCAGTAAAAGGCAAATTATGTTCTGACCTTGATAAGGCGTAAGGATCGTGAGCCCTACTCATGTTAATTTCTGCTCGTTTTGAGTTTGGCTTTTTAAATTTCTCCAATGAAACCGTCAAAAGAGGGATTTTTCAATGATCCCCCACCACCCCACCCTGAATGGTGTTTTTCGAAATATGGGGGAGGGGAGGGTAAAAAAATAGGCGTTGCATGAACACATCTGCCTCCAAATAAATTTACACCACTGTTATAGTAATTGTATTTAAATTATTTACCCACCTGTGTAAATAAATTTACACCACTGTTATAGTAATTGTATTTACTGTTTCTAGAACAAACAGCATAATGATACTGAAAGCGATTGTATCGCCAGCGAGGATTTACCTTTTATTGAAAAGAAGTATATTTTGTGTTGGTAAGGTATATAGGCAGAAGCGAGATGTATCAGTGATTCGAGAACACACGCAAGTTATCAAAATTTACCGTGAAAACCCATCTTACCTAAATGAGATTCAAATAACGCGTAAGCCTAGACACAGTAGCTGACATATGTAAGCTACCCACAAATTATCAAAATTTACCCGAAATAAACGTATTACCTTCTACCAGGCAGAACATAAACGTCAATGGGGCGATCACGCTTCTACCTACGGAGCTTTCCTTCATCTTTTGACGTCTTTTCTTAGACATTGCTGCTGAGATCTTCTCTGGGTGTACGTCCTGCGTCTTTCACAGGTGACTGAAATAATCATACTTATTTACATATAGGTCATTAAATCATTAGCTGATTAACTAATTAACATAGAGAAATTTTTAAAGAAGAGCATAAAAAATAAATGCACAAAAATTCACGTTGCCTTCTGCCTCTGCAAAAGAAATGAAAAACATATCCGAAATACTAAAAATACATCCCAAATTTTTGGGTCTGATGGTAAAATCTCAGGGCAAGATTTAGAAATTGAATTTTTAACGAAAAAAAAGGTAGAGTACCCAAAGGGCATTCTTACAATGCATACTGTCGTAAGAGAAAAAATGTTGCGGTTGAAAATATCATTGCATTTAACCAGATCTTGCGACATTTTGGATAGAATCCATATTTTCTTTGGCCCTTTTGCTGATTCCCTGAAAACTATGGCTAAACTTATTTAATATGTTCTTCCATGGCTAGATTTTTTTTTCTTTTGTGATCGGGAAATTTGTATAAATGTAAATAAAATCACATAGACCCAAAGTCCTCCCAAGCGACAAAGTAAATGTTTCAACCTCTGGGCGGCCGGCCGATTTGTAGACACGTAATATAATGATGCAAAATATCAAGCGGAATCCAATTCGAATCCCACCTTCAAAAGCCTCCCAATCCACACCTCACCAAGCAACTATTAAGAATCACCTCGTTAAATTGTAACGATTTTATACTTATTTTAGACTGACAAAAAGTTTTCCTTCATAAACTTTCGGATGTAAATAATAATATCCCTTTTTCAATATTTTTTTTTGGGGGGGTATAAATCCTGGGCGGTGATGTTTTTGAACATTAAGTAAAAATAATATATAATTTTTTAAAAGAATTACGCAGCTCTTAAAATATATAAAACTGAGACACTACTAAATACTCCCAATTTGGTGGCACCTTCTTATAATGGCACATAGTTAATATTAGGAAAAAAAATAATTGAAAGATCAAAGAAAAAAAAATGAATTCTCACCCGTATTAAATATCTAATTAACAATAATAATACTATAATCGCCCCTAATACCATTGCCGCACGATTAAAAAGCCTTATAAAAAAAAAAGGTAAGGAAATTATTATAAAAAAAAAGGTAAGGACGCGCCCCGGGCCGAAAAAGTAAGCAAATGTAGGAACAACTTTCAAAAGTGTACGGACTCGGTATCTGGCGGCACCAGCCTCCATCAGATACTTCGGACCCAGTTATCAGCCCCCGTGTTACCAGCGCATCAGTACCCAGCCAGAACTAACAAGAGAAGCTCTGGTGCTTCAGCTTGTTGATCCTAGGTCCGGTGAACAGATTTTTAAAGGTTGAGCACATGATAAACGGATTACAGAGTGAACTACATTGTACCCCTGCAAATTCCTATGCTTCTTAATATGTTGTTGCTACGCTGAGCAATACCCCGATATTAACTGCGCGGATAGATGTCAAAAAGCTGGACTTGAACAGAAGCTTCTTGAGGGGAAAAAAAGGAAGAGAAAAAAGAAAAGTAAAAGCTGGATCAGCAATAGCATTAGTAGAGCCACGAAGCTACTTGACTAATCTTCCTCAGTACGCTTACTTTTACTTCAAGTAGAACCAGGCATTTTCCACCTCACCTTCCATCTCAAACTCAGATGTTTCGGGTAAATTTCTTAACCGTAAGCTCCTCAGACTCACAGCAGCTGAGCTTGCAGTCACACCACTTACCCTCACCCAAGCAAAGGATTTGCGACAGCCGAACTAGAGCCAAAACTCAAGCTCCCAAGGGACATAGAGGTGAAAGCATTGCGGGGAGGGGGGATATTTGAAGTTTGATAATGATGTCGGATGTTTAAACTGTGTCTATAAAAGGTGAAAACTATACCATTTTAGCGGACATTAGAGACTATGGTATGGAGAGGCATTCAAATCTTTTCTTCCGATTCCATTTCACTGGCTAGCTATTTGCGTTTGATTAAATACTAAAGAATCATAGGATTGTCATCCACTTTTTAACTCAGTATTATTGCTTAGTATTTATTTTTTCAGCGTCTATTTGTTCTATTTAGCCTGTATCAGATAAATACGTTAAAGTAATTATTGCCATGTACGAGAATAACATTACTGCGGTTCAGGTCGGACATGAGGTTAGTAGCTGATTTTATATTAAATAAGGACATAAAAAGGGTTGCGCTCTATAACGTTTATATGGATCATTTTTATGGACTTTGTTCTAAAGAGCGCAGCAAAAGCAATGAGCAATAAGATAAGTTAGATAAGTTTTATTCTTCATTAAATACACATATAATATTACATGTTATTAATCCCTCAAAGGCTCATTGGCCTGTACAAAGAGGGACGACATATGAATTACATACTCAGAGATAAAAAACAAAAGAAAATTTAAAATGATCACTTACTCACATATGAAGGAGAAGAAAAGAAAATATAGATAAACTGGAAACTATATAAAAAATTATAATAAATAAACTAAATTTATTAATTATATTAAATATACTCAAAAAAAAAAAAAAAAAAAAAAATATATTATTATTACTATAAGCGAATCCCTATCGTCGAAACAGAATTATGTGTATTGTCAGGTAGAACCAACACCATAATAGCTGTTACGATATTATTCATAACTCTTATCCAAAATATTAAAAAATCAAAACTTAAGCCATGTACAGCCCTTTTAGCTTGTATTTAAAACTATATAAATTCCAATTCAATCAACTCTGCTTATTTCTGAGGCTAGGTAGCAAAATTGAGGTTTATGGGTTAATTCAGTCATAAGGCTTATAAATATATGGTGCGAAAGCAATAAAATTTAACCCGTCTTCATGAATGCTACACCTTAGTGAACTATACAAGTTTCAGAAATAAATATTGATAGTCATACCTGAGGTTTGGGAGTCATAGCGGAGATAACACCACCATAAAACAGAACTAAACATTCAGGGGACATAAACTCCACAAAAAAAAAAAAAAAAAAAATTATTCAGTTTGATTCTTAACTAAATGGTCCATAAGAATCCTCTTGAAAGTGCCAAACGAGTGGCGTTTCTGTACTGAAGAAGGCAGGGAGTTCTAAACCTGATGACAAGCGATGAGGGGATTGAAATCTGACCGCACAGTGGGAGTAGGAGGAATGCAGATATTATTTGACGAACGAAGGTTATATGGAGCTGAATCAGAAATAAACTGAGGAGTTTTTTGAAGAGATTTTGGAAGATTGCCATGAAGCTGATGAAAAAAAAAACAAGCACAATAAATATTGTATATAGACTGTATTTTTAGATGCGGTTTTGTTTAAGAACAGTTGGTTTCCATAACCAGACGCGTTTTTTTTTCATACATCAAAGAAAGCGACCGCAGTGTAGAAGGAAAAGTAGACATCCATACTATGGGGCAATATGAGACATATGACTGGACAAGGCAGAAAAAAAGAAGCTTCAGAATAGATCCAGGAAAGGTGTGTTTAAGTTTTCGAATGACACCCAAACTCCGTGAGACCTTAACCCTAATCATGGCTATATTGTGTCTAAACGAAAGGTTCTCATCGAGCAGGATACCAAGATAGCGGACCAACCGATTCTTTGGTCTACACAAGGAGCCTTGTGACACCTGAAGCTGTGTCAGTTGAGGGAAAGCTACACCAATTCGAGAAAAAATAAGAAAATGTGACTTGGTAACATTCAAGGCCAAGCAATTCGCCTCAAACCATGGAAATAGAGACATAAAACTCTCCAAAACTAAGATTGTGCTGATGATTAGATGAAAATAATTGCCAAATGGATGAGGTTTTGAGAGTTCAGGGTTCAAGAATAGGTTTAACAATTAACGTCAAAAAGACTAAGTTGCTAAGACTACGAATAAGTGAAGGTAAAGTGATATTGGGTAATAAGAAGATCAAACAAGTGAATAGCTTCTCTTACCTAGGTAGTATTAATAGTAAAGGCGGTGTGTGCAGTGAAGATGTTAGAAGTAGATCAACCGAAGCCCAGGGTGTTTTTACACAGTTGAAAAAAGTTTGGAAGAATAGGAAGACAAATTTGCCAACTAAGATTAGAATATTGGAAACTACAGTGATGACAGCGGTCAAGCATGGGACTGGAACGTGGGTGCTCCAATAAACGGAGGAGGATTTACTAGATGTTTTCCAGGGAAAATACCAACGGATTATTTTGGGTTTCCAACTAATCATATCTCAGACAGCAGCCTGTACGAACATGTGGTTCAGTCCCGCTTTCTATGACCATAATGAAAGATAGGATGAGATGGCTAAGAGACGTCCTGCAGATAAAAGATGACAGAGTGCAGAATTTCATCTTTTTCGGCCAGATGTCTAGAGCCAAATGAAAAGCAGGTCAACCTCCTAGGGAGTGGACGGATGTCAAAAGAACATGGGACCTTCTTGGGTGGGTGTAGTGTCCCGGATTTGACTAGATTGGGATAGAGCAGAAGCGTACGTAGCTGTGTTGGCCTCAGACGTATTGGTGCTGCAGTGATTTTTTAGCAGTAGTTGCTTTTTTGTATTCGTATTAGTATTAATACTACTTATTATGTCTTTGTTTATTTGTTTTTATTTATTTATTGTCTATATGTTCAGCATTTACTTGCTTATAAGCTTTGTATGGGCATCATTTACACTTGTTTATTTGTTTCATTTATTTTGTACTTAAAAATTGTGTATGGATTTACTGATAAAATGTAACCTATTACCAGAAACACAATTGGCTAACGATTATGCTTATAAAACTATATCGTACAGGCAATAGTTTTTCAAAGGCCCTTCTCTGCTTTCGCGACTCTGGTCTCCTTTTTCATCGCGATGACTACCTTCATCTTTTTCTGATTTGTCTGCGCTTCTGACATTATCGGACTTCCTCTGTGATTTTTCAGGTGATTTCGATTCTTTATCTTCTTTGGCTTCTAGACCAAGAAAATATAATATCAATGATTAATTAATTATAAGTAACTAGTCCAAAATGTCTAATTGAAAAATAAATAAATAAATGGCATAGTTTCAATTTTAATAATGAACTCTCCAATCGTTTGAGGTAAACTTGCTGATAAAAGTTAACTTAGAGACTTTCAGACAAAGAAAAATGAGAAAAAAAGACGAACTGCTAAGATCCTTGGGTTCAGAAATTAATAGCAAAACCATTAAAGGTTGTTTGGTTACTTTTTCATAATATCCCTACTATCCCTTTGTGGCCTAATCCTTTGATGAGGTAATATGCTCGCTAACTGGTTCAAAAAATACCGGGGTTTTTATCAATTGATTTGGTGAGTTTTGAATAAGCATGGGCACTGTTTCTGTTTTCTGTTTCTGTTCTATTTTTAATGTACCTGGTTCTGTTCTGTTTATACAAAAAATAGAAACAGAACAGAAACATATAACCCGTTTTTATTTTACCTGTTCTTGTCTTGTTCTGTTTTTTTATTAGTTATTTTGGCCTGTTTCTGTTTTTTTTTCATCTGTTGTACGTAAAGTAATTATTTTTTTTTCGCGAGAAGATATGTTAAGATATTTAAAAAAAATTCAAAAAAGTATATAGATATCATTATACTCCAAAAATTAACATTTAAAAATAAACACTTTCCAGATACACCCAGGGTTTTCATTATCCTTGAATTCTAGGGGATTTTCTCAAAAATCTAGGTATCTCCCCGTAAAAAAATTTGGTTAACCGAATCCCCGAAATTTCCACGAAAATTAACCAATCACGGTATCACCCCTATCCCTAGCAAACATTACTTTACATACAATAGTTTTTTACTATTCTCTTGTTCGTTAATTTTCGTCTCCTGTGTTACTTTGCATAAGAACCAGACCGATACAATTTAAGTAAAGACGATTCTTCATACTTTCAAAAAACTATCATTTTCCTGTATTTCGATTAAACGATTTCGAATGCAGTATTCCAAATGCTATTAAGATTCTTAAATTTATGTCATTAGTGGTCAAGACAATCTTGACAAAATTAGGCAAAATTTTTCGTAAAGTTGTTGAACGCTCGGTTGGAGTTTGGGTTTTGAAATTGAATTTCTAAAGAGGGAGAATTGCTTTGAAAGCCGAATCATAAGTTTGAATTTTTTTCTGCCATTTTGATTTTTGGACATATTGTATTAATATTTAATAGGTAAGGATTGAAGGCATAAAATAGAATTGATCTTTTTGCCAAGAATTCTTACCATTTAAATTTTTTCTTTCATTCGGTGTTTAAAATTTAAGTTCTTATCTTTTTTATCTGAGAATTGTATTTGTCAGTACGTCCCTTAAAATTATTATCCTGGTCCTTTCACCTGTGTAATATTTTCCGCCGGCAGAATATTTCAAACTGAAGTTTTAGGATCTTTTTACAGTGTTGAAAAGCTGTTAGTTAGGCGAATTAAATTTTACTGAAAATATGTTCTGCTAGTATTCGGGATAGTCAAGTAAACTTGTTTAAATATCCAGGCCTATCTTTACAACTTATGATGCTTGAACCATTTTCAGTAACCCTGTATGAAGGCTAATTCTGAGATAAAAACAAAACAATTTAAAGAAATTGTGGTATATCTTATTTTATCGGGAGAACTGTCCCTAAATACCATATTCTTACCCTAAGAAATGCACCACCCCCTCCCCCTCCTAATAAGACAAAACTTAGCTATAGACTATATACAAGGTCGGGGAATACGGTATTTAAACAGAATTGACCCCAAAAATATTATTCATAAGAAAATTTCCATTACAACTTAAAGTCCAAATTTGGTTATTAGGCTCATATTGTTTTCTTGTCAAGTTTTATATTATTTTAGGATTTATTAGAAACAAGCTGTTGGTTAATATTGTCAAATAATGTTAGGTGTAAAAAAAAGAAAAAGTAACGTGTATTTGATTTGTAGCCTACATTTATCATGCCCAGGCATTAGATGGGCTGATATAAAAAGGAGACTGCAATATGTACTATATTCAAAACTTGGATGGCCAAAGGATTGTGGGTAGGGGCTGGGGGTTAATCGGTGACTATATAGTAACTATGAGGTAACCAGAAGAAAGAAAAACATAGTAGAAACAAACAATGAAAAAAATGTATTTGTCGATGGGGTCTTTTCCGCGGAAGTACTATTCGAGGAGGGTATTTTACGCGGTGGTACTATCCGCAGGGTTTGTTTCAGCGGGAGACTGTTTTCTGTGGGGGCATTTTTGTGAGGGGAAGGAGTACTTTCCGGTTTTTCCAACGGGGGGATTTTATGGGGGGAAAAAACCTAAAACGTTAAAATCAGCATAAACACCAAGAATGTGCCAATTGTAATAAAAAAAACCCTTTTAATTTAATGTTAAATTTACTTGTTTAATTTACTTCTCGTTTTTTTTAAGATTTTATGTTGCCCCATACTTGTAGGTTGAATATTTTCTTTTTAATTTACATATCTATAAATCGCAAAAAAATTTTTGTTTTTAAATATTATTAATGAATTGCTGAGATTAATTAATTAATGAAAAAATGCTATTTTTTTTTACAATTTAAATTTTTTTACTATTTTTCATTTTTTTTAAATTTTGAAATTTTCGGTGCAATATAATCAATAAGTGTTTTAAGCTATCTTTTCCGATCCCATGCTCTGGCTCTAAAACCTACTCTATAAAAGGCTTGATTTACTACGCGGATCCTTGTCAACTTGTCCCCATCTAAATTCTGAAAATACATTTTGCTTGAGCCTCCTCCCAGGCTAAACTTCGACTTATCAGGTTTTTATATGTAACAACACTGGCGATAGAAAACAGGTCTGTTAAATAATAATGGTTTAATGATTCTTATTGGATCTGATGTATCAATTTTAGACTTTTTGCAGAATCTATCGTCATCTATAGTTTGTGTAATCAGAAATTAATTTTCAGGGAGTGTCTGTCATACGTCGTTACATTACAATGATGTCACACGTCATTTATTTTAGCTATGATGTCAACATTTAAAGTCATAGAATGGTGATATATGAAAATTAATATTGCTTAATCACTATATGATGTCATAGCTAAATCGTCAGTGTCTTTACACGTCATAGCTACATTAAACTATGACGTCGGAAGGCCTTCTCATGGCCAGAACATAATTTGCACTTTAATAAAAAAAAAGAATAGAAATGACTGAGTCATTAAAAGCTTAATAATTTTTGATTTATTAAAGTTATAAAAGTGAAAACGTTTAGAATTTATGTATTTTCAGTAAAAGTCAAATTATGTTCTGACCTTGATAAGTCGTAAGTATCTTGAGCCCTACTCATGTTAATTTCTGCTCGTTTTGAGTTTGGCTTTTTAAAGTTCTCCAATGAAACCGTCAATAGAGGGATTTTTCAATGATCACCCACCACCCCACCCGAATGGGGGTTTTCGAAAGATGGGAGAGGGGAGGGTAAAAAATAGGCGATGCATGAACACATCTGCCTCCAAATAAATTTACACCACTGTTATAGTAACTGTATTTAAATTATTTACACACCTGTGTAAATAAATTTACACCACTGTTATAGTAATTGTATTTACTGTTTCTAGAACAAACAGCATAATGATAATGAAAGCGATTGTATCGCCAGCGAGGATTTACCTTTTATTGAAAAGAAGTATATTTTGTGTTGGTAAGGCATATAGGCAGGATAGAGATATATCAGTGATTCGAGAACACACGCAAGTTATCAAAATTTACCTTGAAAAACCATCTTACCTAAATGAGATTCAAATAACGCGTAAGCCTAGACACAGTAGCTGACATATGTAAGCTACCCACAAAGTATCAAAATTTACCCGAAATAACCGTATTACCTTCTACCAGGCAGAACATACTCGTCAATGTGGCGATCACACTTCAACCTACGGAGCTTCCCTTCATGTTTTGACGTCTTTTCTTCGACGTTACTGCTGAGATATTCTCTGGGTGTACGTCCTGCGTCTTTCACAGGTGACTGAAATAATAATACTTATTTACATATAGGTCATTAAATCATTAGCTGATTAACTAATTAACATAGAGAAATTTTTAAAGAAATTGAGCATAAAAAATAAATGCACAAAAATTCACGTTGCCTTCTTTCTCTGCAAAAGAAATTAAAAACATATCCGAAATACTAAAAATTTATCCCAAATTTTTAACTATGACGTCGGAAGGCCTATTTAAGATAGGTTTTACCTTTTTAGATAAGTTTAAGATAGGTTTTAGATAAGTAATATTTAATTGAAAATGAATTTTAACTGGTTGAAAATAATTGAATTAGAAAAATCTAACTACCTTAATGACCTACCAGAAGCTGAACGTCCCTCAGAATTCCGGAACATTCTGAATAGGCACTACGGTGACTATTTAAAAATGTTTACCGATGGTTCCTACAAAAGACAAGGGGGCCGGTATTGGCATCTCTATTCCCGACACGGGTGTGGTTATGGGCTTCAACACAAGAAGTGAAACATGCAGTGAAGCAAAACTGACTGCGTTATATTTGTGTTGTGAGTACATAGTCAACGAGAAGAAAAGCTTCGAGTCCGTACTCGTCTGTACAGACTCGTTAAGTAGCATTAGAAAACTATCAAAATACTGCAAAGAAGGTTCTTATAAAATCCTCCAAAACAAAATTTTGGAGGCAAGAAACAAAGTTAGCGATTTGAAGTTTTTGTGGGTACCAGCCCACATGGGCATCTACGGAAATACTTTGGCGGACGCTGGAGCAAAATATGCTGCTCAAAGAATGTCAGACTGCGTTGGGCATTCCTCGTATTTTGAAGAAAAATACAAGTCAGACTTAAGGTAATGCCGTTTTATTGTCAAAGTCCCTGAGTGTTCAGGTATCTTTCGATAATTTCTACTCCTATCACTTTTTTTGCAGGCAATATTGACAAAATCATGTTATTGAGTAACAACTAAAGTTAATGTACCATTCCATTCCTTAATAAGTAGTTTTGACAGATTAGGAGACCAGAGTGGATAAAAAGAAACTGAACTGTGGAGAAGCAGCAGAATTGAAGCTTGGGAACGAAGAGCAGTTACAAATAGGAAGACGGATTTGAAGGAATTGGCACGCTACTATGGACCTTCCACATACATCTTAAAGATGGAGCAATTTCAACAGAACAGCTGCCTAAACGCGTACCATTTGCTATCCAGCCAAATTTGAAAGCAAGAGTTAGATAGTCTAGAGTCACTTGGCGTGATAAAAAAAGTTGAAAAACCCACAGACTGGGTTAAATCCATTGTCTGGGCTCACAAACCAAATGGAGATTTAAGAATATGTTTAGATCATGTCGATTTAATCACTTTAATAAAAATAAACTATTACAAAACAAATTGCTGTTAATGAGTCGCGGTCAAATTTAATTAAAATGAAAAGTTTTTTAAATTTTGATAATAAATAATATATTTTTAAATAATATTATATTAAGAATCATAAATTCTTAATTAATTTAACACCACATTATGAATTTTTATATTTAAAATATAATTTTTCGTACTCGAGTCCGCAGAATATTAATAAAAAAAAATTATTTATTTTTTTTTAATACTATTAAAAATTGTAATTATAGTCGACTAATTTTATTTATATTTAAAAAAAAAAAAACAACAAGCATAAATTTGTTTTATGATCAGTGCGACAGAGAGCACGAGAACAAGGAGGGAGATTCTATATATACACATGAATTTTTGACCAACAAAGTATACCTTATTTTGGGCACTTGTAGACAATCTCACGAGTCACCCCGATCCAGGCGAAACACTT
Source organism: Artemia sp. Qi Xiang Cuo (assembly GCF_049724085.1). Lineage (NCBI taxonomy): Eukaryota > Metazoa > Arthropoda > Branchiopoda > Anostraca > Artemiidae > Artemia > Artemia sp. Qi Xiang Cuo. The sequence continues at coordinate 2,477,834 of NW_028300808.1, forward strand.
TCTTTCAGTGAAATGTTTATTCCATCAAACAAATAAAAGCTTCAAACACTAGTGGGTATATCCAACTATCTATCTAGACACACTCCACATTGGTCTACTCTGAATCAGCCACTGAGAGACCTAGGTAAGGTCAAGGAGTTCCAGTGGAAGGAAGAGTATAATGCTGCAAGGAAAGACATTCGGACAGCAATTTTCATCAACCTCCTATACTTTGATTAGATTTCTACCAACGCAGAGGTTATTACAGACGTATCAATACATGGTCTTGGAGCACAGTTGATAGAAGATGGAGGCACAGTAGCATTTAATTTACGTTCCATATCAGAGACAGATAAACTTTATTCACAAAACTAAAAAGAAAGTCTTTGACCAAATTTGACGTTTAAGCATTTTCATAAGTACTTATACGGCCAAAAAGCTCGTGTGACTATTGATTAACAAACGTTGGAGTCAATACTGAGCAAACCGATCTACACGGTGCCACAGCGACTTTAAAGAATGATGTTGATTATACAAAAATGCAACTTTACATTTCACTACCGACCTGTAAAAGATAGTCCGGTAGGTGACACCTGGTCTAGAATGCATATACTCAATGTAGATTCTAAATCAGAATCAAGAAATAGATATGCTGTACACATCTTCTTTAGAGATCTACCAATATCGAGTAAAATGATTAAACAGATCCGAGTAGAGACTCAAAATGACTCCGAACTTAATGTTTTGAAACGTGTTATATAAAAGGGATGGCGCAACAAACGAAAGATGACACCGTCAGCCACTGGATCATTTTGAGATTATCCTGACCAACAGACTGTCAATGAAGATGTAACTTTGAAAGAAGAAAGGAACATCAGTCCAAGCTTTCGGAGAAAAGATATTTTGTATCAGCTACATATGTCACATCTAGGAATGACCAACACAAAGGAAAGGGCAAGAATAACAATTGTCTGGCCAAATATCCATTGAGATACAGAAGAAATGGTCACCAGGTGCGAAGTCTGTGCTAAGTGTGTATCAGGACAGCAACAAAAAATAATAATCAGCAAAGAAATATCAAAATACCCATTCCAGCCTCTCGGTGCCGATTTATTCACTTTTCTAGGTAGCAAATATCTCATCACTTTTGACTGCTACAGCCCTATGTTCGAAGTGGATAAGCTGAGTTATACCAACTCACATAAAGTTTTAGTCTAGCTCAAAGCACATTTTTCCAGATATGGAATATCCAAAAGAATGACTTCTGATAATGGCCACCAGCTTTCCTCGGACGAATTCTGGAAATTCACTGAAACCTGGAGCAGTGAAACTAAGCCTTGAGTCCCGCATGTCCACAGGCGACTGGTGTTGAGTGAGTAATTGATACAAACAGCAAAGCGATTATGGCTAAGACTTTGGACAGCATAAGCGATACATATCTTGTATTATTGAAGCATAAGATAGTACCTGTTGATGGATTCAAGTCTCCAGCGCAGCTAAGCATGAATCGACAACATCTGTTAATACTGCCAGTTGTACAACAAGCTTTATTGACGAAATACACAAATCAAGTAGGGATAGAACACATCAGGAGAAATGCCCAGAAAATCCAGCAGATGTATTACAACAGACCAGCCCAAGATCTCAGTTCTATTGCAGCAGGAGAAAAGATGAGGGTGAAGCTGCAAGAAAATATAAGAAGGAAAAAAGCTGCTGTAACTGAACAACTTCCATACTCTTCTAGATATTAGATCTTTTATCTTATAACGGTAGTAAGATTTGGCGCAATCACCGATTTATCCGCTTGAGAAAAACAGATCTCCCGGACATCGACACCCATAAAGAAACAACCTATGACGATCCAGGCAGAGGTTTCTCTTACCCGAATTTACCTGGTAACAACACCAGTGGCACCGAACCGACCAGTTTCTTACCCAGTTGCTTACCCGACAACAACTGCAGAGACGTTACCCCGAAGACCAGACCAACCAGGTTAATTCAAATGCTGGACGTTGCATAACTACACATTCTGAAAGGACGGTGAAGCCTGTGATCCGTAGGAACCTCAGCCTCGATTGGGAAAAGTTACGTTGGCAACATGAAGATACGGAACACTGTCTGTTTTCAGAAGAGATAAAATTAATATATTATAATTTTATAAATTTTATATATTATTTTGCTTTTTGTTTTTTTTTTGGAGGTTTTTTGTTCTTTTAACGTATTAAATAAGAAAAAAATGAGAGAACCTCAAACAAAGCAAACAAGACCAGACAGACTAGACTAGGCCAGACAGACAGACCATACCAGACCCCACAAGACAAGACAACACTATAATAGTCCGACGTATCAAAAATAGTCTAATTAAAGAATTTCAGATAATTTTCAAGAATTCAAACGAGACTTAAGACACTACTAACAGGCACTGTTTTACACTCAGCTAGGAATTTTGATTTCAAATCCTGAATAGTAAATACAGAGTTTTAGAAAATTTTCAAGAATTCAGACGAGATCCAAGATGCTGTAACGCATGCCCTGTTTGAAACTCGAAAAGTATGCTTGTATTCAATATACAGGGCCCACCTTATTTGGGCTTTAAATTTTTTTTTATATGTATCCAATAGATATTTTGAGACAGGCCTTTTATTCAAAATAGATAGATATTTTATTCTAAATATTGATAGATACTTTCACTATCTCTACCCACCACCCACCCCCTTCCAAATTTAGGTAATTTTCTGTTTTGTATTAAAAATAATTAAAAATTGTTATTAATAATTTAAACAAAACAAAACAAAATTTCCCAAAAAAGGCATCATTTTCATCAGAAGTAGGGTAGAAAGGGGCATTGGAGGGCTTACAAAATGAGCAGAAAAATACTAGCAAGTGAAAAACATTTCCTAATCAAATACAGCGCAATAGCGCTGCCTGAGTAAAGAACTATGTTGGCATCACGTATTTTTTTTTCTTTTAGACCAGGGCACTTTGTATCGAAGGAGTTGTCAGAGAAACTTCAAAAAGGGCTCATTATATTGGAAAGGGAAACGGCTAGTGCCCATTTTGATAGTTAAAAGTGGTTGGAGGGCAACTAACCCCCCTTCCTCGCTCACCCTTTCAGAACATAAGACAATGCCTTTAGGGTTGGTACAGCCTCCCAGTGCCTTGGAGATAAAGTTGTAAGTCACGCTCTGGGGGCACATAAGGTTTTATGGAGTGGGTGGTCGTATAAACTTCAGATAGATCTCAGGTGATTTGAAATTGAAAGTTATAGTACCAGTCCCAACCCACACTCGTCATTTCCCTAAAGACATCCGATTAAAATTTGGAGATAGCAAATTTGTTTATTATAGTCGAAGGGTCCAGAAATTATATCTTTGAGGAAGACAATCCTGCTAGTGAGCATATAAGGCTCTTATAGAATAGGGGTAGTCGTATATACTTCGGAAGGAACTCAGCGGATTGGTAATCTGAATTTCTAGTACTCTTTTAAGGGTCAAAGTGATCTGAGGGTGGCTATCCCCCCTCCTCAAAACGTCGTTTTTTCCCAAAATACATCAAATAAAAAATTTTGAGCGTCATTTTATTCAAAATAGTCCAAAGATCCTTTGGACTATTGGACTATTGGATCCTTTGGACTTTGGAATTCTTAAAAGAAGACCTTTGGGGTCTGTACAAACCACCAGAGTCTGGGGGTAAGGGTTATAAGTTGTGCCGCGGGGCATTTAAGGTTTTTAAGGAAGGGATTGTTCTTTAACTTTAGAAGAACCTCATTTTGTTAAGAATTGGAACTTCTAGTTTCTTTTTAAGCATCGAAAGGGATTGAGGAAATTTAGCCCCCCGCCCCCTCCCCCCCCTCCCGGCTGGTCACTCAACGGATATGATTGAAATTATAAGATAGCGATTTTGTTCAAAATAGTCCAAAGAATATATATTAATGCCTCTAGGATTGACCCAACCCCCACACGCCCTATTGATAGGGCGGTAAATTATGCCCTGGGGCTTATAAGGTTCTTATTTAAATGGTGGTCGTATATGGAATGGAGGAGACTCATTGAATTGGCAATCAGAAGTTCTAGTGCCGTTTTTAAAGGACAAAGTGATCAGAGCATAGCTGCCCCCCCCACACACACACCCACAAGCAAGTCGTGTTGTTGTTTTTTTTTCGAGATGTATCCAATAGATATTTTGAGACAGGCCTTTTATTCAAAATAGATAAATATTTTGTTCATATTTTGTAGATAAATATTGATATATACTTTCACTACCTCAACCATCCACCCACCCCCACCCAAAATGAGGCAATTTTCTGTTTGGTAATAATAATAGTTAAAAAGTGTTATTATTAATTTAACCTAACCTCACGCCCTGGGGGCATATAAGGTTTGATCGAGTATGTGGTCGTATAAAATTCAGATAGGGCTCAGGTGATTTGAAATTGGCAGTTATAGTACTCTTTTTAAGTCAAAAGTTATTTGAGAGTAACCAGCCCCAACCCAAACTCATCATTTCCCTAAAGACATCCGATTAAAATTTAGAGATGGCAAATTTGTTCATTATAGTCGAAGGGTCCAGAAATTATATCTTTAAGGAAGACAATCCCGCTCGTCGGCATATAAGGCTCCTATAGAATAGGGGTAGTCGTATATACTTCGGAGGGAACTCATGGGATTGGTAATTTGAATTTCTAGTACCCTTTTAAGAGTCAAAGTGATCTGAGGGTGGCTATCCCCCCTTCTCAACACGTTGTTTTTTCCCGAAATACATCGAATAAAAAACTTTGAGAGTCATTTTATTCAAATGGTCCAAAGATCATAAAAGAAGACTTTTGGGGTTTGTACAAACCACCAGAGTCTGGGGGTAAGGGTTGTAAGTTGTGCCGCGGGGCATTTAAGGTTTTTATGTAAGGGATTGTTCTTTAACTTTAGAAAAACCTGGTTTTGTTAAGAATTGAAACTTCTAGTTCCTTTTTACACAACGAAAGGGATGGAGGACATTTAGCCCCCCTCCCCCTCCCCAATATCCTGTCTTTTCTCTAAACGTATCTGATTGAAATTTTAAGATAGCGATTTTGTTATGGAGAAGACTCATTTGATTGGTAATCAGAAGTTCTAGTGCCGTTTTTAAAAGTCAAAGTCATCAGAGAATAGCTACCCCCTCCCGCACACATACACACACAAGCAAGTCGTGTTGTTTTTTTTTCAAGATGTATCTAATAGACATTTTGAGACTGGCCTTTTATTCAAAATAGAAAGATATTTTGTTCTAAATATTGATAGATACTTTCACTACCTCTAACCTTCACCCACCCCCTCCCTAAAATAGGCAATTTTCTGTTTTTTAACAATAATAAATACAAAGTGTTATTATTAGTTTAACCTAACCTAACCTAATTTTTCCAAAAAAGGCATCATTTTAATCAGAAGTAGGGTAGAAAGGGGTATTGAAGGGCTAACAAAATGAGCAGAAAAATACTAGCAAGTGAAAAACATTTCCTAATCAAATGCAGCGCAATAGCACCGCCTAAGTAAAGAACTATGTTGGCACCATGTATTTTTCTTTTCTTTTAGACAAGGGCACTTCGTATCGAAGGAGTTGTCATAGAAACTTCAAAAAGGGCTCATTATACTGGAAAGGGAAACGGCTAGTGCCCTTTTTGATAGTCAAAAGTGATTGGAGGGCAACTAACCCTCCTTCCTCACTCACCCTTTCAGAACATATAACAATGCCTTTAGGGTTGGTACAACCTAGTATCTATCAATATTTAGAACAAAATATCCATCTTTTTTGAATAAAAGGCCTGTCTCAACATATCTATTGGATACATCTCGAAAAAAAACAACACGACTTGCTTGTGTGTGTTTGTGTGTGTGTAGGGAAAGGGGAGGGGGTAGCTCTGCTATGATCACTTTGACTTTTAAAAACGGCACTAGAACTTCTGATTTCCAATCCAATTAGTCTCATCCCACTACTAGAGGTAGTGAAAGTATCTATCAATATTTAGAACAAAATATCTATCTATTTTTAATAAAAGGCCTGTCCCAAAATATCTATCGGATACATCTCGAAAAAAACAACACGACTTGCTTGTGTGTGTGTGTGGGGGGGGGGGGGGTAGCTCTGCTCTGATCACTTTGACTTTTAAAAACAGAACTAGAACTTCTGATTTCCAATCCAATGAGTCTCCTCCCGCTACTAGAGGTAGTGAAAGTATCTATCAATATTTAGAACAAAATATCTATCTATTTTGAATAAAAGGCCTGTTTCAAAATTTCTATTGGATACATCTCGAAAAAAAACACCACTTGCTTGTGTGTGTGTGTGTGGGGGGGGGGGGGGTAACTCTGCTATAATCACTTTGACTCTTATAACGGCACTAGAGCTTCTGATTACCAATCAGGTAGTGAAAGTATCTATCAATATTTAGAACAAAATATCTTTCTACTTTGAATAAAAGGCCTGTCTCAAAATATCTATTGGATACATCTCGAAAAAAAAACAACACGACTTGCTTGTGTGTGGGGGGGGGGGGGAAGGGGGGTAGCTCAGCTCTGGTCACTTTGACTTTTAGAAACGGCACTAGAACTTCTGATTACCAATCCAATGAGTCTCCTCCCACTACTAGAGGTAGTGAAAGTATCTATTAATATTTAGAACAAAATATCTATCTATTTTCAATAAAAGGCCTCTCTCAAAACATCTATTGGATACATCTCGAAAAAATACAACACGACTTGCTTGTGTGTGTGGGGCGGGGGGGGTAGCTCTGCTCTCATCACTTTGACTTTTAAAAACGGCACTAGAACTTCTGATTACGAATCAGGTAGTGAAAGTATCTGGTAGTGAAAGGCCTCTCTCAAAATATCTATTGGATACATCTCGAAAAAAACAACAAGACTTGCTTGTGTGTATGGGGAGGGGTGGGTGGGTGGTTTAGTTCTGCTCTGATCACTTTGACTTTTAAAAACGGCACTAGAACTTCTGATTACCAATCAGGTAGTGAAAGTATCTATCAATATTTAGAAAAAAATATATATCTATTTTAAATAAATGGCCTGTCTAAAAATATCTATTGGATACATCTTGAAAAAAAAAACAACACGACTTGCTTGCGTGTTTGTGTGAGGGAGGGCGGGGGGAAGGTAGCTCTGCTCTGGTCACTTTTACTTTTAAGAACGGCACTAGAACTTCTGATTACCAATCCAATGACTTTCCTCCCACTACTAGAGGTAGTGAAAGTATCTATCAATATTTAGAACAAAATATCTATCTATTTTTAATAAAACGCCTGTCCCAAAATATCTATTGGATACATCTCGAAAAAAAAGAACACGACTTGCTTGTGTGTTTGTGTGTGTGTGTGGGGGGGGGGTAGCTCTGCTCTGATCACTTTGACTTTTAAAAACGGCACTAGAACTTCTGATTTCCAATCCAGTTAGTCTCATCCCACTACTAGAGGTAGTGAAAGTATCTATCAATATTTAGAACAAAATATCTATCTATTTTTAATAAAAAGCCTGTCCCAAAATATATATTGGATACATCTCGAAAAAAAACACCACGACTTGCTTGTGTGTATGGGGAGGGGTGGGTGGGTGGTTTAGCTCTCCTCTGATCATTTTGACTTTTAAAAACGGCACTAGAACTTCTGATTTCCAATCCAATGAGTCTCCTCCCACTACTAGAGGTAGTGAAAGTATCTATCGATATTTAGAACAAAATATCTATCTATTTTGAATAAAAGGCCTGTCTCAAAATATATATTGTATACATCTCGAAAAAAAAAAACACGACTTGCTTGTGCGTGTGTGGGGGGGGGGGGTAGATCTGCTCTAATCACTTTGACTTTTATAACGGCACTAGAACTTCTGATTATCAATCAGGTAGTGAAAGGATCTATCAATATTTAGAACAAAATATATGTCTATTCTGAATAAAAGGCCTGTCTCAAAATATCTATTGGATACATCTCGAAAAAAACAACACGACTTGCTTGTGTGTGTGTGTGTGTGGGGGGGGGGGGGTAGCTCTGCTCTGATCACTTTGACTTTTAAAAACGGCACTAGAACTTCTGATTACCAATCCAATGAGTCTCCTCCCAACACTAGAGGTAGTGAAAGTATCTATTAATATTTAGAACAAAATATCTATTTATTTTCAATAAAAGGCCTCTCTCAAAATATCTATTGGATACATCTCGAAAAAATACAACACGACTTGCTTGTGTGTGTGGGGAGGGGGGGTAGCTCTGCTCTGATCACTTTGACTTTTAAAAACGGCACTAGAACTTCTGATTACCAATCAGGTAGTGAAAGTATCTATCAATATTTAGAACAAAATATCTATCTATTTTAAATAAAAGGCCTGTCTCAAAATATCTATTGGATACATCTTGAAAAAAAAACAACACAACTTGCTTGCGTATTTGTGTGTGTGGGGGGGGGGGAAGGTAGTTCTGCTCTGGTCACTTTTACTTTTAAAAACGGCACTAGAACTTCCGATTACCAATCCAATGAGTCTCCTCCCTCTAATAGAGGTAGTGAAGTATCTATGAATATTTAGAAAAAAAAAATCTATTTTGAACAAAAGGCCTGTCTCAAAATATCTATCGGATACATCTAGAAAAAAAAACTATACGACTTGCTTGTGTGTGTGTGTGTGTGTGGGGGGGGGGGGTAGCTCTGCTCTGATCACTTTGACTTTTAGAAACGGCACTAGAACTTCTGATTACCAATCTAATGAGTCTCCTCCCACTACTAGAGGTAGTGAAAGTATCTATCAATATTTAGAACAAAATATCTATCTATTTTGAATAAAATGCATGTCTCAAAATATTTATTGGATACATCTCGAAAAAAACAACACGACTTGCTTGTGTGTGTGTGTGTGTTGGGGGGGGGGTTAGCTCTGATCTGATCACTTTAACTTTTAAAAACGGCAATAGAACTTCTGATTACCAATCCAATGAGTCTCCTCCCACTACTAGAGGTAGTGAAAGTATCTATCCGTATTTAGAACAAAATATCTATCTATTTTGAATAAAAGGCCTGTCTCAAAATATCTATTGGTTACATCTAAAAAAAAAACAAAAAAACAACACGAATTGATTGTGTGTGTGTGGGGGGGGGGGGGTAGCTATGCGCTGATCACTTTGACTTTTAAAAACGGCACTAGAACTTCTGATTACCAATCTAATGAGTCTCCTCCATAACAAAATCGCTATCTTAAAATTTCAAGCAGACAAGTTTAGTGAAAAGACGGGAGGTTGGGGAGGGGGAGGGGGGCTAAATGTCCTCCATCCCTTTTGACGCTTAAAAAGGAACTAGAAGTTCCAATTCTTAACAAAATGAGGTTCTTTTAAAGTTAAAGAACAATCCCTTCCATAAAAACCTTAAATGTCCCGCCTTACAACTTACAACCCTTACCCCCAGACTCTGGTGGTTTTTACAAGCCCCAAAGGCCTTCTTTTATGATCTTTGGACTATTTTGAATAAAATGACTCTCAAAATCTTTTATCCGATGTATTTTGGGAAAAAAATGACGTATTGAGGAGGGGGGATAGCCACTCTCAGATCACTTTGACTCTTAAAAGGGTACTAGAAATTCAGATTTCCAATCCCATGAGTTCCCTCCGAAGTATATACGACTACCCCTATTCTATAAGAGCCTTATATGCCCACGAGCGGGATTGTCTTCCTCAAAGATATAATTTCTGGACCCTTCGACTATAATGAACAAATTTGCTATCTCCAAATTTTAATCGGATGTCTTTAGGAAAATGATAGTAGTATCCATATGATAGATATGAACCCTACAAGAATATGCTCAAAAGTGTAACAGATACGAACCCTACAAGAAGTTTTAGTTTTTTTTAAATCGAAAACTAGAGATTGTCAAATTGCGTTATCCACTGTTCCATTTCTTTGAATTATGTGCTATCAAGAACTGTTTCGGATTTTTTTGGACAATTGCCTTTAGGCAAGAATAGTTTGACATGAATTTGTCGGTAGATAACATTTGTGAATTGAATCCTGCAATCAGAATTGTTTGATTGACATTTGCAAAAAAGGGATAAGGGATTGTATTTAGTTTAAATAATGCTAGGAGGAATTGAGTTTTGTGGGTGGTGTGAAAAAGGTACTTATTTAATATCCTGGTAAACATACGACTAGAAATGCTTCAGCATAAATAGGGGTAATGCGTCTTTCTGAACTTTCTGGGGAGGGGTGGAGGTAAGTATTTAGTTTAAAAAATGCTAGGAGGAATTTAGTTTTGTGGGTGGTGTGAAAATGGTGCTTATTAAATATCCTGGTAAAAATACGACTAGAAATGCTTCAGCATAAATAGGGGTACTGCGTCTTTATGAGCTATCTGGGGAGGGGAATGGAGGCAAGTATTTAGTTTAAATAATGCTAGGAGGAATTGAGTTTTGAGGATGGGGTGAAAAATGGTACTTATTCAATATCCTGGTAAACATACAACTAAAAATGCTTCAGCATAAATATGGGTTTTACGTCTTTTTGAACTTTCTGGGGAGGGGAATGGAGGCAAATATTTAGCTATAAAAAAGCTAAGAAGAATTGAGTTTTGTGGGTGGGATGAAAAAATGGTAATTAATCAATATCCTGGTAAACATGCGACTAGAAATGTTTCAGCATAAATAGGGGTATTGTGTCTTTCTGAACTTTCTGGGGAGGGGGTCGAGGTAAGTATTTAGTTTAAATAATGCTAGGAGGAATTGAGTTTTGTGGGTGGGGTGAAAAATGGTACTTATTCAATATCCTGGTAAACATACAACTAGAAATGCTTCAGCATAAATAGGGGTATTGCGTCTTTCCGAACTTTCTGGGGAGGGGAATGGAGGCAAGTGTTTAGTTTAAATAATGCTAGGAGGAATTGAGTTTTTAGGATGGGGTGAAAAATTATACTTATTCAATATCCTGGCAAACATACGACTAGAAATGCTTCAGCATAAATAGGGGTAGACCAACTAGTAAATATTTATCGGGGTTTTATTTTTTCTGTTCAATTATTTTCAGTGTAAGCTAATATAATTACCTCATTCTTTTATTCTAACTTAACTTGTAGGAATAGGACTTCTAGAATAAGGATTCATTCCCTCGACTAAATCAGTTTATTCATGTATAATGGTGAACAAAAGACTATTAATTCTCCGTATTCTTCTTCTTCTTCTTATCTAGCTAAATGTTGCGCTGTGTTTGTCACACCAACTAGTAAATATTTATCGGGGTTTTATTTTTTCCGTTCAATTATTTTCACTGTAAGCCAATATAATGCTAGGGGGTAAATTAAGTATTGAGGGGGCTAAAAATGGTAGCTATTTAGTACCCGGTAAACATGTGACTTGAAATGCTTCATTAGAAATAGGTTATTGCTAATGATACCTCCTCGACAGATATTTTTTGTATTTTTTTATAGCTATTAGCCAAACGTTGCTCTGTGTTTTTCACACCAACTAGTAAATAATTATCGGGGTTTTATTTTTTCTGTTCAATTATTTTCAATGTAAGCCAATATAATTACCTCATTATTTTATTCTAACTTAACTTGTAGGAATAGGACTTCTAGTATAAGGATTCATTCCCTCGACTAAATCAGTTTATACATGTAAAATGGTGAACAAAAGACTATTAATTCTCCGTATTTTTCTTCTTCTTCTTCTTATCTAGCTAAACGTTGCGCTGTGTTTGTCACACCAACTAGTAAATATTTAACGGGCTTTTATTTTTTCAGTTCAATTATTTTCAGTCTAAGCCAATATAATGCTAGGGGGTAAATTAAGTTTTGAGGGGGGTAAAAATGGTAGTGATTTAGTACCCGGTAAACAGGTGACTTGAAATGCTTCATTAGAAATAGTTTATTGCTAATGATACCTCCTCGACAGATATTTTTATGGCTCTAACAATTGTACTCTATGCTTGCCCAGAGACACGATCTGGCTTTCCCACTATTACTCTATGGCCGGTTATCGACACTACCTAGTCCATTGCACGTATTAAATCAGTATTTTTTACACAGTGGAACGATAAACACATAACTAATATCTCAAAAAGTTGAAGATGAAGCATTTTAAGAAAGTGTGTTCACATAATAGTGTTATTGTAGCATTAAATGCTGACAAGGAGAAGTATCTAAACTATAAAATAAGTACAAGTGGTAGCACTATCGGAAACGTATGCGTGCAATGTCATGACAGTAAGGAATTGAATTTCTTTGGAGTACCAAAAAATTCAACTCTTATGATGGTGGATATAAGAGATTGAGATCTCCAGAGATGATTGCACTCAAAGAGAATGCCAACATAAAAATAATAGTTGATGAAGAGGGGCATCTTCTTGATAGTGCTTGTGGTAACATGTTACCCAGTGTTAAATCATATAGTCAGCTTTCGGTTATTAGTAGTTAAATGAAAGCAAAGACGAAAAGAAACGCCTACTCTTCTACTAATATCATAAACCATATCCTGTCTTCGTGCCGCAACTGTTACCTGTTTAAAAATATTGTGATAATAGACAGTGAAATTGCTAGAGAAATAAAAAATGTATTGGCAGAAAATATCACTAAGGAATATAAAGATGAATCGATGAAAAGCAAAGTACCAGCAAACGTTACCGCCATTGATCAAACAGTCAATGAATCAAATAATACCAAAGATAAAAAGCATATTGAGGCTGTCGATGACACACCTATCAAAATTGTGTATGAGTTAAAAAGGAATAATGATTATTCTAATGATTACGAACTAAGAGAAGACAATAGCTATAGTATCAAGAGAGAACATGTTGAAGCATTTTATGGAACAGATTCAAAATGTCCAAAGTTGTTCACTGATATTAATAATGTATAATAACATATATTTTTTGTATTGATATTCTACATGACATTACTTCATTAAAAATATATTATGCATTACATTGTTATGTGTTCATTATTTTTATAGTAAGCTAGCATATCGAACGTTTAGAATGTCTATTAAAACATCGGGGGTGTAAGAAAAGGAATTTACATACATCATATATCGGATAAATAGGTTAACACAGAGAAAATCTAAGTATAAGAATGAATAAATTCTCTATCAACATCTATTGACAGATACTTGGGATAGCAATTACAAAATCAAAGTATCAGAGTGAATAAATTCTTTATCGATGTTTTTTGACAGATAAGTTCGGTTACACTGCCATAATATAAGAATCAAATTGAACAAATTCTTTATTAACATTCTTTATCGATATCATATGTCGGATATGTCGGATAAAATTACCAAAATCTATCAATTAGAATGAATACATTTTCAACTATCATCAGTTCTCGGATTTGTCATTATGAAAAAATTGTAAGTAAGTAGCAAACTCTTTCTTGAATACAACTCTTGGATACACAATACAGATATTATAAAAAAATTTAATTTCCAGACTTCATTTGCATGCAATAGATACCGAGAGTTCTATGACTCCTCCCCGCAATGACTTCTAAGGGTCTTATGACTCCTCCCCACAATGAATTCAGATGGTTTTAGGACTCCTCCCCCTAGCCATAACTCCGTTCAACCTTGAGCGAAGGTATAAATGTTTGATGAAGTATTTCTCTACTTAACAACTACATTAATAGCTTCCAAAATGATAGGACTGTATGACACAGAATTTATCGGTTTGAAAAAATCATCTTGTGGTGTAATATTTGAATGTGCATTTTTATTATTGTCAACGGAACTCGAAGAAATTGACTGTTATCATTGGATAGTGAACTATAACATGTTTGAGTATGATAAGAGCTTGTGGAGTACTACATTACGTCATATAAACAGACTGGGATTCTAGGATAGAGTGATTACACTACTTAATAATACTGGTCAGGAACTGAGAAATGTTCAGGAGTAAGTCAATGAAATTTGCAGCTTTTTCGGGGTTGAAGCACTCTACGTAAAGGGTAATTTACCTACAGATAAAGTTTTAATTCAAAAGTGTGACCCTAGGATTCCACTTTTCAATCTAGAAGAGTTGAAGTGTCCTAAATTTGAAGGGGGATATCACCGTCCTGAAGACGAGGTTAGGTTCTTCGCGCAGTGGATACCTAAGGACATATCTGATCGTGATAAATCCATAAGACATGGTAAAAACCATTCTATATCATGGGACCATCGTTTCTGGATGTTCAAGAGTGAACTCTAAGTACTATTTTTATGTAAATATGTGTTTTTTTTCTCAAAAAAATCTGTTAATACGTTTAAGCAATAAATATCTTTAAGCTTAACCCGTCTTTATTCTTTAGAATAGTTCTATTCATTTCATTAAATTATGAGTAATCGTACTTACAAGAAATTGTAAGTAATCAACAATCACTTTCTTGAATTCACTTCCTGGACACAATACAGATATTTAATTCAAGAAACCATGATAAAATCACAAGTAAGTAACAAACTTTTTATTGTTTTCACCTATTGGATACACAATACGGAAATTTCATTCAAAAAATTATGAAGAAATTGTAAATAGGTAACAAACTCTTTCTTGAAGTCACCTCTTGTATACACAATGCAGAAATTTCACTCAATAAATTACGAAAAAATTGTAAGTAAGTAATAATGTGTCTGTGTGTGTGCAAGGCAGAGCAATTTCCTCAAAAATTGCACTATTTAATACCCCCTCCAACCCACCGCAGCGGCCCCCCGCGGCGTTCCCCGCCCCCACCACGCCGTGGTGGGGTCGAGAGTTTGCTACTTACTTACTTACAATTTTTTCATAATGACAAATGTGACAACTGATGATGATAGAGAATTTATTCATTCTAATTGATAAATTTTGTCAATGTTATCCGACGTATCCGACATATGATATTGATAAGGAATATTAATAAAGAATTTCTTCAATTTGATTCTTAAATTATGTCAGTGTTATCAAACGTATCTGTCAAAAAACATCGATAAAGAATTTATTCACTCTGATACTTTGATTTTGTCAATGCTATCCCAAGTATCCGTCAATAGATGTTGATAGAGAATTTATTTATTCTTATACTTAGATTTTCTCTATGTTAACCTATCTATCCGATGTATGATGTATGTAAATTCCTTTTTTTACATCTCCGATGTTTTAATAGATATTCTAAACGTTCGATATGCTAGCTTACTCTAAAAATAATGAACACATAACAATGTAATGCATAATATATTTTTAATTAAATAATGTCATGTAGAAAATTAATAAAAAAAATATATGTTATTATACATTATTAATATCAGTGGACAACTTTGGACATTTTGAATCTGTTCCATAAAATGCTTCTCCATGTTCTCTCTTGATACTATAGCTATTGTCTTCTCTTAGTACGTAATCAGTAGAATAATCATTATTCCATTTTGACTAATACACAATTTTTATAGGTGTATCATCGACAGCCTCAATATGCTTTTCATCTTTCGTATTATTTGATTCATTGACTGTTTGATCAATGGCGGTAACGTTTGCGGGCACTTTGCTTTTCATCGATTTTTCTTTATATTCCTTAGTGATATTTTCTGCCAATCCCCTTTTTATTTTTCTAGCAATTTCACTGTCTATTATCACACTATTTTTACACAGAAAACAGTTCCGGCACGTAGACAAGATATGGTTTATGATATTAGTAGAAGAGTAGGCCTTTCTTTTCGTCTTTGCTTTTATTTGAATGCTAACACCCGAATGCTGACGATATGGTTTAACACTGGGTAACATGTTACCACAAGCACTAGCAAGAAGATGCCCCTCTTTATCAACTATTATTTTTATATTGGCATTCTCTTTGAGTACAATCATCTACGGAGATCTCAATCTCGCATATCCACCATCATAAGAGTTGAATTTTTTTTGGTACTCCGAAAAAATTCAATTCCTTACTGTCATAACATTGCACTCATACGTTTCCCATAGTGCTACCACTTGTACTTATTTCATAGTTTAAATAATTCTCCTTGTCAGCATTCAATGCTATAATAACACTATCATGTGAACACACTTTCTTAAATGCTTCATCTTCACTTTTTAGAGATATTAGTTATGTGTTTATCGTTCCACTGTGTAAAAAATACTGATTTAATACATGCAATGTACTAGGTAGTGTCAATAACCGTCCATAGAGTAATAGTGGGATAGCCGCATCGTGTCTCTGGGCAGGCATAGAGTACAATTGTTAGAGCCATAAAAATATCTGTCGAGGAAGTATCATTAGCAATAACCTATTTCTAATGAAGCATTTCAAGTCACCTGTTTACCGGGTACTAAATAATTACCATTTTTAACCCCCTCAAAACTTAATTTACCCCCTATAATTATATTGGCTTACACTGAAAATAATTGAACGGAAAAAATAAAAGCCCGATAAATATTTACTAGTAGGTGTGACAAACACAGCGCAAAGTTTAGCTAGATAAGAAAAAGAAGAATACGGAGAATTAATAGTCTTTTGTTCACCATTATACATGAATAAACTGATTTAGTCGAGGGAATTAATCCTTATTCTAGAAGTCCTATTCCTACAGGTTAAGTTAGAATAAAAGAATGAGGTAATTATATTGGCTTACACTGAAAATAATTGAACAGAAAAAATAAAACCCCGATAAATATTTACTAGTTGGTGTGAGAAACACAGAGCAACGTTTGGATAATAGCTATAAAAAAATATATCTGTCAAGGAGGTATCATTAGCAATAACCTATTGCTAATGAAGCATTTCAAGTCACATGTGTACCGGGTACTAAATAACTTCCATTTTTACCCCCCTCAAAACTTAATTTACCCCCTAGCATTATATTGGCTTACAGTGAAAATAATTGAACAGAAAAAATGAAATCCCGATAAATATTTACTAGTTGGTGTGAAAAACACAGCGCAAAGTTTAGCTAGATAAGAAGAAGAAAAAGAATACGGATAATTAATAGTCTTTTGTTCACCATTATACATGAGTAAACTGATTTAGTCGAGGGAATGAATCTTTATTCTAGAAGTCCTACTCCTACAAGTTAAGTTAGAATGAAAGAATGAGGTAATTATATTGGCTTACATTGAAAATAATTGAACAGAGAAAATGAAACACCCAAAAAAAAAATAAAACAATATACCAGGATATTGAATAAGTAACATTTTTCACACCACCCACAAAACTCAATTCCTCCTAGCATTTTTAAAACTAAATACGTGCCTCCAATCCCCCTCCCCAGAAACTTAAGAAAAACGCAATACCCCGTTTAATGCTGAAGCATTTCTAGTTGTATGTTTACCATGATATTGAATAACTACCATTTTTCACCCCATCCACAAAACTCACTTCCTCCTAGCATTTTTTAAACTAAATACTTGCCCCCATTCCCCTCCCAGGAAAGTTCAGAAAGACGCAATACCCCTATTTATGCTGAAGCATTTCTAGTCGTATTTTTAACAGGATATTGAATAAGTACCATTTTTCACCCCAACCACAAAACTCAATTACTCCTAGCATTATTTAAACTAAATACTTACCTCCGCCCCCACCCCAGAAAGTTCAGAAAAACGCAATACCCCTATTTATGCTGAAGCATTTCTAGTCGTATGTTTACCAAAATATTGAATAAATAACATTTTTCACCCCACCCACAAAACTCAATTCCTCCTTGCTTTATTTAAACTAAATAAAATCCCTTATCCCTTTTTTGTAAATGTCAATCAAACAATTGTGATTGTAGGATTCAATTCGGAAATGCTATCTACCGACACATTCATGTCAAACTATTCTTGGCTAAAGGTAATTGTCCAAAAAAATCAGAAACCGCTCTTGATAGCACATAATTCAAAGAAATGGAACAGTGGATCGTAATTTGACAATCTCTAGTTTTGATTTTAAAAAACAAAAAATTGTTGTAGGGTTCGTATCTATTACACTTTTGAGCATATTCTTGTAGGGTTCATATCTATTATATGGATACTACTATCATTTTCCTAAAGACAAATTTGGAGAAAGCAAATTTGTTCATTATAGTCGAAGGGTCCAGAAATTATATCTTTGAGAAAGATATAAAATCACCAAAAATGACCAATTTTTTACCAAGAAAATCACCAGTATTTCACCAGAATCACCAAAATCCGGTGGCCAATAATGATGGGCTTCACACCAAAAAGACACACTTTGGGCACCCTGGGCTAAGACATTATATTTTTCAAATGCTATTGCTCAAGAAGGAAGAGAATTTATACTAAAAACCGTAATTCCAGCCAAAACTGAAATTGTGACCTAAAATCCTGTTTCTGGACATAAAGAACCTTTTCATTTATTTAACTACTATTTTACTTTTCTTTTTCTTTACTTTGAATATTCTTTTTTTTTCTTTTTTCTAGGTTTCCAATGAAAAGAGTAACAACAATAATCTTCTATCGTCCTCAAATCGAATTTCATTTGCTTATGAGCGTTTTTAACCCCCCCCCCTGCCATAGTTGGTATCCTTAATGGTAAAATTTAGCTCTGAAAAAGACCACCCAAATGGGGTAGATTTCTGATATATTTCATTTACCTCTGGAAAATGTTCATGGGTTAAGTCTAAGCTGAAATATCGGAGAAGCGGTGATAAGTTTTATATCCCTGGTTTCTTTGACAAGAGCTCTGCTCTGGCCGACCATCTAAATACTGTAATTTGGAAGTATCATACAAAAGAAGCATCCTAGCAAAAAACACAAGGGCCGGAGAACACGCAATTCTACCAGGCAGCAGAAACAAATTTCATTAAGGTTTTTTAAAAGCATTCCGTTTGCGAACCCACAACTTCACCAAGTTTACCTGGCGGGATTGCCCCCCCCCCCCTGTAATAAATTTATTGTCACTAGCTCGTTAATTAATGTGTTAGTTCGTGACCTCGGGAATGAATTCCAAAGACCTACTTTGAATCTTCATGAGTTTTAGACGTAATGCTACAGTTTATCTTTAAGCTAACAATTTTGATAAGCAGTGTAGACATAAAAAAGGGACCGCAATGGTGGATCCAGGGGGTGAGGGGGCGCCCCCCTATCGTAGTCTAAAGTAGTGTAAATTACTAAATTAACACAAGATTGCGTTAACTAAACTTGCTCCTAACGCAAGTTTATCGGACTAATCTATTTTGTGCCCCCCTAAGAAAATCCTGGATCCGCCCCTGGGGAACCGTGAATACTTATAGTATCTTAATAGCTATCCGTGAGTCCTTTCCTCAAAGTCGAAGTTAGAAGGATGACTTTAATCACAGACAAACTTTATGAAGTACAGAGCAACGTTTACTATTATTACAGTGATTAGTGCTATGTACGAGAATAACACTGCTGCGGTTAAGGTAGGAAATGAGGTTAGCAGCTGGTTGTGTATTAAATCAGGAGTTAAGCAGGGTTGTGTTCTATCCCCCTGTATATGGATTATTTTGATGGACTTTGTCTTAAGGAGCACAGGAAAGGCAATGGGAGACCACGGAATCAAATGGGGAGGAAAAATTCTCCTGGACTTAGATTATGCTGATGATTTAAGCATCCTAGATGAAAGTGTGAGCAAAATGAATAAAGTTTTAGAAGTTTTAAGAGTTCAGGGTGCTAGAATTCGTTTGAAAATTAATGTTAGGAAGACTTAGCCACTAAGGCTAGGAATAAGTGAAGATGAAAAAGTGATGTTGGGTAATAAAAATATTGATCAGGTGGACAGCTTCACTTACCTTGGTAGTATTATTAGTAAAGATTGTAATGGAATCAATTTTCAAGACACCGAAATTTTCCAAGTAAAATAAAATCACGAGCCCAAAATATGAACCCAAAAATTCAAGTAACACTTAATCATCAAATTTAAAAAGTAGCGAAACATTGTATCACAATTGTAACGCTATGAAAAAATCGTTCCCACGAAAAAGGTAACAGCAATAAATATTCAGCGTGACCAATTGTACATGACAGGCAACCAACCATGTAATTTAAATCTTGAGTTGAATTCTCAAACGATCAAGAGAAGGTAGAAATTATTATACAAAAAACGGTCACGCAAAATACAAAAGTAGAACTGTGTATTCCGCTGTAATTACAAGGTAAAGCCTTAAAAAATAGTTTCTTGAGATACTATGTAGAACTTTGTAGTTCGCTCTAATTATAAGGTAAAAACTTTATTCCGCTAAGAAGAATTTCAAAGTGAAGTTTTAAAGAGTCATAAATCGTATCAAAAGTTAGTTAAAATCGACTAGCTGATTGGTACATCACTGTCCAATAGTAATAGAGGACATAGAATCAGAACTAATAGAACCAGTGCTCTGTGCTTTTCAGCAACGCCTGAACGTAACCTTAGGCGAAATCGCAGAATATAGTACTTTCGAACTTAGTCTTTTTTCAGTCTTTGAGTGAGTCTATTTTCAGTCTTTTAGCAGTCTTTTGGAATCTATTGTGAATCTATTATGAAACTATGATGAGTTTTATGTGAACCTAGAAACATTTATTAGAGTGATTTAACTATTACTTGTATTGACTCAGTCAACAGCCTTATCTTAGTGTTTTTGATTTCGAAGTGCTTTTGATAGTCCCTTCAAGCTTTGTACCGATCATTTGAGTTAAAGTAAATACATTACTTTCTTATTTATTCTCCTTATGTTACTATTTCTTAAGATAGTTTCTCATTGTGACCCCATTCGCTCTCAAGGGAACCTGAATCCTTTCTATCTGATTTAAACTCAGTATGACGTTTAATACATGCTCCCTATTTGAACTGCTAATTTCAGCTCCCCAAATACAACGCTCCCCTTCCACTCTGGTATATTACTCTCAAACCACCAACCAAGAGATTAATCGTAAATACTCTTAGAAACAATTAATTGAAAAACGCAAACACAGAAAAGAAGAACAAAAACCCTTTTTTGACTATTGAAAACCCCCCCGTTAGAAGTGGCACGGCGCCTGTTTAAAGGAGCAAATCACAAGGACAAAATTTTCTACAAAAAAAGATTATTGAGAAATATTACGCATAAAGAAATTGCGATATTTTGTGCAGTGTTTAAAGTGCAATATTAAGTTAGGCTAAGTCCGATTAAAATAGTGACAAAAATATAATTTAGAAGCGTCAAATTTGAGTTATATAAAAAAAATAATAAAACCAGTGCCGAATTTTAATTTATTTTGAAAAAAAACAAAAACAAAATTTCGTTAGATCCAAACGAACAATTGTTAAATCAAAAACTTAGTGCCAAAACAGTGGAAATTTCAAAATCCCTTCCCTCATATAACGGAGATTCAGATTTAGATGAATTTAGTATCCAATTAAACCAATTTGTAGAAGTAACTAAAACGGACTTAAAATCCATAGTAGGCATGTTATTAATGAGACTTAAGGGGCAAGCATTAATATTCTTAAAACAAATAGAAAATACAATAGGGGAAGATAACAACCTTCCAATAAACTCAATAACTCGCCGTCGGCACAAGAAATTCCAACCCACGCAATAATTCGTGGCAACTAAGACAATCATATGTCAATTAACTTGGAGCTTACCTAGCAAGTGAAGCTCCCACTGAACCCCAATGTCAAACGCAAACCTATCAAATAATTGCGCAGGAAAATGAATGAGGCTCCGAAGAAAATTAACCGGGACCCTGGAGGCCAGTATTTTGTAAAGGTCCCTTCCAATAGTTGAACCTTCTTTAAGTGGTAATAATGACATATTACCTATATTAAATAATTTTGTTGTTGCAAGTATTAATTTCTAAGCGTTAATAGATTCCGGTGCATCAGTTAACATAATAAACTCGAATTTATTTAATAGATTACCAGTATATATTAAGCGACGGAAAAATTTCAATATTCCCAGTCTAACTAGCGTCACAGGACATAGACTGGAAGCAATAGGCTACATACGCTTAGATGTGAGAAAAGATAATAGAATCTTTCCTACAAACTTCATAATATGCAAGAATTTCCCATATGAGGCTATAATTGGTGCTAATTTCTTAAAATCTAATAAAGTGTTATTAGATTTAGCAAATAACAGACTCGTGTATCCATACGATCCTATTCTCCAACGCGTGGAGAGAGGGGAAGCAACAGTGAATAGAATAAAGTCTTTTGTACCCCATCTCTCGTCCTGTGGGAGAAAATCAAGCATCAAATGGATCGAGTCAATATAAACAAAAATAGGGAGAATGCAGGAGTATAGGCAAACAGAAATAAAGAAAATAGCAGAACTATGGAACGAAATAATAAATCCATGTACCGTCCCCTTACAGCCAACCCCACAAGCGGAAGATATGATACAACCAAGCGCCAATCTTAGCTTAATAGAAAAGGACTGGGAGGAAAAATATGATGGATTCGCGGTGCGTAAAACAAAAATCCCCCCAAAAACAATGCAAAGAGTTCAAATCTCACAAATGGTCACCCCCGTAAACGACAATTCCGAAATTTGGTTCGTATTTCCGTGTGGAGAAATCCCCGAAAATCTATTTTGTGAGGAACAGATCATTTTATATTAGAAAGGAGAAGGTTTTATTTGGTTGACAAATACACATGAAAATTATACGATTACGATAAAAAAAGGGAACAGGCCTCGTTGAAATTCAAGTGATATCTGAGCACGAGCTAAACAAATGGAAAGACTCCAAGAACAGCTTAGTTAATAGCATTGGCATTAGCAATCCAAAGAATAGGTACCCACTAACAAGATCCCAATTTTTTAAAAAATTTAAATTAAACCATATCCAAGATACGCAATTAAAAGAAAAATTATGTGAATTGCTCTTGAATTTTAGAGATATATTTTCCACATGTAAAGAAGACATTGGATTGATACCGTTCTATGAACATTCTATCCAAACTACAGGGTTGCCTGTAGCTAATCAGCCCTATCGCATCCCTCATCCCTACAAAAATTGGTTAAAAAATAAAATCAGCGAATTAGAAAGAAACAATATTATACGCCCAAATATAAGCCCGTATTCAGCCCCTGTTATACTAGTGCCAAAAAAGAACAAGGACCTTAGACTGGTTGTATACTAAAGAGCTTTAAACAAGCAGGTAGTTAGTGACAAATTTCCCCTTCCACGAATTGATGAAATCCTAGACTCCATTTCGACCAAAAATAAAATTTTTACATCTCTCGACCTCATACAAGGTTATCATCAAGTCAAGAAAGCAGATAATGACGTTTATAAAACGGCCTTTTCGACGACGGAATGTGGTTCTTATGAATATTTAAGAGTACCCTTCGGACTCAAAACTAGTTCAAGTGCACTATTTAGACCTCTGTTACACTTATTACGAGGTATAGAAAATATTATCCATTTTGTGGATGATGTGATCTGTGTAGGAGAAACCCCAGAGGACCATTTAAATACATTAACCAAAGTCTTCGAGAAATTTAGAGAGGGTAATCTAAAATGTAGACCTGAAAAAGTAAATTTACTCCAACCCGAAATAAAATTCTTAGGAATGATAGTGACCCAAGGTCAAATATCACCGGACCCTGAGAAGATGAAATGAATCTCAGACCGCGTAGAGAATCTCAAACCGCCTAAAACTATAAAACCATTAAGAGCCATTATTGGTTTAACAAGTTTTTTCCGAAAATTCATACGCAACTACGCTCAAATTGCAAAACTTTTAACGGACCTGACTAAAGGGACCCACCAAAATATCACCTGGTCCAATGAAGCTCAAACTTCCTTGGACACTCTCAAGAAACAACTGATTTCTGAACCAGTATTGTCGCTATAAGACTTTGAAAAAGGACAACTTGTAATCACCACTGACGCCTCAGCTACGGGCATCGGTGCAATCCTTTCCCAATTAATCCCTATAGAAAACTACCCCAATCTCTCACAAAAGTCCCATCAGTATACAGATAAAATAATATGCTATTCTAGTACATCTCTATCGAAAGGCGAAAGAAGTTATGCTGCAACGCAATTGGAGTTACTATCTATAATCTACCATTTAGACAAATTCAGACATTATTTAGTGGACCGAAAGTTTAAGCTACGTTCGGATGATAAAATCTTGCAGTATCTAAGCACATTCAAAAATCCAACTGGAATCTTAACTAGATGGATAATGAAAATCCAAGATCTGGATTACAAATTTGAACATGTGACCGGTAAACAAAATGCCTCCTGTGATTACCTAAGTAGATACTCTGAGAATAACTCCTCAGACAATGAAACTAAACAAGTGAATGCCATTCATTCCAGGAAACAAAAACACAAGAAGAATCAGCCTAAAGTCCAAATATAAGGAGACAAAGTCAATCATAGCCCCTTATCAATAGCAAACATTAAAAGAAACCAAGTTAAGGATGAAATGTGTTTGACTCTCATTAATTATTTTATGAATTCCGATAATCTCCCCGATAAGTTCAAAACCCTGAAAAGGGAAATAGACAATTTTTATTATGACTTGGACGAAGAAATCCTTTGCAGGATAATAACAGGTGAAACAAATAGAAATCAAACTTTAATAGTCCCAGTACTGCCCAAAAGCTTGATAGTACCTGCCGTTGAATATTTCTATTCTGATATAGGTGGGCACTTAGGAATAACTAAAACTTTTCATAAGTTAAAACAATATTTTTATGTACCGTCGGCGTTAACAAAACTTAAAGATTTTGTAAGTACCTGCGAGGCGTGTAATTTAAGAAAAAATCCCCAAACGTACCCTAATCCCCCGATGGGAAGAGTGCCAGTAGCAAGGTCTCCTTTCGATATCGTTTCATTCGATTTATATGGGACTAGCGGAGGATTACTTGTTTCCAACAGAGGTCATACTTGCGTTCTTTCAGTTATAGACCACTTTACCGGCTTCACTTTTGCCAAAGCATTGAAAAACCAAGGCGCATATGCCACAAGTAAAGCGTTAGCAAAAATATTTTTTAAATTTGGCATCCCTCACAAGGTTATTAGTGATAACGGAACTAACTTCGTTTCTAAAGTAACAAGAGATTTAATGAGTTTTCTTAAAATAGAAAAAAAATTAACCTCCCCCTACCATCCCCAAGCTAATGGAAAAATTGAAAATCGGCACAAAATATTTTCCAACGTCTTGAGTATTTATACAAAAGATAACCGAAACGACTGGGATCAATATCTACCTTACTTAACCAATGTAATTAATACCGCCTATTCTGAAACAACTAAAGAAAGTCCATTTTTTCTTTTGTTCAAGCGCGATTTTAAAATACTTTATCAGGAAATTATAGAATCCAGACAATTTTACAATAATACAGAAGACTATAAGCAATACTTTATTAATAGAATGAGGAAAACTTATAAAGTAATTAGACAAGAGTCAGAAAAATGTAAGATTAGTAAAGAGCTGCAAAACGAATCCAAAGTCAAAAAGAACGTCAATTTTAGGATAGGTGAGTATGTTTATCTAAGATAATGTGGCTAAGCTAGAAGGAAAAAAACTTTCCAATAAGTATTCGGGACTCTAAAGAATAATCAAAAAATACGACAATGATTTTACTTTTAAAATGATAAACCCAGACAACGGAAGAACATATAAGGCGCATAATAGCCGTATAAAAGGAGCCAAATACCCAGTCAGGTTGGCACTCAAACCCTCATCTTCAGATTCATCAAACGCGGAAAATGAGTTCCCTAAGTCAAGACTAGCCGAATTAAAACAGTTTAATTTCAAACAAAACTACTTCGAGAATCATAGCGATGAGGAAAATTTTGAAGAATTTTTAGCCATGAAAAATATAGTCATCCCTAAAAGAAAACCCTTAATACCCATACCAATAAGAACCTCAAAAGGTCCAGAAAGTTCATCTTCAGAAAGCTCGGAAGAGTTAGATTATACGCTGTCCCCAAAAACCCAATTTTTCCCCGATAGAATTTCAACCCCATGTCCCCCCAAAAGATTTCCAGACGACATGGTATCCCCAGCAACCCCGATAGAAAGACCCCTATCGTTGCAGGATGAATTAAACAGAGCTATGGAAACCCCGGGTGCAAAAATAAGGAAAACTCCAACCAGGGATACAAATAAAGGAAATACAAAAAACTTGAGAGAAGCTATGGACATTATCAATTACCCAATAAAAACAAGGCAAAGTACCTTGCCTTGGACCCAGGAATACCCTGAAGATGAAAATCTAGGACAATACCATGACATAACGGTATCCAAAGTCAAGCCCAAGGAATCAGCCTCCTGGCAACAAACCTTGTTACAAAAAATACCCCACCCCCCAGAGGATATGGCATTCAAACAATGGAGACATTCTCCACAAACGTTCAACTCATCCCAGAGTTCCCAAGAATCTTTTAACTCCCCCAAAACAGGAGTTCAGCGCGAGGAAATGGAAAATAAACCCTCAACCTCGAAAAGAGACGAAATATATGAAGCGAATGCAGGTGATACTCCTAAATCGCTAAGGACCACCCCGGAAAGCCCCAATGATGAATCATCAGGGACTAGTTCTACCGAATCCGACGATGAACCAGCTCCTGATGAGCCCCAAGATGCACAAAAGCGAAAACCGACTTCTGCCGCGGCTCACGCGATAGCGGCTAAATTAAAAGGTCAAAAATTCCTATTAAAACAGTATAAGAAATTTAACCTAATCTCTATGGGAAAGTAAAAAAAGAACAAAACACCAGAAAGAGAACAGGAAGTTACCACGAAATCTGGCAGAGTAAGTAAAAAACCAGATAAATGGAAATACGTCTAGGGATCAGGTACCCCCCCCAAAAAACTCATAAAGTATATTGAGACGAAATGAGCAGCTTGAAAAAAAACCTTAAAAACAAAGGTATATTAATAAGGCATTTCAATGAAAGCTACCCATAAAAGGTCGAAAGAAGTTAATAGTTAATTTTTTCAAATGAACTGAATCCCGGCTTGATAAAAAAAAGAAAACCCGGAAGATAGAACCAGAACAAGAATTGTTCAACCCCTCCTCCAAGAAAAAAACCTAGTGCCACCCCGTTACAGACAGAACGAATATGGACCAGCTATTCCAAATACGTTTGAAACTTCTAGACGCCTCAGCATTATTGATAACTGAAAGACTGAAAATCGAAAGTATGATTGAGGCCACGTTTAAATCTCTTAGTGAAGTTAAGGTTTCCCAAGAAAAAATGAACAAAAAAATAAATGAAATTCTAGTAACCAAACAAACGGATAAATTAATCAAGACCCAGTTTATGGAAATTAAGGTGCAGACCGCAAAAATCCAGAGCTAAATGGAATCAATAAGCGACGTCACGCTTGTTAAGGGATATAATTACCCCGACAAGGTCTTAAAATTACATGTATTATGCAATAAAATGCAAGAAATTGGCAAAATAGTGCAAGAGTACAGAAGCAGTTCAGTTCTATTCGCGACAATAGCGATACAAGAAGCCCTGGCACCCGAACGAGTAAAGCTTTTAGACTTAAAACATAAATACGACAACTTGAAAGCACAGATAGAAATAATCAAACTCCAACAGGACAATTTAGAGAAACAACTGAAGGAAAACCAAGTCAAAATTACCAGAGAATAACAAAAACAAAGAGAATTCTGCTAAAATTTAGAGAAAATGGTTGCAACATATTTTACCGTTGAAATTGACCTACCTCTCAATCCCCATCTAGAAAATATTCTTTCTAAAGTTTACAACGAAGGACCATCACAACCCGCGTATTTTGCAATCCCAAACCAAGCCCGGCATCAACATACCAAACCCCAATTGGAATCTATTCAACAAATTCCTCCAACAGACAACAACATAATTATGAGGACCCAGTACCCCAACGCCCAAGCAAATGTTACAACGGGCCAAGATTCTTCAGAAGTCTCTGCATGACAAGGAACGCCCAAAACACAACCATTACCAGATGATACGGAAAACTAAGGAATAACAATCATGGGAATAAATTGAACTTTAAAAAAAGGAGGTAAAAATCACTTTCTCGTTAAAAAAAATTTTTTTTAGTTTAATACAGTAAAGGGGTTACACCTTATAGGATATAGCGTTTAGCCCGTAGAATATAGTGAATAACCTAATAAACCGAGCGCAAACTCGTTAAACTAGAAGTACCTATATTTCTGCTGACCAGAATATAGTATTTCCCATATTAAAAAAAAAGAAAACTATATAATTATATTATAAATAATCATAGAAGAGAAAATATAGTGAACAGCCGTCCTAACTTTACCAATCCCGGGCAGCCCCTGGAGTAGGCAAACATGAGGATCACTGGGAATCGCTTGGCAGACGATTGACCTCAGTACACGAGGATTACTTCCATGTGCTGGGGTCAATTGGGTATCAATCCATAACCCCAAATCACGATAATTCAAAACTTACTTTTAATTTTAATGGAGTATTCAAGTGCCGATTTGAGGAGCTTTCGGCGTATCGAACCTCGAAAGGCTTGATTATTTGTATTTGGATGTTTGATAAACTGAGAGTTCCTTCAGGATAGATTCTACCTCTTCTAATTGTCTAAACAATAAATAACCGCTTCTAATAGAAAAGCTAAAAAAAAACTTTAACCCAAGTATCAACGAAAACAACATGCTTTCGAAGAACAATAAAATTGTCAGAATTTAATCACAAGAAAAGATAATCGGAAGTAGCCAACCTCACTCGCTGTAAAATTTATAAAATACTCAATAACCTAAAAATACTCATTCGACAAAAGAAATATGTACAAGTTTTTATCCCATTAATTATAACCAACGTTGATGCTAGCAGGTAGAAACAATTTCCATCAATCTAATAACAGGATCAGGTTTGAATAATCTTTCAAATTCTTTCATATAGGCCTACTAAAAGAAAAAATTTTTATCGCCAATTATTTGAGTCGACACATGAACTCAAGAAGTTGGCAAAAACTCTTAATAGAAATTAAATTTGAGTAAAATTACACCTTTTCCTTGGCAAGTTAGATGGATCCTTAATCCATATGCAAGATACGTGATGACGGAAATATTGAATTATCAAAAAAAAACATCCCTATTAATAAAATAAAAAGAAATTAGAAGCAGCCAATGAGAACTGAAGGCATTCTTTTGACGTTCAAAATAAACTTAATTATCTAAAGACTCCTGCAAATCACCAAGCGAGACAAAAAATCTCCTTTCGCGATTTTTACCAAATTGATATCACTTCTCTAAGAGTTATAAGTTGCCTATGCAGTTAATGAGACTTTATGCAAAATGCTAATTCTTAGCAACCTATTCTCACAATAAAATTCAAAAAGGGCTTTCGTGAAAATTGTAACCAGAAGTATTCTTTCAAATAAAAGTCAACATCTCTCCTAAATTGACCCCATGTGAAACATCCATACGACAATAAATCAAGGCCCGTAACTTCCAAATACTGTCAAAATAACAAAAATTTATGACAGCTTAAGTACCTAAGCATACTTACCTCGACTTAAAACGCTTTTCCTTTTTCGTTGCCTATAATAAGAATAATTAACCTATATACCGTAGTTTACTCTAAGCTACGCGAATTCTTATAACAAACAGTCCTTTTGCTTGAAAACTAAGATCATAAGAATAAATTAATCAACATGCTAAAATTATCTTTGAATACCAAGAAAAAAAACGCTAAACCCAATGGCGAAAAAATTGGCCCCTATGAATATGAGATGGTTGGAAAATATCGTTCGGTCTCAAATAATGATATCTTCGATATATTTTTACTTATATATTGATACTTGATTATATTTCGATTATATTTTGGTGTGGCATAATTCAAAATACATAAAATAAGTATAATATACTGTTTCGAAAGAAGAATAAGCGCTAGAGAATTGACGCAAAGCAAAAAAATCAATAACCCTGAACGTGAAAAATAAATCAAAATTGTAGAATTTAAAATACTAATCTTTGCACGTATGTGTCAACCCATAGAAATACGATGTAATTCTAACAAAAAAAAGATAAGTTCGTAAATATAAACAAAACCTCAAGGGCAGTATAATATATAAATTTAAAAAATAAGCCTCAGGAATGCGCAGGGCATGAGAAGACCTGAAAATGGCAGTTTCACGGTCTCAGTCTCGTAATACTTTTGGTTTAATGAATTTCCTACGTACCATAATTCAAGTTAAGTACACATATCTTGTAAGATAAATAAAATGAATTGTTTCGACAAACTGTCCCCGTAACCTATGACTAATCACGTGTCACTCGCGCAGTTTAGATAGTCTTGAGAGACAAAATTAGGTACTTCCATAAGTCAAAAAATACATGAAATTAGTAACAAAATTCTAAAATATCGTATCTGTGAGTCACAAATAAGACAAAACTAAAGCAAGAAAAAGGACAAATGTTGATCAATTTTTTTCGACTTTTGATGGCCCTTTATAGAGAAAGTATTTTTGCTATCAAAAATTGGTGTACCATAAATTAGATTTGCAACCAACGCTTGGCTAACTAAACCGTTAGTCTTATCATCGTTATCAAAAACAATGGAACCCTATCGGCTTTATGGATCAGAGCCGTGCTGTATGGCTATATAATATATATACGATAGGTAAAGGGCAAAATAGTCGTCAAAAAAAACCTAACAATTGCAGCAGTAAATTCAACCAAAATTATCTTAAAACGAATCAAAAGGTACGATAATGAACCGCGCAATTAAAGTATAAGAAGAACAACCTGTAACAATAAGAATAACAAAATAAAACTCTTTCCTAGGCCAGATAATTCCTTAACTTTCAAGAGGTTTCGAAATATGATTAAAAAAATCACAACCTGTAAAGCCAAATACGAAACTCGTCTCGAATAAAATTATTCGTTTACAATCCAGCAATCAGTCGTATATTATATATATATGATGCATGTAGTTTACTAAAATAGCTTACCAAAAGAGGTAAAAGAATAAAGCCAATCATTGAAATCCTAAAATATAGTATCTCGTAGATAAGGAAATTAGGCATAATATTTGGAGTGTACCAATGTGTATGACTAGGCTGATGTCTCGTTGACAATAGTAAATATTATGGTATATCATTATTGTGAATGCTCGTATATCAAGACAGTATTTAATAATTTTTACTAGCCTTATAAACTAGTCAAGGCCTTAGCAGTTGCTAAACTTATCCTCCAAAGAAGAAATGTAAAATAAACTAATTGACGACATATTATTTAAGTCAAGCTTTACAGAATGCACGTTAGTTAAGCGTTCAAAAAATTATATTCACTGAGGCACATATGGATTTGAACTGAAATTATTAAAATAAAAGCGAACATTTATATGAAGTATATATGAGTCAAGGGTAATCCTTAATTTAATCAAACGAAAGTGGGAACCATAAAATTTATAAATAGATGAACGGAATCTTAGTCCCGTAAAGTAGTAACAACGACCCAAAGTTTAAATTTGTTGTTATTCAGAAGAATGCTTGAAAAACCCTGTTTCAGTATGCAATATTGAGACAGATATAAAAATAAGGTTTAATACCCTTAGAATTCTGAGTGGGATGGAAAAAAGACTAGTTCACGCTAAACCTAATGAGAAATACTCTTAATGAGAAATTATATTAAAATAATATAAAGTAAATAAATTCCTATATCTTAAGCAAAACTCCCATTCAAAAAGCATAAACAGATCTCTGCAAAATTTTAGGTAATATCATACCTCTGCCATGTGGCACAATATCTGCACAGAAGCAAAATGGTGGGACGTAATAGAGTTGACCATATAAAAAAAAAACTCGACTAAACGCAACGATTTGCGCATTTGAAGCGAGAATCGGGCCGAAGCTCTGATTTCTGTCGATTTGCCCCCAATATAGGGACGCAACGTGCCCTACAACAACCCAATAGGGTTATGATTGAGAAAACATCATTATACAATGTTACCAAACCGTCATTTAAGACAATTCCTTGTACGTAATGATTTTGCTTTCTGAAAAATTTAAAACAAACAAGTTTTGGGCGACGCGTTTCGATTTGATTCCGATATTTTTCAGTCGCATTTCCAACGACTTTAGAACAAAAGAATTACGTCTTGTGGTGAACTATTACACCCAAAATAGGTTAAACTGGTTTATAC
The DNA here is from genome assembly GCF_049724085.1 of Artemia sp. Qi Xiang Cuo. Taxonomy (NCBI): domain Eukaryota; kingdom Metazoa; phylum Arthropoda; class Branchiopoda; order Anostraca; family Artemiidae; genus Artemia; species Artemia sp. Qi Xiang Cuo. Next base: position 2,509,816 of record NW_028300808.1, read on the forward strand.
CCCCCAATAAGTTACCTACAACACGTAAATATATCTTAATTTTTATTTAGGAAATACGAGGATATTAAATTTATATGCCTTATGACAAACTACAAAACTTTTAGGTAATACCGCGCTTGATAATAAATACCTCTGCCACGTTGCGATAACTCCGCCACGGGAGAAGAATAAGTTGAAACCTTAGAAGAGGATGTATTTTCCTTTTATTTTATTTGAACGGGAAGGCTTAATCTCGACTAACAGACCTTTATATTCCACCAATTTAGCATAATTCTAAAATACGCTGAAATAAAGAGCTTATTCCTACATATTCTAAAGATATTGAGTAAACATCAATAAGCGATTCTTCATTCGATTCAACTTAAACAATAGCTATCAGAATAGGCAATTAAGAAAGAATCGCCTTCAATATAAAATAAATTAACTCCCTTTAATTAATCGTGTACAAGACTGAAGAAAATAAATCAATAGGTATCTTAGTTGCAGTAATCAAAGCTCAATAAAATGTGACAATAAATGGAAATGCGTTACAGTTTAATAGCTAAATTTTTGAAAGCCTTGAAAAAAATAAATTTATATTTTCAAATGTGGTCCATAATGAAATTTGTTCACGCTGACAGGATAACAATGACTACGGTCATTTGAAAAGAATGTTAAAAAAAATTGTTAAACACAGATGCTTAAAATAAATTGTTGACTATGAGGATTTAACAAGTATAGAAATCGAATGCCACATTAAATTCTAAAAGAAAATTTTAGAGCTCCCTCAAACTAATCGACAGTTGTCGCATTAATTGAAATATGCTAGCGAACAATATAATACAGCCCTTTCCTTAACTACTTAAGCTCGAAAGCCCACTCAAAACCATGTAAAAGATACTTTTAGCTAAAAATCAGTAGTGATACCCACCACACTTCGGGTGGTAACAATAATTTTTTTTTTTACTCTCGACAATTAATAAAAGCTCAATATAAATGGCAATTCTAATTCATAAAAAACAAAATAAAATAATAGTCAGCGAACAACCCCATGAAATACTTTGAAAGTGGTATAGGAGGAATAATTTAAATATCCATACGATATACGATAGTGAAAAAGGATGAACCACCGAGCATAGGAGGTTGTTCCAGGGATGGGCATGGTGTATATTATCCCACTGTGCAATCACTTGACTCTCACCTTCTGTTGAAAAGGTTACATAGATACGAGACTTGATGGCACAACAAGAAATCGCTCGACAAGTACTACAACTGCCCATTTGTCAAACTTCTTCGACAAGTGGACCCTCAATCGTGGGAGGCGGTGGCCATGGGGGAATAGAGGCGGTGTTATATTATCCCGTTTCCGTTCCCATTTGGCCCTGGCTCTCTATGATAAACAACTATAAGGATGCAAGTAGCGATTACATAACAAGGAAATCCTTAACAAATCGATGGATCCTCAGTCATGAGGGAGTCGTGCTGCAGAAGTGGATCAAAAGTTTTTTTTTACTCTTGGGATCTATTTTTCAAACGCCATTTTCTTATGGAGAACAACTCAAACAAAAAAAGGAGCCCAAGGATACCAGTAAAAGTTAAACACAATAAATTAAATGGGCCAAGTAAACAGCTATACTTATTAACAAGAGTCATCAAATTGTAAGTGCCCAACTATTGCATAATAATTATGTAAACTGTTATAAATTAACGTAATTATTTTGAAAATTTATGACTAATAAGTCAAAATTTATTTTATAATCTTTGATAAATTCTAATTAAGATCACATTTGCAAATAATACACATAAGTAAACATCGGCCACTGGTTAACTGAAACGCCGAAACGAGCGGCTACACGGTAAGTTGCTTATATTAACCTAAAATCTAGTAGAATAAATTAAAGAAAAAAAAAGTAACCATGATGAGATACCCAAGCCATCAACAATTAAATAATCGTAGACTAGAAAATGTAACCTCATGGAATCTTAAGAAAAGACATAGTGTAGATAACATTACTGGTTCATTAAAAGAATGGGGACTTGTTGATAATTCATTAAAAGAATGGGAACTTATCAGAACAGTAGAAAATCTCGACTGTCCAAAACTATATTATCTTATTATCTATATTATCTGAAATCTCGAACGACAATCTTGGAACAAAGAATGATTCTAAGATTAATGGCAAGCTTAGTGCATTATAACTTTAGTGCACGTGCAATGACAAGAAAACTAGAACACACTAGACTAAGTGCCAACCTGGCCTTCCGAATTTTAATACAAAATGTTCCAACAACAAAATATAGCTCGTTGCCTGATTGTATCGCCGACAATATTTGGTACGATCAAGACGATAACTACATAACTACATTTTGGCCCATTAAAGTTCTCTCCATACTAATAGACCAAGGACACATGTTAAAAGGTGAAAGCTTCCTTAAGGCCTTATACGTCAACTGTGTAAATAACACGTATCTAAATCCAATAAACCCTTCAACGGGATCCGCTATTTTTCAAGTTAACCCAAGAGATTATAAAGACATAAAGAAAATAACCCTGAATTTCTTCCAAGAAGACGAAAATTTTGGAAAAAAAATATTACCTGGTTTAGACGTAATCGTGTGCGAGCAACTGTGCTGTTGCCAATCAAACGTAAACTTAAGTTTCTCAGTATAAAAATAATAAATTACCAATTGTCCTTATCTCAGCTGTGTCGGAAAGTCATTCGACAAAATATGTGAAAAAATGACATAACTGCCAAGTTGGAGGGCCTGCACCTCCCAAACCAATTATTAGTGTATTTAATGTACTTAAAAATACCTAAAAGCGGTAAAAATAATATAGTATTTGAACTCAAATTTCTCAGCTCAAATGTTTCGTCATGGGAAAATTATCGACCTGTCGATATGCTTACATCTCCAAGCTCAAAAGCGGCACTGCCGGATGATGCACCCATATTGAAATTAAAACCCAATATTAGTGGAAGAAACTGTATATATAAGTAAGTTGGTTGAAACGAATAATAAAAGAACCCTCCAATATTATTTGAAGTGTTATATCTATGTAATCGATAATTATTGTAATTTAAAAAAAGTGCGTTATATGAATAAACCAGTAGTGTATTAATATTTATAAAACTATGAGTTAGAGTAAATGTCACGGAAACTAAATACATTGTTAATAAATTGACAAAAAAGGTAGTTTCTCGAAAATCTCAACACTTTAAGCCTATATGGAACTCGTTATAAATCGAGCGCAAACTCGTTAAACTAGAGTACGGAACATTAGGGAATCAAATTACGTTCTAATACACAAATAGCCAGGTGCTAGGTGGCATCGGTGAAAAAGTAGTTCAACTTCGACCTGAAGTTACCTTGTTTTCCATTCAAAGCATATATTCATTATCGGTTAATATGGAGATTTAGATGACTCGAATTACGTCGAACTAATAAGTACCCGATGTATGACTAAATACCGGTGAAAAAGTAGTTTGACCTCGACCTAGAGTGTACCATGATCATAACTAATCTTGAACAAAAATTAACTAGACAAAGATCAATAGAAACTACCTTTCATTTCAGAACAAATGCCAAAGCAATTGGGAGTAAAATATAATGGCAGAAAGGGCAAGTACCTCCATTACATTCAACATGAAATAAGAAAATTGCAAAAACAATATAAAGTTCGGTACTGGTACGTTAAAGGTCCATGTCAGACAGATTTATTGCTTCTTGACAAATGTAGAATACAAAAATTAGTTTACAAAAGTGAAGGAAATCCAAACTGTCTAAAGTATCAAGGTGAACACGACCCCCTCCAAGAAATAAAATACTACCAACAATATCTATATAATCCAAAAAGCGTAATATATAGAGCGAAAAGAAAATAAATTATATTTAAAAGAATAAAAACCTATGAATCTAAATCAAAAGTAACAAAAAAATCCAAAAAACCTTCTCTATTGAAATAATTTGGTATGACGTAAATTAAAGTCAACCCACGCTACCTTTATGTTAAAAGAAAAATTCTTGCGTGAAATCAATTAAAATGACTATCCCCCAAGCCTGAGAATCAACCGTATGTTTACCATAAGCAATCAACAAATTCTATGACCACAAATCTTAATCCCACCTTGTTTGTTTCCCCGATAAAAAAAGGAAAATCCCCTATAATAGGAATCTAAATTCTCATTCGATTATCTATCATAAGAAATCCTCCTATATTATGTTTAATGAAATATTAATTCCAGAAACAGCAAAAAAGGATGTGGCTAACAAATTTCATGATAATCTTCGTTGCCCAAACTATAGCCCAAGATATCGTGAAACATGGAATAATCTTCAAACATGAGAATTCGTTACTTGCAAGCCACAATTCCTGGAAGACATTTATGAAACTAGATCCCAAACCGTTTGAAACCCTGTTTCAACAAGTAATGAGACTAGAGAAGAATACTAATGAACTAAAGGATTCTATATTCCAATTCTTAAAATCGGACAAAAGCCTGCAGACAACGAAAAACATGCACCACAAGGAAAATACAGGAGAATTACCCCTATTATTCCTAAGCTAAAGTCGAAGTTCATAATAGACGAATTTGACAAGAAAATGGCAGAAATTGATAAGGTTCTAGGAACTAACAACAAGGGAAACAGAAGGAGAAGAGCATTAAGTAATGTGGACGGTTCCAGAAGAGAACATACTACGACAAAATATACCACAGGTTCCTTCTTGACAACTTCCAAGAAAAATAAACTCTATGATGGAAATTACGCCATGCTAAATGAATTACCAAGCATATGGACATACCTCAAGCAACTATGGCAAGACCATACGATGAGCAACGTTACTAAGAAAGTATCTCCAAAAGAAATAAAGAAAAATATCGAGAAGCCACAAGAAAAAAAATACCACGACAACCAACCCCAAAATTGAGACAAGATCAGAGGAAATACAACCCTCACTAACAGATATCAAAACCAATGCAAAACCAGAATTAATCAAACTTAATGAACTGTCCCAAGAAAAATTAATTACCATAACGCATTTAAAACCATCGACGTTTACAAAATGGTCATGGTCCACAGCACCAACATTTACAAAGACCCACTCCTTCGGCAAAATGTATATAAATTTAAGAGCAAGACTCCCAGTATTGCATACCGAGACTCAAACTATATTAGTTCAAGGACGCCTTTCGGATAACAAAAGGAAATTTTCTGAAAATAAAAAGAAAGAAAAACATGTACCCGAGAAATGCTGGACAATTGACGGCAAATACACATGTGCCAGATTGGCCATGGCCGACGAACCAGCCAAAACTTACGTCGAATCGTTACCTGAGCTAAATGAGAAAAACGCCCTAAGAGTATCGATTCACCAATCCTTCTTAATATTGTATAGACAGAGACTACAAGCACTATTTGAATTGTTCAATACCGAAATACAAAAGTTAAAGCAAAGCACCACAAGAATCTTCGAAGTATTCTTCCGAAAGAGCAAATACCGCAGATCAGCTAGTCTAATACCAATCGTAGGAAAATTAGCTTCACGCTTATTTGGGCTATCGACTGAAGAAGACCTAAATATGCTAAGTGTAAACTTAGGAACACTGAGTACCGCCACGAACGTGACCTTACATGTCCAAAAAATACAAGCCATTTTAGCTAACTACTAGATAGATAAAATCGAGGCAATCACGAAGAAAATATCAAAAACAGTAAGCATAATAAATTATTTAAAAAATAAGGTAGATCGCGTGATTTCCGATTCGAGCCTCACCATGGTATCACTAGACATAGTGACAATGTCATTACTTAACTTGGCAACTGTTGTTAGCAAATTTGAATTTGCATTATTTTCCCTTACTGGAGGAACCCTGTCATATGACCTAGTGGACCCTTCGAACCTAAAAAGTATCTTAGATGAAACAAAAACACATCTAACGTTCGGTCTACATCTACCAACAGAACCAGAAGTAGCAAACCTATTCCAATACTACACCAAGCTAAAGGTTCACATCACGGAAATAAACGAACAACTATTTGCAGTAGTAACAATTCCATTAATAAATCAACAATCCATATATGACTTGTATAACATAGGTTCCCAGCCAACATAGGTAAAACTAATTCGTTCATGACTATCATCCCCGAAGCGGAATACTTACTTGTCGATCAAGATAGGAGAAAATATGCCTTAGCAAATTCACAGGACCTTAAGGAATGCGTAGCATTCAAAAATCTAGTATGTCAGTTAACCCTGTCAATTTATAACGTAAAACCTGGATCTTGTATGTTAGATATATTTTTAAAAGAGACTCAACAAGAAGAAATTCCCAATCCATGCGAAGCGCTAGTAGGCAGTACTAAACGAAAAATATTTATTCATCTCAGAAATGATCTGTGGCTATTTTCTGTCCCAAGAGAAACAGTCGGGACTATCTCCTGTTATAATAACACTGAAAGAATCGATCCAAGCTGTAGAACTGAGATACTGTTACAAGACGAGGGAACAATAACCATAAAACAAGGGTGTCGATTAGTATCAAAAGAAGCCACGGTACAAAACACCACTGATAACCACGAGCACGAATATAATAAGCCCCAAGGTGGTCAATTTCAAACCAGTCAATTTATCGTATACAATTCCTAATATTGAAAATGAAGAAGTAAAAGCCACAATATGGTCAAAGATAGAGAATGTCAAGGGAACCTTACCACTAACAAAAATAAGAGAATCATTAGACTCTCAAATTCCCCTATTTACTAATGAAGACCAAAGATTAACGTATGTAGAAAGTAGATACGGACTATTCTCAACAAATTTTTGGTGGAACATCCTCCTGACGGTAGGATTCGTGTTCATGATCTCTCTGACTATAAGAATGCTATTAACCCTGAATTACGGAAGAATTATGATAACACGTAGAAAAACAGCAAATTCAGATCACATCGAGTCGAGTGAGATGCAAAATGTAAACCCGGAACTCCCTGATAATTTTTAAACAAAAAAGTAAGGGATGACATGATCGAGCGAATGGGAGTAGAGGTCCTCATTCATCCCATGTCCAGTCCCAAATCTCTACTTATTGTTTGTGTAAACCCATGCAGCTGCAGGGATGTATTTCTTAAGCAAGCATGGACGTGCGCAAACAGTAAAGACTTGAAAATTTATAGTAAATCGAGACCTCTCATAAAAGCATGTAACCTACCTCGCATGTAGTTATATAATAGAAAAGTAAATGCTAAAGTAGATGAGAGTTGAATAACATTTAAAAATGTATTGAATATTGAACATGTGCCAAATGCACATATATATAAGTATATATATAATCACTAAATCTTGAAAATCTCATATTGTGTTATTTTTCGTAGACACAATCATTTTTCTTATGATTACCTAGCTTATCTCATAGTAATCTAGTATTGCTGCAATATGCATGTAAAAGAATGAAAATTCCTTTTATTCATTTTATATTTGTGTTTAACCGTAACCATATTAAATTGATATCATTAGAACAACTAATCACGATTATTACTTCAAGTAATAGTCCCCGTATAATATCATATAAGTTGTGTATTATTGCTGTGTGTTTTAACTTATGTAATTATAAAGAGCATATGATTCTGCCCAGATATTTATATTCCAGGAAGCAGAGTAATCAGTGCAAATTAATTATTGGGGTACCAGCAATCCTAAGGACCAAGAATACCCTGGAGCCAATACCTCAAAGATTATATATCTTAAGCCCCAAACAGAGACAATATGTTAAACCAAAATCCCAAGCTTAAGTTTTGACCCTATCCAATCATTATTAGATGTCGCAAGACCAAACCATCCCCAAGTGAAGAAGAAATTAACACGATCAATTTTGCGAGAAATATAAACTTTACGTGCAAACGTTCCCAAAATAAAGTGTCAGAGAAGACACCAAACCAAGTTATCCCAGCCATAATCCCCATGACCAAGCCCTCAACGATGGTGTATCCTTAAAACAAAAATTAAAGACAATGTGCCGAACATAAATTATGAGACCAAGTTTTGATCCAACCGTAATTACCCTTACATATCGCTACACAGCCCTTTATTCAAATAAAAGAAGGACTAAACGTGAACAATCTACGGGAAACATAGACTGTACGAGTATAAAATTTTCCCGAGAATAGAAGTGCCCAAGAAGAGTTACCCAGTCCAGCGATCAAGATACCCATTTCATGTAATTAATTCCCCAAGGGTTATGTACCCAGGAAACATTTCAACGAATCTATAACATCAACCCCTCGTATATGACGTGACAAACCACGCACGGACAATTTTGTGCAAATAGTCATACCTATGGACAACATAAACACTTATCCCAAGGACCGAGTGGCAAAAACTGAAACGCCACGAAGACAAACTATGAACACTTAGCCAACCCAGTAATTAATTGAACGGAAGCGCATAGTAAAGTGACAACGTATGTGAGTATTATAGACACGTAGAATGACGAAGTAAGTGTGAATCTTATGTATCTAATTTGTAATTTTAGTGAATATTGAGAAACTTTTCATAATCAGATAAAAACAAGTGTAAATTACATTACTCCAGTGTTGCAATCAGACGTTAAGCTTAAAAATTATAATTTATGAAACCTTTTATTTGCAAATCGTTTAATCTATATATATCAGTGCTCTTGAAGCCAGTTACTTATTGTATCATTATAGTGTCAGGTGGAAGTATAGTGAAGTATTAGAAAAAGCAAACATGTACCATTTTAAGCGATAAAATAGTCGCAAAGACACAACTTAATTAGTTAGAATCGAATAGAACTATTAGCATATCAGGCGAAGTAATATTAGTATCAGGTCGTGGAAACAATAATTAATACGTAATCATAAAACCAAATGTGTTAATCAATAGAAACTCTTTGGCCCTTTCGTCAAATAGAGTGTATAAGTGATGGACTTTAAAGTAATGTCATAATATATTAAGTCTCATTAAGCAATCGGGAATATGAAGAAAAAATATATATCTTACCAAAGCTGAGTTAATTCAAGTAACAAGTACCAAGTTAAAATTAAAAAAAAGGGGGGAAGCGAGATCAAAATTTGAACGAGTAGAAAGGGTAAGGTAACACAACGATGAGGACATCGCTAAAAATGGGAAGGATGATATGTAATGGAATCAATTTTCAAGACCCCAAAATTTTCCAAGTAAAATAAAATCACGAGCCCAAAATATGAACCCAAAAATTCAAGTAACACTTAATTATCAAATTTAAAAAGTAGCGAAACATTGTATCACAATTGTAACGCTATGAAAAAATCGTTCCCACGAAAAAGGTAACAGTAAGTAATATTCAGCGTGACCAATTGTACATGACAGGCAACCAACCATGTAATTTAAATCTTGAATTGAATTCTCAAACGATCAAGAGAAGGTAGAAATTATTATGCAAAAAACGGTCACGCAAAATACAAAAGTTGAACTATGTATTCCGCTGTAATTACAAGGTAAAGCTTTAAAAAATAGTTTCTTGACATACTATGTAGAACTGTGTAGTTTACTCTAATTATAAGGTAAAAACTTTATTCCGCTAAGAAGAATTTCAAAGTGAAGTTTTAAAGAGTCATAAATCGTATCAAAAGTTAGTTAAAATCGACTAGCTGATTGGTACATCACTGTCCAATAGTAATAGAGGACATAGAATCAGAACCAATAGAACCAGTGTTCTGTGCTTTTCAGCAACGCCTGAACGTAACCTTAGGCGAAATCGCAGAATATAGTACTTTCGAACTTAGCAAGTTAGAGTTAGTCTGTTTTCAGTCTTTGATCAGTCTTTTTGGAAAATATTGTCAATCTACTATGAAACTATGATGAGTTTTACGTGACCCTAGAAACATTTATTAGAGTGATTTAACTACTACTTGTATTGACTCAGTCAACAGCCTTATCTTAGTGTCTTTGATTCCAAAGTGTTTTTGATATTCCTTTCAAGCTCTGTACCGATCATGTGAGTTAAAGTAAATGCATTACTTTCTTATTTTATTCTCCTTATGTTACTATTTCTCAAGATAGCTTGTCCTTGTGGCTCCAATCGCTCTCAAGGGAACCTGAATCCTTTCAATCTGATTTCGACTCAGTATGGCCACTAATACATGCTCCCCATTTGAACCGCTAGTTTAAGCTCCCCACACACAAAGCTCCTCCTCTACTCTGGTACGCTACTCGCGAACCGCCTACTAAGAGTCTAATCTAAAATACTCATAGAAACAATTAATTGAAGGAATCAAGCAAAGAAAAGAAGAACAAAAACCATTTTTTAACTATTGAACCCCCCCCCCCCCCGTTAGAAGATGGTGGGAGCAGTGAAGATGTTGAAAATGGAATAGCCAAGGCTCAGGGTGTTTTTTCACAGTTAACAAAAGTTTGGAAGAATAGGAAGATAATTCTGCAAACCAAGATTAGAATATTAGAAGCTACAGTTATGACAGTGGTCAAACATGGCTTTGAAGCATGGGCGCTCCGAAAAACGGATGAAGATTTGCTAGATATTTTACAGAAAAATTGCCTATGGATTTTTTTAGGTACCCGCCTGACTGACCGTATGTCAAATAGTAGACTGTACAAAAAATGTGGCTCGATACCGATCTCTAGGGCCATAATGAAGGAAAGGTTGAGGTGGCTAAGGCACGTTGTGCGGATGAAGGATGACAGATTGCCGAAGATTGTTCTTTTCGGCCAACCTTCTAGGGCTAAACGAAAAGCATTTCTTCCCCGTCTGGGGTGGGAGGACGTCATAAAAAAGATTTAAAGGAAATGGGAACTTCGTGGGCGGGTGTAAAAAGGGAGGCTTTGAATAGATTGGGGTGGCGGAGGAACGTGTGTAGCTGTGTTGGCCTCAGGCGGCTTGGTGCTGCAGTAGAGTTGTTAGTAGTAGTAGTAGTAGTATTAGTTCCATATTAGGCAGAAAAATATGATCCTTAATTACCCGTCCTTTCTACTACAATTTAGCGAAAACCTTGTATTGATCATGTACTAGTCCTAAATGGCAATACAAATTATACACAAGGAAACCAAATGTGTCAATATTCAAATAATATAAAATCAAATTCTGTAATTCAAATCAAATCATATCAAATATAGCATATCATGATAAATTATATCAAATATATAGGATCATATCAAGTTACAGAAGTTTCTGCAGAAGCTTTAAATGAAAAAACAATTCGGTGCTCTTCAAATAGGAAACAGAAATAGATAAAATATTAAAGGTTATTCCAAAAGAACGTATTTTGGGGTACTGTTCTTCCCTTTTACATAGCCTAGCCTTTGTGAGTAGTGATGAGGATATTTCCCATGTTGCTGTGTCTTCAACAAACCTCTGCACATGCATCAAAGCACTTAAAGTTTCTGACTCAACTTTATTTTTGAGGGGACTTTCGATGATCTTTAGCAGCTAAAACTGCCTCTCTGCTGCAGCACTTGAGTGTGGCAGTACCATCAAGATACCCATGAATTTCGGCAAGGTAGAAAAAAGAAAATCGCCTTCTCCATTCTTATATTCAGACAGGACTGACCAAAATTTTGCTGGATTGTCGCCAGTTTTGGAACGGATTGCATCGTCTGCGTTCCTCAGTGATCAAAACTCTCTGTCCAAATAATCAATGTCAAAGCTCAGGTACTTTTCTTTCTTGATCTATGACAGCATATCAATGATACTGACAAGACTTCATGACAAGAAACTACAAGATGATTATCAAGATTTGAGCATAACCTTATGACCTAAGCAAGAAAATGGCCTAAAAGACTGCAAAATTACCAATATACTCAAAATCAAGATATAGATGTCAGAGGTCAAAGATCTAGACTAATGAACTGATAATAACTATCGTCAATAAAGAGCTGGGCACACGTAGTTGATTTCGGGAACTGATTTCCAAATCAGCGCTGATTTTAAAAGAAATCGGCGTCGATTTGACCTTGAAAAATTTTCTAGTTTTCGGCGCCAATTTACAAAATCAGTGCCGATTTTCATCATGATCATCACAAAAAAATAGGAATAAAAATAAAAAGTCAGCCAGATGTATCTGTGGTGAAATACCCCACTACTGAGCTGAGAACAATCAAGCAACTATTAATAAACTCTAGTTGACTATTTGTGTCCCATGATTTTTTGTTTTGAAAATTTTGCGCAATAAATTTTTCTTTCAACAAATTTTTCTTACTGCTATCGTTTGTCCACTGATGCTGAAATCGGTTCCTGAAATCAGCTACGTGTGCCTAGCCCTTAACTTCAATTTGTCTTTATTCATACATAAAAGTATTTATTTGGCCGCCATGTAAATTGCTTGATTTTACACTCCTGACTGCAACTGCTGAAAGCAAAGCACAAAATGGCAATATAATATAACTGGCCATAAACAACAATAAAAAACGGGCTGAAAAAAAGGAATAAAGAATATATCCTCTCTTTGTCTCAAGATTACTTGCCAACTGTAGGAATAATAAAACAGAACACCTACACTGAAACTTCTTCATTCCGAAGTCCAGCAGGCACAGGGAATGTGGATGATTTGAATCTAATCCATAGTACGAATATAATAGGCCAAAGCAGGAATATCAGACTTAAAATATTAATTTAGCATTAACTATGAAACATTTCTAGTGAGGCTTGTCCCATATCAACAGTCTGCACATAAGAAAATCACATCAAAATTTAGCTTTCAAACTTCTCCCTCAAGAGTCCATTTACTTTAATGCTAAAGATTAATTTCTGGACAAATTCCAATCAGAAACCTAGTTAGGCTAAGCCTAATCTCAGTCCTGGTAAGGGTGAACTATGCACGTTTCTATATGTATCATAAACAAGTAGGTTTGACAAAAGCCTAAAGAAAAATTTCTCTGTTTAGTGTGTTCAAGACACTAAAAACAAAATATATCTGGCGTTCAAAAACTAGTATTTTTTCTTCCCTTTCCCTGAGACTGTTAAGTTCCTTGAAAAAAAATCCTATCCTAGGCTGCTGAATCTATGATCATGTGGGACTATGCTTTCTTTACCTGAGAAATCATTTTTTTTTTCCGTTTCTGAGCCTCAATCCGTTTATAGCACATGTGGCCCAAATGTATTTATAAATTAAAATTTGTAACTATCGGGAAGCCAATTGCCAAGCTAAAAGGGTACAGAAAAGCTCAAAATAACGCTATTCTTTAGAAATAACGAATAAAAAAAAGACATAAAACATGAAAGTCATTGATTATTTCACCTCAGTAAGACAGTGGAAACCAATCATGCATGAAATGTCAACCACTTTTGTTGAAAATCACCAAATTGAATGAAAGTCACCAAATTAAAAAACAAATCGCCAGATTCAAGAAAATCACCAGGAGGATGAAATATCACCAGATCTGGTGATAAATCACCAGTGGTTGCAACCAGGGTTGCCAACTGCCGATGTTAAAAAAAAAGCTGCAAATCAAGGCCAAAAAAGAGTGCCAGTTGTTAAAAGCGTGTGCAAGTCAAAAAATTTGCGCTACAACACAGGAAACGACATTGTTCAAGCAATAGAGGATGGCGTAATTTAATACCTGTATCTTGCATTAAAATGTTAGCCCCAACGTAGTCTCGCCACTGCAGATATATCTGTTTTTAATACGTATCACGCTAAGTGTGAATAAAAAAATCGGTTTTTCGTGAGCACCTCATAATCTAGCAATTGGCACTATCTCAAATGACTTCTGGTATGAGAGAAAAGGATAACCTATATGGGATTTAACTAAAAGCAACAACGTCTTATCTCTGGATGTCCACTTTCAACTACTCAATATTGCCAAGTGTGGAATTACCGCGTTCAGACTATCCATTTCAAGAAAAAGGAAGGGAAAACTGGAAGCAGTAAACGCAGTCAAAATTTGCAGTTTTCTCGAAATATTTATGGACAAGTTTATCGGTTATCCTTATCAAAGCTATTTTTTCTGAACCAATAACTTGCAATAAAAAACAATTTTTAATCATGCATCGCTTAGAAAATTTACCCTTTTTCTGCTGAAACTACCTTAAAAAGCTATCATTATTCTATTTACTAAAAACCTATTTTATATTTTCATATCGAACATTTTTCAAAGTCACTTCCGGTTTAACTACCCCTCCCCTCAATAATGGCTGCAAATGGTGTTAAATCACGAAAATATAGAGAGGGGGGGGGGCAAAAAATATTCCTTTTAAGTTTTAGGGGAGGGGGGCAAAATTGCAGATTTGATTTTTTTCGCAAAATATACAAAACAAAATTTTTCAATAGAAGTTTCCCTGAAAGCATTTTCCTTCAAAATCTAAGGGGGTAAAGAATCGAGGCGGGATAGCCCGTTCTCAAATTTACGTCATTGATACCTGGATATAGTCTTAGCTATAACAAAAATAACTCATATTGAAAAAAAAAACTTTCCTATTATCTTTCCCAACTTATCCTTTTCAAAGTAATATTTACCTATGTTTTTTTTATATCTGTACAATTATATTTCTCTCTTTTAAGCTGTTTAATGTATTACTGAACGTAAACCAAAATATTGGCTGTAACCTCTAATATTTTATATATTTTATGTGACGCATCCTGCAGCACAAAAGCTTGTCAACAAAACCCGAACCAGGGTTGCCACCCGCTCAAGAAAAAAAATCCATGGCCAGCGATAGAAAAAATCCATGGCTAGTCATTGGCAGCCCACCCCCAGGGTTTCCACCAGTCAAAGAAAAAATCCATGGCAAGCACTGATGCCAAAGGTACGAAAAAAATTGTCGAGCTACTCGCGACGCTTCGCGTCGCTCGTAGACACGGCTTTTCGATTAGATCTTCGTTCATATAGATGCAACGCGGAAGTGCACAGTTTGTATTTTTTTTTTTTTTCATGTGATAGTTCTTCGAGTAGGCTGGAATATTTCAACGTATCTCGCAAATCAGAAAAATTTAGAATATTCTGTCCTTATGGAGAAACCATGAGTAAATGCAAAAACCGTGAGATCGCATCTGTGTGAACCAACAGTAAAGCTAGGTTCTGACCAGAAGTAAATAACCGTTAAAGAAGTCGGAAATTGCCGTAAGCGCAATGCTGGTCTCAAATCAGGCTAGACCCTCGCGTCCGTTTTCTTCCAGCCGTTTTCTTTATACGAAAAGATAGGTGATTCGGCCGGAAAAAAACGTTTACATGAAGAAACGTGGGTCCCTGATTAGATGCATTCGACTCTCTACTTCTGTTACGATTATTTACTTACCAGCCTGAAGTAATAGCCCATCGCCCTGGACATCGCCCCATGTTCAGTTCAGGCTGGCTATAAGAGATATAAAGTGTTTCTAAGTCATCAAAAGCATTTGTAACTGATGTAGAGCCTTTATAATTCATCTAAAGCGTTTATAAGTTATCTAAAGTGTTCACAAGTGATCTGAAACGTTTACTATTAATCAAAAGTGCTTATCACCGTTCTAAAGCATTTATAAGTGTTCATAAGCGTTTACAAGCGATTAAAAGTGTTTAAAATGATTTTGGTTATTTGTAAGTAACGTAGTGTTTATAAGTGATCTCACGCTATAGATGCACCTTTGGATTACAAGTGCTTTAAAGCACTTAAAGCGATCTAGAGCCTTTATAAAGATTTTTTAGGGTGTATGAGTGTTCGAAGCCTTTATAAGTGTTCTAGAGCGTTTATAAGCTGCCCAAAACGTTTTTAAGTGATGAAAGGCCTTTAAAAGTGATTCAAAGCGTTTAGAAGTTATCTAAAGAATTTATGAGTTAGCTTATGTGCTTTTAAATGTTCCAAGGCAAATAAATTATTTAAAGTGCTTATAAATGATCTAAAGCCTTTATAAGGGATCTAACGAACTTTTAATTCATCTAAAGTGCGTGTTAATGATCTAAAGCATTTGTAAGAGACCGAAAATGTTTTTAAGTGATCCAAAGAGTTTATAAGTGGTCTAAAGCGTTTACAAATGATCTAAAGCATTTATACGTGATCAAAAGCGTTTACATGCTAAGTAAAGAATTTATGAGTTATTTAAAGCGATTATAAGCAATCTAAAGCAAATAACTGATTTAAAGTGTTAATAAGTGATTTGAAGTGTTTGTAGCTGATGTAACTAATTTATAAGTGATTTAAAGATTTTGTAAGGGAACTAAAGTGTTTTTAAGTCATCAATACTGCTCTAATATGCTTTTATTTGATGTTTAGCGTTTACAAGTGCTTTAAGAAAGAAAAATTTCATATAGGGCACCCCAAGGTTTGGTCCATTTCCTGACATTTAAAAGAGATCTAAGCCGTTTATAAGTGGCCTAAAGCGTTAATAAGTCATAAAAGCTCATTTTCGGTCGCTTATAAACGCTTTCGATCATTTATAAGCACTTTAAATCAAATATTTGCCTTAGAGAACCTTAGATAACTCATAAGCTCTTTAGATAACTTAGAAACGCTCTAGAACACTTATAAACGTTTCGAACACTTATACTCACTAAAAAATCTTTATAAAGGCTCGAGATCGATCTTTAAAAGATAGAATCTTTATAAACACTCTAGATTACTTACAAACAGCCAAAATCATTTTAAAAACTTGTTGATCACTTTGAACGCTTGTGAACACTTATAAATACTTTAAAACGGTTATAAGCACTTTGGATCAATTGTAAACGTTTTAGATCACTTATGAACACTTTTGGTGTTCATAAGTGTTCATAAATGCTCTTAATCTCTTACAAATGCTTTTGATGACTTACAAACACTTAATATCCCTTATAAACAGCCTGAACTGAACATAAAGCGATGGCCAGGGCGATGGGCTATTTACTTCAGGCTGGTTATAAACAAGCCTGAAACCGTCTGGTAATACCCCTTAGAAACTCCTCTGCTCTGAAGTAATATAAACCAGCCTGAAGTAATAGCTGACCGCTTAGAATCTTCTCTGTTCTGAATTAATTGTATTGAAGTATTTTTAATAGTTCTTTAGGTTATACGAGGCAAAATTTAGCAACAATGTAATCAATTTGAAAGACCGGGCGACCGGTGAATGGTGTTTTCTTAAAAGTTTGTGCTAAGAAAACCTTTTCTGATTTTGTTTAATATTGATCAAAGTTCGTTAATATTAAATTGCACTGACCAGGGTTACGCAAAGGATTTTCAAATAAAAAGATTCCTAAATTTTATTAGAGGATCGTATCCAGGTCCCTGAACGACCTCCTTTACAGCATACAACAGTTTCGTCTTGATTTGTGTTGTGTTTGCACCGTCATGAGAGATTTTATTTAAAAACGAAATGTATCAGCCATGATTTTTTGTTGTTTTATCTTTGTTTTGTTTGGTATTTGTTTTTTTTTAATCTTCTTAGGTTAATTTCCAGGATACGTCAACTCTTTATTCTAATTTTCATTTCGGTACTTGTTTGTTATACCAAACATAGACAAGAAGTGAAGTTAGGTTAATCATAATGAAATATACCAAAATATGATGAAAATATAATACTTTTATAACAAAATCATAGAAACTACAACAGAGAATCTTGGAAAGCAGGCCACCCAGAACGCATTAGATTAAATACCTAACCTAAATATATTGAATATTAAATTGCAATATACCTGTATAGTAGTTTTATTCACTGAGACTAAGCTAATTATCTTCGAATGCAGACAGATAATCTGGTTTTACTCAGATCAAAACCTTGAGTGTGGTAGGTGTAATAGGCAAGTACCTTCGCTTTTTTTCTTGTTTTTTTCCCATTGATAAAGGCTTCTTGATCTTAAAGCAAAGCGTTATGACTTTTTTAAAATCATATATACATATTTTTTTTATTAAAAATCTTACACGTTTCATTTTAGCAATATAGTTTGAATCTATTTAAAAATTAAAAAAAATTCCAGATTGTTTTTTTAGAGAGCATTCTGGATGATCCTTCTTTCATGCAAGTTTATATAAATGCCTCCAGTTTCTTTGCTGTGCGAAAATAGAATTACGCTACAACAGACAAATATTGGGAAATGACATTCTGAATAAACAGGGAATGTATATACCGGCTGGGATACCAAATGGACACTTTTAGTGGCTTTTGGAGACTTTTTCACTCTGAGGGACACCGAGACACTATTGGGTCAAAAAAGGCAGCTTTTAGAAAAAAAGGACATTTTTTAGAAATTTTTCTAAATCAAAACCAAATGTCTTTATTTTCTTTTTTTTTGACTGCTCTTAATTTGTACTTTACTTTTTGGTAAGCTTTGGTAACGGCTTGGTGATTTTTCTTAGATGTTTTTGCGCCATGCGCGAACACCATTTATATACCGCATAGGAATATGACCTAAAGTTTTAACCAATGTGGTATGCTAGAACTATCGAATCCATCTTTTTCTTCTATCTTACGGTTGACGTTTGTCATCGAGTCTTTCAACTTCAAGGACCCACCTACTGCTGGTGGCAAAGTCACCAAGGCCACTGAGAAGGCTGGAAAGAAGCCTTCTCCTTCTATTTTCATCATATTTTGGTATATTTCATTATGATTAACCTAACTTCACTTCTTGTCTATGGTCGGTATAACAAACAAGTACCGAAATGAAAATTAGAATAAAGAGTTGACGTATCCTGGAAATTAACCTAAGAAGATTAAAAAAAAACAAATACCAAACAAAACAAAGATAAAACAACAAAAAATCATGGCTGATACATTTTGTTTTTAAATAAAATCTCTCATGACGGTGCAAACACAACACAAATCAAGACGAAACTGTTGTATGCTGTAAAGGAGGTCGTTCAGGGACCTGGATACGATCCTCTAATAAAATTTTGGGATCTTTTATTTGAAAATCCTTTGCGTAACCCTGGTCAGTGCAATTTAATATTAACGAACTTTGATCAATATTAAATAAAATCAGAACAGGTAAAAGGTCTTTTCTTAGCACAAACTTTTAAGAAAACACCATTCACCGATCGCTCGGTCTTTCAAATTGATTACATTGTTGCTAAATTTTGCCTCGTATAACCTAAAGAACTATTAAAAATACTTCAATACAATTACTTCAGAACAGAGAAGATTCTAAGCGGTCAGCTATTACTTCAGGCTGGTTTATATTACTTCAGAGCAGAGGAGTTTCTAAGGGGTATTACCAGGCTAGGCACACGTAGCTGATTTCAGGAACCGATTTCAGCATCAGTGGACAAACGATAGCGGTAAGAAAAATTTGTTGAAAGAAAAATTTATTGGGCAAAATTTTCAAAACAAAAATCATGGACACATATAGTCACCTGGAGTTTATTAATAGTTGCTTGATTGATCTCAGCTTAGTTCTCAGTTTAGTTCTCAGCTCAGTAGTGGGGTCTTTCACCACAGATACCTCTGGCTGACTATTTATTTGTATCTATTTTTTGTGATGATCATGATGAAAATCGGTGCTGATTTTGTAAATCGGCGCCGAAAACTAGAAAATTTTTCAAGCTCAAATCAACACCGATTTCTTTTAAAATCGGCGCTGATTTGGAAATCAGTTCCCGAAATCAGCTACGTGTGCCCAGCCCTTTATTGACGATAGTTATTATCAGTTCATTAGTCTAGATCTTTGACCTCTGACATCTTGATTTTGATTTTGAGTATATTGGTAATTTTGCAGTCTTTTAGGCCATTTCTTGCTTAGGTCATAAGATTATGCTCAAATCTTGATCATCAGCTACGTGTGCCCAGCCCTTTATTGACAATAAGTTATTATCAGTTCATTAGTCTAGATCTTTGACGTCTGACATCTATATCTTGATTTTGAAAATATTGGTAATTTTGCAGTCTTTTAGGCCATTTTCTTGCTTAGGTCATAAGGTTATGCTCAAATCTTGATAATCATCTTGTAGTTTCTTGTCATGAAGTCTTGTCAGTATCATTGATATGCTGTCATAGATCAAGAAAGAAAAGCACCTGAGCTTTGACATTGATTATTTGGACAGAGAGTTTTGATCACTGAGGAACGCAGACGATGCAATCCGTTCCAAAACTGGCGACAGTCCAGCAAAATTTTGGTCAGTTCTGTCTGAATATAAGAATACAGAAGGCGATTTTCTTTTTCCTACCTTGCCGAAATTCATGGGTATCCTGATGGTACTGCCACACTCAAGTGCTGCAGCAGAGAGGCAGTTTAAAACATTGGAGCCTTATGACCTTTACAATATACTTGACCTTTACATGGCCTTTACAACATGATATTGACTTTCCTATATAGGAAGGTGACTCACACCAGAAATCTTCATTTGCAATTTTTTTCAACTTTATCAATAGAAGCCGTAGTAGTTTCAAGTATTATGTCCTTTTTAAATCAATCTATTTTTCCCGCAAACTTTTTATCAACAGTTCGGTTCAGTCGCAAAAAAGTTTGTGTTTATATGAACAGCAGTTTAAGCTTCTAACATCTTTGATTGTAACGCTTAAAAAACAATACAATTTCACAGTCCTTTTTTAGATCCTAAAAGTACGCACAGAAGGGATAATCTGAAGTGAGAAAGAAGAAGGTAATAGTAAATAAAAAGCTTAGAATCTTCTATTTTTATTTTTTTTTAAAGAGATTCTAACATAGTCATTTCATCACTACTTGCATAAGGATGAAGTCTATGTCCCTCTGAGGAAAACACTATGCTACTAAAATTGTTACTTCATTAAATCAGAAGCCGTTTTTCCACAGAGTTCTAGTTTGATAAATTTTCATAATCACTTCCGGCTCAACTGCGTATAATCCCCTTCTTCAAAATGCTTCTTTTAGTCCTAGGCTGCAAACGAAACTTAGCTTCTTTTTTTCAGTGTTATGAACAACTGGTAATGAGAAACAAGTACAAAATAATATTGCGAACTTTTCACTATACAGGCTGTTTGAATATATAATAACGAAAAAAAATTTTGCAAGAGGGAGGGCTTACATTTTGTTGAAGGGGGTGATTAAATTCTAGATCATATGCTCTTTACTCTCTTGGAAAGAAATTTAGCTAGTTAAATAAAACTTTTGGGAACAGGTGAAGAACCTCACTGATTCCTTGGGTCCCATTATACTTATCTGAAGGCTAAAACATGCTTCTTTTACTTATCTTTTGAGGTTTCAATCACGACCCCCTTCCCCTTATTGCATTAGGATTGACTGGTCATCCTCCATAATGCCTGAAACGCGATTATACACCAACCTACAGAATATAATCAAACCTCAAATGGACAAGCTAAGTAGATGAAGCTTTAAAATAAATGTCTATTTTAATCGTGCATTTTATATGAACTATGCAGATCTTTGTTTAAGCTCGTTTGAGTTTATTTTCATTTTCTTTCTCACTGATAAAATCCTCCAGATGCAAAACAGAAAGATTTATTACTAATCTTATGATAAAAAATGTCACAGCTTAATACTTTACTAAGGGTTTTACCGTCTTTTAGCATTTTCATTCTATTACCTTAAAGAAGAAACCGTCTCAATTATCAACGCCATCTATGTTTCACAACACTAGCATTTTTTCATAACCATCTCAACCATTTTTTTTTTCACCGTAGCCTTAGAAAATGTCTTATTCCCAAAATTAATACTAAGAAAAAATCTTGTGCTATAGGACAGGAAGCTTTGAATCTGTTTAAAAAAAAAATTAAACAGCGAAAAATCAGAAAAACTAGCTATTGAACCAGAATTGTGTTATCTAAATAATAAAAAGCGACAAATTATCACGAACCACTCCACCGAACGAGGAAGTTCAATACTTTACTTAAATTACATCATAATATAGGACTTCGTCTATATTTTGGGTGAGGCCTTATATTTTTTCGGCAAAATTTCCTTTTTGGCAAAAAAAAAATGGAGGTATCTTAACTTATCTGGCATTCATTCTTTTACTCAATAAATTATGAGACTATGAATAATTATTTATTTTTATTTATATGGGTTTTATAATTTTATCTGTATTTATTTATATGAGTTTATAATAACATCCTAGCTCAAATTTGTTGTCCTGAATTAGGCTTATAGATATCTGCTTCTAATTTTGCATGAAAGGACTTCCAAAAAAATTATTGAAAAGATGTTGTATTTATTCTATATTAATTAATTTCGGTTCTCAGATAAAAATATTTCGGGTGTAACTTTGTTTATAAAACAAAATTGAAACAAACAGGCATTGACATAAAAAAAAAATTCTATGAAATTCAAACTTTGATTAAAAAACAGTCCATACCAAAAACGTTTATAGAACAAATATCGTTAAACATAAACAAGATAATAAATTCCAAGCCAATTTGATTTAAATCTACTTATTCATAGAATCATACCAACTTCATATCAATTCAACTTCTTATTCAATCAACTTAACTCATAATCATCTCGTATTAACTTTAATCACATAAACTTCATATTCAAATCAACTTCAAACCATGCTTTATTCATAAAGTGATTTCAAATAGTGACTAACACAGAGAGATCGTAAAAATAGCCGTCTTTAAACATTAAGTTGGGGTAAACAGTATGGGTAACTAAGAAAAGTAAAAGCTGGCACTAGTGGTGGCTAAAAAACCATCAACGCCGTCTAGTGTTCGGCAACACGAATTTTAACAACTAGACAAACTATATTAATTATTCTTATTATTAGACAGAAAGAAATTCCATGTCACCAATCGCTAGATGGCGTTGAGTTTTTTTTTTATTGTCACTCGTGCTAGTTTCCACTTTTTTAAGTTGCCCATACTTTTTTAAATTAGGTATTAAATCAGAAACAAAACTGCTTGAAGCCAGCCCATAATATAGTACAAGATTTAAAAAAATAAATTTTAAGTCAAATTAAAATAGTCAATAAATAAGAAAAATGTTTTTAGGGTACAACACTTTCTTCAATAATTAATCTGAAACTCAATCAATGCATTTAAAAAGTAGATATTTTAATTAATCTTTAATAAGCATTTGCTTTGTGCTATTCATTTTTGCATACACAGATAGTGACAGTCAAATATCATTAGTCAACACTGCTAATCAATATTATCCTTCAATAGGAATTTCGTTAATGGTGTTTAGTTTATCGTCTCCTTCTTCTTGTGAACTAACTTGTCCTGGAACCGTTGTACTTCCGTTTTCATTATTTTTGTTCTTCAAGATTTGCAGTTGTGCTTTACGTGCGCTCTGAATTCTTTGCTGAAGTGCCTATTGGGAAAAAATGAATAAATTAGAGGGGGTTGTCAAAGGGTGGTTAGTGGAGTTTAAGTCCCAATCTCGCTCGAAACCTGAAATATTCCCTACTAGTCTGATTTTTTGTTATATAATCTCTTGAAGTCTATTTTGATGTTTTAATACCCCCTAAAAAGGAGATTTGCAGCTGCTCAGACACAAAGGTCTGTCTTGACCCTTGAGAAGGAAATAAGATTTAATAAAAATATAAAAGTTGAAATCATTAGATAAAACGTAAATGAATAACAAAATCAAAATAATCCAATAATATTTCAAATTCCATTTGGGGAAATCGTAATACTCTCGTGGCGCATATGGTTTAAAATAACATACAAAGCAAATCCAGAGTTTTAGAAACAGGGTTGCCAAGAGCCTCACTCACTAGGGTTGAAATTTTGGTCCTAAAAGGTTTTTTTTGGTCTCATCTCAGTTTATATTAATGAAAATCTGCTTTTTGTTTTACCTTAATTCTTTTTCTGTGGCATGGCATAGATCTTTCAGCAGAATTTCGATAATACTGGCTTACTCTGGTTTACAAATAATAAAAAAGGCTTATTAGTTGTTGATTAGCTACAAACGTAGGAGAGAGTATATTCAGGTAAGTGAGACTCGGAATTTTGACATTTGTAAATCTAAAACAAAACCAAAATGATCAGATAATAATTATGGTGTCAGAGCAGTCCATTGGAAAAAAAAGTAATGCTTCGAGTGCAAATGGTCACCAAAATGTTGACACTTCTAAATCCAAATCTAAAACAATGTCAGTAAGATAAGATATTCCAGTGACCAGAAACAGTCCATTAGAAAAATGTTAATATTCTTTTTAAAACATATCGTTTTAAAGAGTATTCGGAACCAACCAAAAGTCTGGGAAGCTGGGCTGCCAAGATTATTACTTATTTAAATGTCAAAATTCTGATTCAAAACACTTGCTGTCTCCCCAATTTACAAAAAAAGATACTTTTGATGTCACACTAATTTTTTTGTGCGTGATAACATAACTTTTTATGTATATACAAAAAGTATATTTTCAGTAATAACTTCTTACTCTCTTTTATCGCTGGCTTATCAATAATAAAAAAAACACAATAATCGTTAACCAGCCACAGACGAAGAAGAAGGGGAGGTTCAGGCAAACCATATGTATAATATTGACATATATAAAACAAAATCTTAAACAAAATCAAAATGACTGGAAAATATTTCCAGTGCCGAAACAGCTCGTTATGAAAAATACCAACATTCTTGTGAGGCATATCGTTTAAATGATATGCAGGACCAGCCCCGAAAATATGAAGAACTGAAAAGAGAGGCAATTTGAGACAAAATTCATAATCATCTTCTTCATTCAGAGACACTTTGTCTCTGAAGACAAAACAGCCAACACCACCTAGCACTACCTAAGATTAATTCTAAAGCTAGCTAAAATCAGTGACGGATCCAGGGCGCAACCCCACTGGATTGAGTTTGGTCTAGGTTTGTGCAGTTTTCACTTAGATTTACGTGGAGCTGTCAAGTCATTCATGTCAACTGGGCTGAAAAGAATTCCCTCCCCTCTTCTCCCCTTAGTTTTTGACGGTTATTTTCATTAAAAATGCCTTTTCTTGGAATTTTCATTGAAACACAATCAGCATATTTATCCCTCTCCCCCTTAGATCTTGAACACATATTTTGTTCCACCCCTGAACTTTTTGACTTGATGTCACTGTGTCAAACAAAGAGAAATACTACAAAGGAAAGAAAACTATAATAGTAGCATACGAATTTGTCGAGGCAGAAAAAAGAATACAAATAAATAAGCGTCATTGTTATCCATCAGCACCTACCTCCCTTCCCGAAGTCCTAAGTCTGGTACTGACTATGATGTCGTCAAAGAAAATTTTAATTGTATTTTCTTTAACGTCTTTATTTTGCTTTTAAGATTCATATTTCCTCTGAAAGATTTGATTTTGTGACAACCTCACCGAAAGAACAAGATAATTATATCATTTGGATTCATTAGTTTTAGTTTCATTAATGAGCAATATAAAATTGTTTTAAAAAACGGGAAGTTTTGCTTTTTTCTACGATTTTCAACCAATGTTCAACGCAGTTTTCACTATAAGAAATAACAGAAAAAAACTCAAAAACGTAATCCGTAGATAGATCAAGCTGAATCTCAATAATAGAATAATAGCAAAGTTGTCGTTTTACGCTGAAACATTTGAACTGTAGAAGGGTGGGTAAATAACGTACCAAAACATGGGGCAGGGAAAGCGAAATTTAAGAGCCACTTTTGCCAAAATGGCACAATAGGAACATTTGTGTAGTTTTTCTTCTAAGACTGGCCTTTGCTTATAACAGTTAGCCACCCCAACCACTGAAAAAAAAAACAAGAACAAAAAAGACAACAAAAACAACAGAATTAAGAGCAATAGAATGGGTCAGCTTTCAGATAATTTCAAAATAATTTGCTGTTGCAAAAAAAAGGCCCAAATTGGCTGAATTCACATTTTAGACTCAAAATTTAAGATGTATTATCGGTCAAAAAAAGGAAGAAAAAGATACATAAGTCGACATGTTAAAAAGAATAAAAAATATCAAAACTGGTAGAATTTGTAAGGAAATTAAATCAAGTAACAGAACTACAAAGAGTGGCTAAACGATGGAAATGTGTAAAAAGTAATTAAAATTGAAACTGCTGGAATGACAACTAATTTTTGTGATGTAGGGGACAAAAGTTTTTAAGGGAACCAGAACGGGATCTGTAACTCTGATGTAATTAGGATAAAATCAAGGTTTTATTTTATTTCCGGTTATACTGGGTAACGCTATACTGTCAGCTTGTTTAACAGTTTTTAATTCCTTTTAAAACTTATGTTTTAAAAGTGGATTTAAACCCAGATTTTTCGGTTTTAAAACTCTGAAACGCTAAATAACTTGTTTCTTATGTATTTACTAAAGCTTATGGACCAGCCATGTCAATAGAAGAACTTGTGGTGGCATAGTCAGGGGTTAATTGAGGATTTATCTGAAGGAAGGGGCTACAGCCCCTCTCCCAGAAAAAAGGTCCACAGAAATTGGTCTAGTAAATTTTAATTTGAGCTTAAGATTTATTAATGAAATTCAGAATCTATGTAGATTTGGGGAAAATTTTTCTACAGCTTGAGAGTATGTTCTTAGAAAGTAGAAGGTCTTATAAATATATTTCGGGCAATTTGGAACTGATTGTTAGCCACTATTGTTGCTTTGTAATACAGCCACTGTTGACTTATTCAAAGCTGTGGTTGACAAAGATTGGGCAAACATTGACTGAAAGCTCAATTGGGACTCAAATATCAACTGAATTCCTCACTTCCGCACACCACCAGCAGTTAGAAATCTACAGGTACTTTCTGTCTTATATTTTTTACTATTCATTTGTTTTTTTCATTTTTGGGTGATTATTTTTTTTTTTAGCACAGAAAAATAGAAAAAAGGAAACCGTGATCATTTCATGTATTTTTCGTAATATAGGTCAAAACTCTGCAGTATTTTCACTGTGGGGAGGGCTGAGGGAAAGCTTTCTATACAGTTCCGTTTCTGTTTTTGCTTCTTTTTTTTGATATTTTAAGAATCCTCGCTTTTTGAAAGCTCACAACCTTTATCCAGTAGTATTTTGACCATTTAAAAGTATAACTTTTACATAATTTTTTTTTGCAAAGCTGAGAAAATTACCTCCAGTCTTCGTTTCTCAGCTTCAGCTTGTTTTTCTGCAATTGATTCTGGCGTTAAATTAGTTTCTTTGTCTTGGGTTAGAATCTTTTGAAGTCTTTTAGGCGGTTGAAATTTTGCTCCTGATTCACTATTTTCTTTGTCAGTCGTTTCTTCGTCAAAATCTATTTCATACGCTATACTTTCTGGCAATGCTATAATTTCAAAAAAAAGAGTCATATTAATTTACAGGAATTGCTGCAACGTTTGGAACAAAAAGAAATAGATGGTAAAAGCTCGTATTTGATATATATATATATATATATATATATATATATATATATATATATATATATATATATATATATATATATATATATATATATATATATATATATATATATATATATATATATATATATATATATATATATATATATATATATATATATATATATATATATATATATATATATATATATATATATATATATATATATATATATATATATATATATATATATATATATATATATATATATATATATATATATATATATATATATATATATATATATATATATATATATATATATATATATATATATATATATATATATATATATATATATATATAGTAGTAGTAGTAGTAGTAGATAGATAGAGAGAGTTATAGATAGAGATATAGATATAGATAGAGATAGATAGAGATAGAGAGAGATAGAGAGAGAAAGAGAGAAAAATAGATAAAGAGAGAGAGAGAAAGAGAGAGAGAAAGAGAGAGAGAGAGAGAGAGATGAGCGATATTCGAACTGACATAGAATATCCAAGGGGGATGGGACACCCGTTTGACAAATTATTTGCACAATAAGACTAAGATACCAGCATGGGCGTACTTTGCCATCAGGTAGAGGGGTCAACTCCCCATCCAACCCAAGTTTCCCCCAGACCTTAATTCCCTCCCCCCTGAAATTGAAATTTACTTTCTACAAACAATCTTTTCAAAACTAAGATAACCCTGCATAATTCAAGTATCCAGAGAAAGAGGTCAGTTTTCTTCAGTATATTTTGCATTTATTGTAATATATGGATCATTTTTAACTTTCACTGTCATTTTCACTTGATTTGGGAAATTTGGCTCCAACTTTGCCCCCCAAGATTTTGACGAGATTTTAGCACTGGATACCAGCCCCTCAGAATCTGTACTGAACAATTAGTCCAAATCACAGACAAAAGGTATATTACACAGATCTCTATAGCACACAAATGTCCAACTGAGTAACTTCGTGGTGGCTGGTAGATTTGGTGCATGTCTCTCTTCTTTTTCTTCCAAAAATGTTTTATGAAGTATACCTCTTAAAGGTAATGTTCAAATCTGAACATTTGATCATTGTAAATAGAAATTCAAGATAACTTAAAATGAATGTGAATTAAGTATGAATTTCCATGCGATCGCTTATCAGCTTTAACTCTATGACTGTTTAATAAATATTGTTTAATACACACGAAATGATTCTTTGAACCAAATGGTCGTTTAACAAACACTGCAACACTGCCTCACAACAGAAAGCAGCATTATCATGAATGACTTCAAGGTAAACTTTCCACTTGATCACCTTTTTACTCTGTATTAGGATAAGCCAGTTCGACATTTGTATTATTTACCTTTTATGTTGTGTGTAGCTATGTAAATCTATTCCTTTAAATGAACGAAGGCTGGAAGGTAATTTCCACGTCCTCCTCCTTACTATTTTGAAGGGTATTCACAGAGTTGGAAATTTTGGGTCTAAAAATGTACTTTTGAGCCTTCACGTCCAGACCCAGAAAAACACACTGACCATACCTGTTTAACAATTGGTTTACAATATAAGAATGATATCTTACATGGATCACTCAGTCAAATGAATCTTAGTGTAATTGTCTTCAATAACTGCTCATTTGCATGAACTGTATGTATGAAACTCCATACATAGAGACTATATATATGAATTGCATGTTTTGGATGAGTGTGCCGCAGTTCGGTAGTATGTCTGTCTTCAGAAACTTAGAGGTCTGATAAAATGAGAAAAAAGGAGAATACTTTCTTGGCAAAATATTTTGTGGAATAAAGTGTGGTAAAATTTTGTTAGTATCCTCCTGTGATATATTTTCGTAAGTCAATCACGCTATTCATTAAATGTATGTCAGAAAGGTGAGCTGACATACCCTGCCTTTTTAAACCCTAACTGGTTTTACTGTCCTCCTGTGTGAAACATTAGGCCAGTAGAAGTAACTAAAAGTCAGGTTTCACCTGATTGGTTTTTCTGTGTAGAGTTTGAAGCCAGTAAAAGAAAGTAAAGTCTTCGAGTCACAATATATTTGCAAGGAGTCTGTCTGTTTCTCAGTATCTTCTACATTCTTTCTCGGTAATTTAAGGCGATTTGCTATCTCAGATGTGTTGTCAAAATTGTTGTCTTACAACACAAAATAGCTGAAAAAGGCACTTTCTTGCGGCTGAATCTGCTTTACTACAGAGGACTCTAGAACTTCTGCCTTTCTTGGAAAAAAATATAAAATTCCGGATTTTGCAGAGAGATCACTGAAACCTCCACTCTGACTTTTCAAGGCCTGTTGAAGGTGGTGGTGCAATTTTTTCAAAATTGTACCCGTTTGAAGGCTTTTACTTTTATTATTACAAAACAAGAAGAAAATAATCCAAAGGAAGCAGAAGCTTAAAGGATACTTCCAGCAAAATATTTTATGTGGAAAAGACATTTACACGAAATACGTTATCAAAAAGCCTGAGGTTATGGAAACAATCTAGCGTAATCCTTGTGAACGTGTTACTATGAGTGACTTTAAACTTAATTTTTATGACCCGTGATCAACTTTTTCTTTTGATTTTCTTTCAGCTATGCTTGCTTGTAGAACATTGCCTTCTGAATGTAATCCAACTCGTGAAACTGACATTGCTACTTCTTTGCTTATAATATTTTTCTTCACTGACCTTGGTGAAAATATCCTATACTGTTTAGTGGTATCTCAGGCCCTTTTCCTGTTATTTCCAGGTATGAGTTTTCTGATTCATTACCTAGGAAGAGCCAAAGATTTGTTTCTATAAACACAGGAGAGGGTGGAAAGCATCCAGTATTTCTTTACTAATTACTAATATTTTCATGTAATTCACCTGTTTCTTATGTTTGCTATGATTTTGTGTTTTGACAAGGTGAAACAATGTTAATTGCGAAAAAACAAAGACCAAAAAGGCACTTTTTACACACTTACCTGTCAGATAAAGGGATAGGGGACCTTAGAGAATTTTCAATGCATATAATTTAATAGATCTTTCATTTGCAGGATCTTGATTTTATTGGCCACTTTCTTATTGATGTCCTGCTTACCAGTGATAAAGCACCCGTATGTGGCCTTTTTTTCCTGGTTCACTTCTTGTTAAAGCTTTTTAATTTTAAGAATACAATCCTTTTTTAACTAACAGATAAGATTTCAATACAATAGCTGTTTGAAAAATTCACTTATTTCTATTGCTGATGAAAGTCCTCTAGGCATAGCCAGTATAACTGAGCCTGACCTTTGTTCAAAGATGACGACCTTTTGAGACCATCTAGTGGCTCGATGTAAATTAACGTGCTTTATATGTTAGAAAGACATGCTTTCTCATTTTCTCAAGAGTCTCAAAGGCGTGTCCCTACTTAAAAAAATACATGCATTAAGAAGAGGTTCTTTAAGTTGCCCAATAGAGATTGTTGTGTCCGATTCCTAGACACCTTGCTTGATGAGAAGATATCATTAAAGTGTCATATTGGCATGATTAAAATGAAAGTTTCCAAGAGTCAAGGAATCTTTAGAAAGCTAAAAACCAACCTTTCGAATAAAAGTTCGGTTTGGCTAGCCAATACCTACTTCAAACGTTGGTATTATTTACAAAAGCTTCTTTGGTTTCGTAATATGAAGGCGGAGTTAAAAAATGTCTGTGAAAAAGTTTTTACAACGATGAACTCGACTAATACAGTCAAATCAAGCCAGTTTCTATTTAGAACTAAATCTATTAAAACCCCATAGCTCTCTATAAATGGGGAGGAGGGAGGGATTCTATCTACCAACGTTCATGTAAGTATTGTCTAGCCAAACTGAACTTTCATTTCAAAGTTTGGTTTTGGCATCGCCTTACCTCAAAAGTTGGTATATTTATTTACAAAAGCTTAGACTCCAACTGATTTGGTGGCGGGTTCCTAGATCAGCTAATATATATTTTACATTCAAAGTCAAATATTCAAATGCATAAACTAGATAACTGTCTGAACCACGACGGAATTTATAGCATCGGTTCTAATTTCTATTCATGAAGGTAATGCTGTCTGGGAGTAGTCTCTGAAAACCAGCCAGTAGCATCCGTTATATCAGCAAGTGGCACTCATTTTGAAAGCATCTATGACGCCGCCATGGATCTTGTGTCGTGTACATCTTCTTTGGCTAGATCATATGTTATAGTTCTGGCATGTTATATTCAAGAAGAGATAGTTCTTGCTGCCACCTCTCGTAGTGTTATTTTTGAAAAAGGAATAAAGAACCTTTTTCACCCACTTCTGATCACTAAGTTAGGTGTTCGCTGTGCGTAGGTCGATATTATTCTACTGGGCCCAAGGCTGGATCTACATCTAGCATGGGCAAAATGGTAAGAAAAAAAATCTTATGAAGCTTCAGGGTTGGGTTTTTTTTTTGGGGGGGGGGGGGAGTCTAAACAAAGTGAGAAATCTGAGAGTTACTAAATTATCCAAATCTTGTGCTGTGCGGAATGAAAAGGCATGAATTTTACTTCTTTTACGACCGGCTGCTATGGCAGTAATGAATACCGCCTGAAGAGTAAGATCTTTCAATACTGATACTTGGCAAGGCAAGAAATCGTGAAGATTTAAATTCTTTAGGACAAGGCCAAGACCCCAGGTAGGAGCATCCTGTTGAGTCCGTGGTGACTCGTGCCAAAAATTATGTATAATTTTCGTCAAACAAGTATCTTTACTGATACCTGCCCTGTAGCTAGAACTAGTGTTCCCCATATTGCTGCTTCCTATCCTTCTATTGTTAATGAGGCAAGGTTTCGACTATTCTTTAGATATATCATGAATTCCGCTATTGTCTACACCAACCCACAAACCCTTGACGTTTTCCATTGTAGAAGTCAATGATATATCGCTGAGGCCAGGCAATTGCACGGCAGATTTCTTAGAAATCCCCTTTATTTCGAGTCCAAACTTGATATCTCCTAGCCGTGTAAATTTCAGTTGCTCAGTGTTGAGTAGCAAAGTCCACCTTGCTAGAAAAGATTTGTCTGATCCTCGTGGGATACAGAAAGTCTATTTGCAGGTTGATAAGGTTCGTGTGCTATGATTGGTGAGGCCAACTCAGAGCAATTCGTGTTATTTGGCAGTTCAAAGACTATTGAACCTTCTTCAAAACAATTAGAATCAGGGTGAATAGAGGAAAGGCATAGATATGTTTGTTCGACCGATCGTGGACTAGCGCATCTCTGCTGATCGCCAGAGAATCTGAAACTAGTGAGAAATACACGTCAATCTCCCATTTTAATCGAATCGCAAATAGATCAACATCTGGCAATCCATATTCTTTTGACAGGGCTCTGAAGACACTCTCGTTGAGGTTCCATTCCATGGACAGATCTTTTCCTTCTCATGACAGTGTGTTGGCTACTACATTGAGTTACCAGGTAATATGCCTTGCCCTCAACTGAATTCAGCACGTTTTTTGGTTGACAGCATTTGAAAAGTTCAGGACCATCGTAATCTCAAGAAGCTTTACGGATTCCTGCTCTAGAGAGAAAGAATGGGTTTCACCCTCTTTTTGATTGTAATTAACTCTTGTCGAGTTATCTGTCGCTACCATGACTACCTCGTTTCTTAGTTCCTCTGCAAAGGCATTGATTGTGTTGGTTATGGATCTCATTTCAAGGCAATATATATGAAGAGATTTCTCTTCTGGAGATCAAGTCCCCGAAGTGTATCAATATGGGTTCTTTAGATACCCATCCCAACCGTAAGTTGAGCTGTCAGTGAATATTGTTTGTGAAATGATAGGAGCTTGAGAGGAAAGCCTTAACTAAATCAATCTTTGTTCAGCTATGGTGAAAAGGCTTCTTTCATCTTTGTCGTAATCAGGATGTTTGAATGTTTGTTGTTCCATAACCTGTCCCACAACCAGAGCAATAGCAACTATCATTTCCTGAGATGCAGTTTATTGAAACGAATTGCTCTTGAGCCTCCATTGAGGATTCCAATCAGCCTCATCAGTTTTCTTATTGAATTATGCGGTTTTTCTAGGGCTTTCCTGATTGCATATATCAAGTTCTGATGTTTTTAATGGGTTAGGTACACACTCTTGACCTTCAGGTCTACCTGAAACCCGAGAAATAGGATCTGCCACATATGTTGCAATTCTGATTACTCACTCAGCAAGAGCTCAAGTCTGCGTGGGAGAATCATAATGGTCTTTACATTGTTCTGTACTACCGACTTTTGGTAGATGTGCCGAAGCCAGCAGTCCATGTAAGCATGCAGTTAGATGGCTTGAAAAAGGCAATAGCTCACGATGGAACCAATTACGTGGCAGAAAACGGCTGGACATGCGGCTAGCCCAAAGAGGAGCACTTTGATCTGATAGATTTGGTTTTGAAGATGAACCGTAGGTGTTTCCAATGGCTCTTGTTAATACCGATTTCTTAGTAGGCGTCTTTAAGATCTATTGACGCTGTCTAGTTTGGTTTCCGCTATGCAGGTAATATTGTGGCCTCGTTCACCATTTTAAAAGTTGTCACGTTCAAGAAATTATTTTATGCAAGATAAATTTGTTCCTGGACGCCAACCCTTGTTTTGCTTTTTCGGAACAGAAAATTCTGACTGTAAATTCTTGGAGACGACTGAGTTTGGACTTCTTTTATTACACTTTTCTCGAACACCACGTCAATATCTGATTCCAAAATTAGCAATTGATTGCTTGAGATATTTCATCCATTATACTTGATAAATATTATACATTTCATTCGTCATACTAGAGTAGGGTGTTATTTCTGTTTTTGTTTTTTTTGAAGTTCAGACTGTAGCCCTCTTTGATAACGTTGAGGACGAACTTGTCGTCTGTTATGCTTTTCCAGTTTCCTATAAAGTGAGAAAAACGATTTCTTTCAGGAAGAGGGTTTTGAGATGATACCACGAACACATCATTGAGTGTTAGACTTTTTCTCCCTCGAATGTGTCGGGCTGAAGTGAAGGTATGACTTTTTTCTCTTTTTTTTATTAAAGCCTTCCCTCCCTTGCTAGGAACAAAATGGTTGTTTTACTTCAAAACTTGGTTTCTTTTGGATTGGGCCATGGTAGTTTCAACAGTCTTGTTGCAGTTCATATTCCCTCTTTACTGGCCGCTTATAATAATCCATTGAAGGGTTGGAAAACTGTCTAATTTCAACTCTGCATCACCTGTTCTGTGAGTTAGCTCCTTAAAGCCGCCAAAAAACAGGAACTCCCTTTCCAGAGATAATGATATTAGTTCATTCTTAGTCTCATTAGCCAAGTCAGAAATCCATTTCAAGACAGCATCTCCTCTCATGAGCATCAAATTTGAGTACGTTCTAGAAGAATATTTAAAAGATGTTGCTGATATCTATTGACAAATTCCAAAAACTTTATCGGTTTTGGGATAGTGTCAGGAAAGACGTTCTCTGCCTTTAACAGTCTTATGAAATTACCTAACTTGAGGCTTGAGGTCACTGTATGATAGGATGCTCATAGCCACTTGTATAGAAGACTCTAAGGTCAGAAATGACTTTCCTTCAACTGATATGAACTTTTTGTTCTCTATTTGTCCAGTTAATAACACTAAAGTGAACTTTTTGTTGACACATGGAGCCTGTGAAGCTAAAGGTGCGTCGTGACATTTATAAGCTTTCACTCGGTGCAGGATGCTGAGAGGGTCAAAGAAAGTACCGGTTTGAAATGACATGTTCTTCAATGCTATAAGTATATACTTTTTATCCAACTATAAAATATTTATAATTAGACGCTAGAACTAAATTCAGCTGCAATCACCAGAACAACTTACTTCAAGCCAGAACAGACCTATAGGCAAACGCTGTAAGCATTATGACACTATGTAATGAGGGTCTATACGTAAAAGGCATCGTGAACTTATTTAATGGTGGCCTGTATTCCCAACGCTTTATGACCTTATCTAATGACGGTCTGTACTCCCAAGGCGTTATGACCTTATGTAATGACGGCCTCTATACCCAAGGTGTTACGGCCTTATGTAATGTAGGTCTGTACTCTCAATGCGTTATCACCTTATGTAATGACGACCTGTACAAGGTATTTTGACCTTATGTAACGATGTTCTGTACACCCAAGGCGTTATAAATTTATGCAATGTGGCCTGCACACCCAAGGTGTTATGACTTTATGTAATCATAGCCTGTAAATCCAATGGTGTTATAACCTTATGTAATTCCGGTCTGTACGCAAAAGGGTTTATAATCTTATGCAATGACGGCATTTACATCTAGCGTGTTATGACCTCATGTAATGAGTATGATACCATATCATAAACACTGGGTTTAACCCAAACGATTAAAAGACAAATAATTATAAATAAGACACAAAAATTTCCCCTCTGTAATATTTTGTTCCATGCTTTTGAACATACCAGCAGGGTTGCCAGATACGGATTTCTAAGAAGGATATGAATCAAGGCAAAAAAATTGGGACCTTTACTCTAAGGGAAGAAGTAAAAAAAAAAAATTGCGTGAGCGACGACCACCAATTCTGACCGCTTATAACGCCTTGAAAAAATGGGGTAACGAAGTAGCATTACTACATGGCCATTTTCAAATCATAGGCAGCGCAATCGTACTGCCTAAGTAAAGAACGATGTTGGCAGACTGTATTATTTATTTCTTTTGACCAGGGCACTACGTATCAAAGGAGTTGTAGTAGAAACTTGGAAAGGAGCTCATTGGATTGGAAGTTGGAGCGGTTAGTGCGCCTTTTAATAGTCGAAAGTGATTGGAAGGCAACTAAGACCCCTTCCACGCCCACCATTTCCCCAAACACATCCAATGAAAATTTTGAGATAGCCATTTTGTTCAGCGTCGTTGATTTCCACATAGAAATTATGTTTTTGAGAAGGACACTCCCCCACAGCCCTCAGGGCAAGGGTTGTAATTTATGCCCTGAGAGCACAAAATGTTTTTATAGAAAGCTTTGTCGTAGAAACTTCAAAAAGAGCTCATTTGATTGGAAATTCAAAGAGCTAGTGTCCTTTTCAATAGTCGAAAGTTGTTTGAGGGTAACTAACCCCCCTCTCACGCCCACCTTTTCCCCAGACACATCCAATCAAAATTTTAAGATAGCGATTTTGTTCAACGTAGTTGAAGGTTCTGGAAATTAGGTCTCTCAGGATGACATCCCCCCCCCCGCACAATCCTCACGGCAAGGTTTTTAATTTACGCCCTGGGGGCATATAAGGTTCTTATAGAAAGCGTTGTCACAGTAACTTCAATCTGATTGAAAATTAACATAGCTACTGCCCTATTTAATAGTCGAAAGTTATTGGAAGGCAACTAGCACCTTTTCTACGCCCACTATTTATCCAAACACATCCAATCAAAATTTTAAGATAGCCATTTTGTTCAAAGTGGTTGAAAGGTCTGGAAATTATATCTTTGAGGATTACCCCCCCCCCCACAGCCCTCAGGTTAAGGGTTGTAAGTTATGCCGTAGGGGCACATAAGGTTTTTATTGAAAGCATTCTTGTAGAAACTTGAAAAAGGGCTCATTTGATTGGAAATTCAAAGGGCTAGTGCCCTTTTTAATAGTCGAAAGTGACTGGAGGGCAACTAATCCCCCTCTCACGCCGATTTTTCCCCAAAAACATCAAATCAAAATTTTAGATAGCCATTTTGTTCAACGTAGTAAAAAGTATTTTGCCCTCGGGACAAGGGTTGTAAGCTATGCCCTGGGGGCATATAAGGTTGTTATGGATAGTGATTATGTAGAAGATTCAAAAGGGCTCATTCGATTGGTTATTAGAAGTGCTTGTGCCCTCTTTAATAGTCGAAAGTGATTGGAGGATAATTAACACCCCTCTCAACCCCACCATTTCTCCAAACACATCCAATCAAAATTTTGAGATAGCCATTTTGTTCAACGTAGTTAAAAAGTCCGGAAATTGTGTATTTCACGATGACACTCCCCCCACAGAACTCATGGTAAGGGTTATAAGTTATGCCCTGAGGGCGTATAAGGTTTTTTTTTTATAGAAAGCGTTGCCGTAGAAACTTCAAAAAGGAATCATTCGATTGGAAATTGAAACGGTTGCCCTTTTTAATAGTCGAAACTGATTGGATGGCAAGTAACGCGCTTCTCATGCCCACCATTTTCCCAAAGGCATCCAATCAAAATTTTGAGATAGCCATTATGTTCAACATAGTTGAAAGGTCTGGAAATTATGTCTTTGAGGATGACAACCCCCTCACAGCCCTCAGGACAAGGGTTGTAAGTTATCCCCTGGGCCATATAAGGTTTTTACAGGAATCGTTGTCTTAGAAACTTCAAAAAGGGTTACTTTGCTTGGAAATTGAAAGGGCTAGTGCCCTTTTTAATATTCGGAAGCAATTGGAGGATAATTACCCCCCCCCCCTCTCACGCCCACCATTTCCCCAAAGACATCCAATCAAAATTTTGAGATAGCAATTTTGTTCAACGTAGTTGAAAGTTCTGGAAATTAGGTCTTTGAGGATGACACCCCCCCAGCCCTCAGGGCAAGTGTTGTAGGTTGTTCCATGGGGGCATATAAGGTTTTTATTGAAATCGCTGTCGTAGAAACTTCAAAAAGGGCTCATTCAATTGGAAATTAAAAGGGCTAGTGCTTTTTTAATAGTCAGAAGTGCATGGAGGGCAACTAACCCCCTCCCCCTCTCACACCCACCATTTCCCCAAACACATCCAATCAAAATTTTGGGATAGCAACTTTGTTCAACTTAGTTGAAAGTTCTGGAAATTAGGTCTTTGAGGATGACAACCCCCCAGCCCTCAGGGCAAGGGTTGTAAGTTATGCCCTGGGGGTATATAAGGTTTTTATTGAAAGCTTTGTCGTAGAAACTTCAAAAGGGCTCATTCGATTAGAAATTGAAAGGGCTAGTGTGGTTTTTATTAGTTGAAAGTGATTGGAGAGCAACTAATGCCCCTCACACCGTTTCCCCAAACACATCCAATCAAAGTTTTGAGATAGCCATTCTGTTTAACGTAGTTGAAAGTTCTGAAAATTAGGTCTTTGAGGATGACAACCCCCTAACAGCCATCAGGGCAATGGTTGTAATTTATGCCCTGGGGGGGGGTATATAAAGTGTTTATGGAAAGCATTGTCGTAGAAACTCAAAAAGGGCTCATTTGATTCGAAATTTAAAGGTCTAGTGCCCTTTTTAATAGTTGAAAGTGATTGGAAGGCTTGAAATTTTTATAGTTAAGATCATTATGAGTACATTTTTTTTTTTTTTTTTTTTTTTTTTTTTTTTTAGACCAGGGAACTTCGTATCAAAGGAGTTGTCGTAGGAACTTCGACAAGTGCTCATTCGATTGAAAATAGAAAGGGCTAATGTCCTTTTTTATAGTCGAAAGTGATTGAAGTTATTGGAGGGCAACTAATCCCCCTCCCACACCCACCCTCCCATTTTCCCTTTTGTTTGAAACTAATTGTTGCCTTAAGATTAAATCGAAATGCACTGTGTTAATGTTAATTCCCAATAAGGCATCTCAGCAGTATCCCAAGAACTACTGAGGGTATTATGTTCAAACTTTTGCGGCTACTTCTGCTCTTAAAATATAACAGAATCAAAATAGCTTAAGTATTTCCAAGCTATCAAAGAAAGCAAACAAATTTGTTTGCGAATGGTATCAACTTTTCTATTTCAGGTCAACTGAAAGAGGTATGAAACTAAATTAAACACTACTATTTTATGAAAATTATTTTCCAGCATACAAATAGCAGGCCAAACTATTAAGTCTTACAAAAATAAAAGATTTAAAGTATTATTTTCTTTTTCCCTGAAAAGTCTATGTCAATATAAAACGAACAGAAATTAATTAAAAAAAACTTTTTCCACAAAATAATTTTTTCAAAGAAACATAAAGAACTCCATTAAACCAAAAATGATCAGAAATAAAATCAAATAATCTATCAAGCGTAAAACTATCTATCAAGCGTAAAAAAATCTATCAAGCGTAAAAGCGTAAAACTACCACAAATCAGAATCGATAAATAAATGAAACCCAAAACGAAAAGAATTTACAATAAATAACCGAGTCAAACTCAAAGGTAGCATAAATTAACACGAGTAGGGCTCAAAACCCCTGTGCCTTCCCAAGGCCAGAACATAATTTGCACTTTACTGAAAAAAATACAAACGAATGTGCATTGTCGGTTTAACATACATCTGCTGATATTTTGTAATCAAAATGTTAATATTATTTGATTTATTAAAGTTATAAAAATAAAAACATTTATATTTTTCAGTAAAGTGCAAATTTTGTTCTGGCCTTGGGAAGGCATAGGGATTTTGAGCCCTACTCGTGTTAATTTCTGCTAGTTTTGAGTTTGATTCGGTTATTTGTTGTAAATTCTTTTCGTTTTGGGTTTCATTTATTTATCGATGCTGATTTGTGGTAGTTTCACGCTTGGTAGATTATTTGACTTTATTTTTGCTCATTTTTGGTTTAATGAAGTTCTTTAACTTTCTTTGAAAAACTTATTTTGTGGGAAAATTTTTTTTAAATTAATTTTCATTTAAAAACATATTTTGGTCAAAGCCCAAGTTGTACTGCTAAAGTGTCGCCAGCCTTTAGAATTCAATTAATCCGCTACTGGTAACTTCGGAAGTTTATCCATACCTGATCTTACATCACTTGTAAGTAATTACAAAATATCATGGAATCAATAAACATATTATCATTAAATTTTTCAAAATACTTAAAATGAAGTTAGGAAAACTTGCTGCTTAAATGAGCCTCTAAATCATGAGTTAAATAATAAATCTTATTATATTTGTAGCTAAACGAAAATATTTTGCTAGAAATTTGCATGTGTTAATTTTATCTCAAATTTGTCCAAATATTTTGAAATGAACTATAGCCGACTTCAATGTAGTCAAGGAAAATACCCTACCGTAGACACCAAAAATTGGTGAACACAGTCTTAGTCACAAAGAATAATTCTTATTTGAAATGAGTCATTCTCTGGGTACCTTCCAAGAAAGTGGATAGCAGCTTATTCGGCGAATATACTGCTTTGACCGCATTAAAGCGCTTTGAGCGCATTAAATGTGAATCAGGGGGAAAATCCTCTTAAAATACAAATGATTACCTGGCAACTATACCTGGCATTACCTGACATTTTCCATTACATAAACATTCAATACGCAGAGTTTAATCCAAAGAAATCATCTTGGATAGTGTTAACCCGTCTAACTACGTGAATCACAAAATAGAAGCTAGCTTGAGTTGACCATGTGAGTCGAGTTCATCGTTGTAGAAAGGTGCACGCAGAAATTTTTGTGATATGTTTAACTCTATCTTCGTATTACGTTATCGAAGAAGCTTTTGTAAATGAATGTACCAACATTTTAGGTAAGGTGACGCCAAACGCATATTTACAAGGTGAGTTCTTAGATTACCTTTTCTGCAGCCCAGTTCAGTCTTATATTTCATATTTTCCTGTTATTTGGATGTCAACCTTTCCCTCCTCACTGAAGTTACTTCCAAAATTTTATAGTAATGAAAGGACCATTATTCGGGAAATTAACCATTCTTCGTAGGTATTTTCAAAGACCACACTGCTTATTCATGACGCACAAATAACCGTTTAATAGGGATAAATCTTTTCATTAGATTGTAAAAAACAATGACAAAAACTCTTAATATTTGGGTGTTATAAACATTTACCGTCATCAGCAGATAAACTCAGCGGGCAAACTGCTGATGAGGGCTACTGTGGTTTTCCCTGGATATGATATTTCTGGATTGGTTTTAATGCTCATTTGAGTTAGTTAGGTCATGAAAAACCCCCTGACTAATTTTATTGTAATGAATTTTGAGGTAGGCGTAGGGATTTGGTTTTTATTTTGTTCACATCTTTTGTAGGTATTTTTCCTCCCCGGTTCTTTTCTGGCAATGGAGCAGTATAGGGGAGTCAAGGTTGAAGGTTTTTTAGTTGATGTAAATTTATTGTTTTTAAATTCTGCCGGTGCCATCGTATATGGCACTGAGCCACCAGTGCCACTACTGGCCTCCGCTAGGGTATGGTATCGTCTTCGAGTGGTGAAGAGTGTCTTGGGGATTATAATACCCCCAATATTTCTAAATCCAATGGAATGTAAGGGTTAGTCCTGAGATCACTAATTTAAGTCCTCTGACACTACGGTGCAACAATCAACGCTATTGCACCAAGGATTCTAAGTGACCTGCCCTTGCTGATTTCAGTGAAACAGTAAGGATACGACATGTGTACTTTCTGTGGTATGTATGTGCCATGTTAACTCGCCTAAAGTACAACTGTGAGGACCACAGTCATCAACCTCAAAAATCATGGTAAAAACCAACCAAAGTACAAAACACTAGCCCTCACAGGGTGTGACGTAAAGCTACGTAAAAATTGCAACTGATTTTTGTTGGAAAGTATAACCTGCTGCTCGGTTCTAGGCGTTTCCCCCCTCCCGGTGATTATCCCCCCCGGAAAATACCCCCGCGCAAAATACCCCCTCCCCGGAAAATATACCCCGGAAATACCCCCCTGGAAAATACCCCCCGTGGAAAATACCCAACCGGAAAATACGTTCCCCCCTGTGGAAAATAAGGCTTTCCAAATTTGAGAATTTTATTTGAGTTTTGTCTTTTTAATTTCCGTAAGGAATTTTGGTACTTGTGTATTATGCGCCACTGACTCAAGTTTACGTCGTGTATAACTTGAGAACTAACCGGTTTCTTCGTTAGTTTTCTTTTCAGCTTAGCGCGAGATAAGACAAAGATAAGTCACAGAATAAATGGGAAATATATAATTTGGGCTATATATTTGCACCTAAGGAGGGGGGGAGGGTAAAGTATTTGAACAGTTTGAAGTCAGAAAACAATTTTCTTTACGTATATGGCCACTAAAAAATTACAGAAGAATAGCGAGGTATCTGGAAATTTCGTTAACTAAAAAATAAAAAATAAAATAAATTCCAGTATAAAGTAGATGTAATGTTTCATTTAATATTTTTTTCCAATTGTTAAGTGATTTTTTTTCAATGACCTTTTTTTCAAGTATTAAGCACTATTATAAGGTTAATGTAGTGTTTCATTTAAGTTTGTTATGATGATCGCTGATCAAAGTTTATGTTATTTTTGCCTTTCATTTATGTTATTTTAGTGTGTTCATGGCCGTATATTTGGCTTTAAAATAAACTTATTTATCTATCTATCTAATATGCAGAATAATTGTACCAACACACTTTGCATGCAGACCCGCTATACCTCCCCCCTCCCCCTAATTTTCTAATCTATAGCCCAAAGTCATTTCTAAAATAACGAAGAAAGTAAAGAAAAAACCGGTGTGTTCTCGAATTTTACACAGCGTAAACTTGAGTGAGTGGCACATAATACACAAGTACCGAAATTCCTTCCCCCTACGGAAATAAAAAAAAAATAAAACTCAAACAAAATTCTCAAATTTGGAAAGCCTTATTTTCCACGGGGGGGGGGGGGTATTTTCCACGGGGGTTATTTTCCGTGGGGGTGTTTTTTCCGAGAGTATTTTCCACGGGGGGGGGTATATTCCGTGGGGATATTTTCCGGGGGGTAGTTTCTTC
Source organism: Artemia sp. Qi Xiang Cuo (assembly GCF_049724085.1). Lineage (NCBI taxonomy): Eukaryota > Metazoa > Arthropoda > Branchiopoda > Anostraca > Artemiidae > Artemia > Artemia sp. Qi Xiang Cuo. The sequence continues at coordinate 2,552,523 of NW_028300808.1, forward strand.
GGGGTAGTATTTTCTAGGGGGGTAATCGCCGGGGCGGGGGGGGGGGTAAACTTCGGCCACCCTCCTGCTCAACCTTGTGAACAGGGAAATGCTACCGTGTCATTTATTCACTCACCCCCTTTCTGATTTCAGGGAATAATATTGGCAAGGGATTAATTCACTGCTTCCAAACATTCTTCAAAGCAGAAACCCAACAACAATAACTGGAGTTGCTGTGTCTATAAATAAATGTTTGAAAAAGTAAAAGTTTATTCGATAAAGTTATTTTGTTTCTAGATTATGCATTTTTTATTTCTACTCTGTTTTCTGTTGTTTTTTTTTTTGGGGGGGGGGAGGTGAGATTCCCTTGTTTTGTGTTTATAGCCCCAGGGCTTTCAAAATACATTAAACTATAAGTGTATAGATCACGCACAACTTGTATTGCTCCAACAACCAGAAGTAAAGTGTTTAACCAGCTATTTTTGTTTACGATGTTTACGATATTCACCTGAATGCTTTTCGGAAATATTTTGGTCAAACTCGTTTTTATCATTCTTAGAAAATTAGGAATCAAAGCCTAGGTATGTATATAAGTTATGCACGTTCCTATGTTCTCCATTGAATAGTTCTGGCATACGTCATGTGTAGTGCTTTTATCCTTTGCCCGCACCTGCGCAATGGCAATTTTATATTGCTGTGCTTGGATATGCTATTAGAAAATAAATCAATCGTTCAATCTGCTGACCATGTCTGTTTGTGGCGCTGTGATGTGTCCCATTTCTGAAACAAACATGCATAACTATATAAATACATTCATGCATACAGGTTGTGCTAGGAATTCTCCAGGGATAGTAAGAAGCATGGAGTACTCAACGAGCATCTTTAGGCCCGTTCTTTTGCACTAAGATCTTACATCTAAGATCCCACATCTTTCTGCAAAGATTTCCGTTCTTTTACTCATCTTTGTGCTAAGATCTTACATCTTTTGACAAAGAACGCTTAAGCGTTCTTATCTTATAGCGTTCTTTTGCAAACATCTTTCATCATTCAACTCTGATCAGCGGTCTAAGAACAATAATGAGCATATCATCAAAGTTCTCTCATCATTGATCTATATGGTAGAAAGATGGCGTCCTTCCTACTTGTTGCTAACGTCAGTGAACTATAAGATCTTAGAACAAAGATGAGTTGAAAGAACGAAAATCTTTGCAGAAAGATGTGAGAAATTAGATGTAAGATGTTAGTGCAAAAGAACGGTCCTATTGTTTTGTTGATAAATTTATCTTATAAGTTTACCTTTAGCTCCATTGATTTCTGATGGTTCCTCGTCTGGTTTTATATCGATTGCTCTCACTTTTGACGATTTACAGCCCATTTCCCATTAATACTTTCCCCCTCTAGAAACTGATTCATGACTTGAATATATATTAAATCTATCAATCTGAAAAGAGGCAAAGAATTATTTGACATATAATACAAAAATTAGATAAACACCAGTGCGGTATATAAGAATTAATATGTATAAAAAAGAAAATACACACAAAAACATGGGTGCTGCAATAGCTAAAAAGTAGTAAAGAGCTAACCAAGGCCCCTAGTAAATAAATAAATAAAATAAAATACGTTTTGAAAATAAACTATCTAGTGAGAAAGAGTTGTCCTTTAAAGTTGATTCAGAATGATAACTATTAATTTGGTTAATTCTTAATAACAAAATTTTATTGCAAAAACTAATATATGGAAATTTTTAAGAAGAGCTTGAAAACCCTGGATAATGGCGAAAGATCAAAACGAAAAGTGCCCCATTGGAATTCAAATAGCTGAAAACCCTTTGTTGGGAGTTTTCAGCATTCTGATTTAAAAGCCCGTGGAAATTAAATTTTGGCCTGTGTATTTTTGCTGGAGTTCTTTATTAGAGAATGATCAAGAGTCTTATAATTTAGTTTTCTGAGGGCTGAATAAGGACTTGTTTTTTCCAAATTTTACAAATATAAGGAAATAAATTTTTTGTTATTTTACTTAAGCTAGTTTTATAAATGTATTTTCGCTTCGCTCTCTTTAGCTTCGCTCTCTCGACTTCCATCTGAAAAGCTTCTTTTTTTAATTAATTATAAACAAAGACGAGTTCCCCTTTTGGGAGTGTGCTGGTGGCATTTACACCCCTAAATTTTGAAAAATACTTTCTTTTTTTTATCACAAAACGCCATTAATTTGGTATTTCCATGAAAAAAAATCGACAAAAAATTGACTTTCCCCCACCCAGATTTTGAAAAGTACGTTTTGGTCCCATACTAAAAATTGTATGTATCTGAATCACTGGTACTATCACTTTACTTGGGATACAGCTCAGAATTTCTTTGCTGAAGCTGCCCTTGAGTAGCAAATAGAACCCTTGTTAGCAACTCTTAAGAACAAGAACGTCTTTAATTACATCCATAACTTGATTAGTTGATTGATCTTATGCGTACTTTGGTCGGGGTCTGCAAAATTAAAGACTCTGAATTAGCTAACTGTCGGGCTATTAAAGTAGCCGGGCACAAATTAGGCCCACTTGTAGTGCAGTTGTCTTTTTGTTTTTTTTTCTTTTGGCATTTATTTTGTGTTGTCACATTAAATGTTTTGTTTCTCTCGTGGCTATTTTTTTTTCTTTTGTTGTTTGTTATGTCTTTTCATGTGACAGGTTTTTTAGTAAATAAATAAAATAAATCAATAATCGCATAAACTACATCAATAACTAATTACATATTGTTTATTATAATAAATGATTAACTAGTATTTTTTAATTAATAATTTTGTTATAATAATTATGACAATTAGTAATCAATTATTAATAGGAAATAATTTTTGATAAATAATGTAAATCTAACTATAGTATATACGGTGATTGGTGGTTTGAATTTATAAGAATTGGGTATCTTTAAATGAATATTCTTTTACATTCGATTAATCGTGCAATTCTTCGAAGAAAATTGCTGTCAGAAATCAAGCTTGGATTCCCCCATACCTTGACGGCAAAGGGTGAATTAGTATTATTTACCTTTTCCGTCTGTTTTATGGTTTTTTCTTCTTTGAGATTGAGCAGAAAGCCACTATGGTAAGCTTTCGGAGAGAGAGGAAGGGGTGCGATCATTCTTAGTATTCATAAGCATTTTAGTATTCATAAGCATTAGTATTTATAAGCATTTTCAGTCAAACATATCCTTTCCTAATGAAAGAAGTATGTTTGTGTTGCAAACGCAATTTTCTAATTGTAGGTTTTGGCTTTTCCAAACGTAGCACTTGCGACTGCTGGTTGTTTGTGTTTTGGAATCTTCATTTAATATTGGTTTTGCAACATGCTCTGGTTGAATTTTCTGTTCAATATTTGCTACTGGTGAAATTTTTTGCTCAATGTTTGCTATTGATGGAATTTTCTACTCAGTATTGACTTACTATTGAATAATGATCAGCATTTTACATCGGAAGTGAAGATCCTTCGATAGTATCAGCAAGTACCATTGACAAAAAAGTTTTTCACCACATAAGTAATGTTTCAAAACCCAAAAATTCCACTAATTCTGGTCAGATGAATGAACAGATAAAGCAAAACACACAAAAAAATACAATAAATTCAACTACCTCGCTAAGAAATATAAAAATCTTTAGAATTATAAAATGTTTCTGTCAACTAATATTCTGAAAAGTGGGCACTTCGAAGGGTTGAGGAGTTTCGTTAAATGTTTTCCAGAGGAATTGTCGATTGATCATCTTAGATTTCCAGAGGAATTATCGATTGATTATCTTGGATGCTCATTTGAGTGACCGTATACAAAACAATAAATAAGCTACACGAGAAAAGTGGTCTCATCCCACTTTCTAGGGTTATATTCGAAGAAAGCTTAAGATGGCTAGTATTGACGAAGGATGAAATATTTGCCAAAAATTGGGCTATCATTTCATTTGGGCCAAATGAAATGTAAGTCGTCCCCGGTTGGAGTGGAAAGATATTATCAGGAACAAAATTGAAAGTTCACGGCGAAGGGTGAAGAGTGAATCTTTAAATAGGTGGTGGGGGAGGAGGAGGTTTGTATAAAGCTATGTTGGCCTCCTTAGTTACACAGTGATTTGTTAATAGTAACAGTAGCAGTAGTAGCAATATAAATAATTTCAAAAGGTATATAACTCCTGTAAAAGGTATATAAACTGTGTATGTTTCCAATCTATGTATTACTATACAGCTTATAAATAGTAAGGTGGATTATACAACTTCGTTTATTCTGAAGACCATGGAGCCTGAACACTGCAGGTGGTAAGTCGCTTGAAATATTAAAATATAAAAAAAAACGATAAAATTGTACTATCTTTCTAAACTTGACAAAATCAAACAGTTCTTGGTAACGAACTGTAAGTAAGGAGCGACCCGGCTCAATAGTAACCGAAACTCCAAAAAACGGAATTGTGATACCAATAGATACATTTAAAGAATCAGATTTTTATGCTGATTTCAAATATATAAGTTTCATCAAGTTTAATCATACCCGTCAAAAGTTACGCGGCTGAGAAAATTTGCCTGATTTTCAAAAAATGGGAAAACGCCCTCTAAAAGCTATGGAACCTTAATGAAAATCGCACCATCAGATTCAGCGTATAAGAGAACCCTGCTATAGAAGCTTTAAGCTCCCATCTGCAAAAATCTGGAATTTTGTATTTTTCGCCAAAAGAAAGATCACGGATACGTGTTTATTTGTTTTTTTTTTTCCCAGGGGTGATCGTATCAACCCAGTGGTCCGAGAATATCACGATAAGGCTCATTCGAACGGAAATTAAAAATTCTAGTGCCCTTTTTAAGTGCTAGGCCCCCCTCCACACTCTTTTTCCCAAAGTCACCCGATCAAAATTTTGAGATAGTCATTTTGTTCAGCATGGTCGAAAAATGTAATAACTATGTCTTTGAGGATGACATAGTTATAATACCCCTCAGTCCCCGGGGAAAGGTCTGCAAGCTATGAGCTTTGCCCAATGTTTTTTGCCCAAGCTTTGCCCAAGGTTATTGGGAAGTATACAGAAGTTTTCAGGGGGATTTTTTCTAGTAGTTGGGGGGAATCGGGGGTTACGTGGGAGGATCTTTCCATGGAGGAAGTTCTCATGGGGGAAGGGATATAGCTATAAAGGGGGCACTGGATTTCCCAGCATTATTTAAAAAATGATCAGAAATTAAATAAAAAAAAACAATTTTTTCAACTGAAAGTAAGGAGCAACATCAAAACTTAAAACGAACAGAAATTGTTATTTATATGATTGGGTTTGCCCCCTGGTCATTACCTCGCTCTTTACGCTAAAGTTTTTTTTGTATTTTTATCGGAGCTATTTATTTGTGATTAAGGGGTCATTCTTAAAGAATTAGAACAAAATTTAAACTTTTGCGAAAAGAGCGAGATATTGATTAGGGGGGAACCCCCTAATATACGCAATGAAAATATACGAATATAAAAGGTTCGTTACGTAAGTTAATTCGCAAGTTACGTCAGAACAAAATTTCGAGGAAGCCCTATAGCCAAAAAAAGTAAAATTAACACGCAAATTTGGTTTAAATGTTCATGTACTGTGAGCCAAATTCAAAGCTGCATTAATTCAAAAACTTTCAGAAATTAAATAAAACAAGTTTTTTTAACTGAAAGTAAGGAGCGACATTAAAACTTAAAACAAACAGAAATTATTCCCTATATGAAAGGGGCTGTCCCCTCCTCAACGCCTCGCTCTTTACGCTAAAGTTTGACTCTGTCTCACAACTTTATTTTTTATAACAATAAAAATTTGAGCATAGAGAGCGAGTCGTTGAGGTGAAGAAAGTCCCTTTCACACACGGAATAATTTCTGTTCGTTTTAAGTTTTAATGTCGCTACTTAGTTTCAGTTAAAAAAAATTTTTTTTTAATTTAATTAAATAAAAAAACAAGTTTTTTCAACTGAAAGTAAGGAGCGACATTAAAACTTAGAACGAACATAAATTATTCCGTATATGAAAGGGGCTGTCCCCTCCTCAACGCCTCGCTGTTCACGGTAAAGTTTTTTATTGTTTTAAAAAATAAAGTTGTGAGACAGACTCAAACTTTAGCGTAAAGAGCGAGGTGTTGAGGAGGAGACGGCCCCTTTCATATACGGAATAATTTCTGTTCGTTTTAAGTTTTAATGTCGCTCCTTACTTTCAGTTTAAAAAACATGTTTTTTTTTATTTAATTTCTGATCGTTTTTTAATTAATGCAGCTTTTATTTTGGCTCACCGTCATTGAATATGTAAACAAAATTTGCATAAGAATTTTACTTTTCTTTTGCTAAATGGCTGTCTCTAAATTTGGTTCTGACGCAATTTACAAATTAACTTACGTAAAGAACTTCTATATTCGTATATTTTTCTTCTGGCAAAAAATACAAAGCTGCAGATTTTTGCAGATATGAGCTTGAAACCAATGTAACCAATCTTTCCCCCCCTCTTTAAAAAATCAGGTAAATTTTTTCAGGCTCGTAGCCTTTGATGAGTAATACTAAACTTAATAAAATTTATATATTTAGAATCAGCATTATAAGCCCATTCTTTTGATACATTTATTGACATCGAAATACCGTTTTTAAAAGTTTCGATTACTATTGAGCCGTATCGCTTGTTTTTTTTATTGTTTTTTTTTTTATTACGTATATGTTATTACGTATATGAGGGGGATCTTTCCTTAGTCAATACCACACTCTTTACGTTAAAAGTTAAAAAAAAATTAATTCACAAACCCCTGAATCACAAAGGCCGTTTAATTAGAATAGATAGCTCTTTTGAAAGCACTAAAAAGAAACTGTAGCGTAAAGAGCGAGGTATTGACTTGGGGAAGAACCCCCTCACATGCGTAATAATTTCTGTTCGTTTTAAGTTCTAATGTTGCTTCTTACTTTCAGTTGAAAAAATTTGTTTCTTTTTTTATTTAATTTCTGATCGTTGTTTAAATAATGCGCCCCCTTCATAGAAATGTCCCTTAGTCCAAAGAAACATCCTCCACGAAGATTCTCCCGAGTAACCCTCTCCACCACCCCCCCCCCCCCACCAGAAAAAAATCGCTTCCTGAAAACGTCTGTATACTTCCCAATAACCAAAACAATATGTAAGCAACGGGCAAAGTTCATAACTTGCAGATCTTCCCCTGGGAACTCTGGGGAACTAAGTCATCCTAAAAGACATATTTATTGCATTTTCGACTATGTTGAACAAAATGGCTATCTCAAAATTTTAATTGGGTGACTTTGATAAAAAAAAATTAGCGTGGGAGGGGGCCTAGCTGCCCTCCATTTTTTTGGTCACTTAAAAAGGGCACTAAAACTTTTAATTTCCGTTAAAATGAGCCCCCCTATTATATTCTAGGACCCCTGGGTCAATACGATTACCCCTGGGAAAAAGAAAAATAAAAAAAAAAAAAAACAAATAAACACGCATCCGTGATCTTTCTTCTGGCAAAAAATGGAAAATTCCACAATTTTGTAGATAGGAGCTTGAAACCTCTGCAATAGGGTTATCTGATACACTGAATATGATGGTGTGATTTTCATTAAGGTTCTATAACTTTTAGGGGGTCATTCCCCCTTTTATCGAAAATCAGCCAAATTTTCTCCGGCGCTTAACTTTTGATGGATAAAACTAAACTTGATGAAACTTATATTTTTGAAATCAAAATTTAAATTTGAGAATTTTGATGTATCTGTTGGTATCAAAATTTCGTTTTTTAGAGTTTTGGTTACCATTGAGCCGGGTCGCTCCTTACTTACAGTTCTTTACCACGAACTGTTTGATTTATAAATAGGACGCTGCCATTTTCGCTATCTGTCACGTCTCTGGCAGTGTAAAGAAATCCAACATTGTGGGAGGCTATGATTGAAGATTTGGGAAATTACAAAGCAATGGTCGATCATGAATGTACTGATGATCAATTTATATCGATCATCAGATATCAACCGAATCCTAATGATGCCGCTGCTTTCTAAACTCGCGGCGATTGTAAAACCTGACTCTTGAGTGAGAAATAGCAATGATAACTTGCTTTCTTAATTAACGACGAAATGACGCAACACAGTGGGAAAAATTTGTGGAAAAACAGTGGAAAAATTTAGTTACAATCAAGTGATTTTCTGGATTATCTTTTAGAATGATTTTCTTTTCTTGTACTTTCAATCGAATCGTGTTCGAGTAATTAGATTTATTGTAACAGTTATATGTTGTAGATACTTCGGTTCTTCTGGAAATCAAGTCTCTACTGTAAAGTCTACTACAGCTTTTAGCAAGAAAAATATTGAAGATAAGTATAAAACAGAAAAGTATAACAATTCCAGAACATATTTTTTTTTATTCCCCAAAATACTGGTCAAATTGACAAAAAAAATATCTACTTTCATCATCCATGTGTTTTTTTTTCAAAAGACTCACAAAAATTGACTTTTTTTCAAAATATGAAAAGAAAATACAAAAATTAAAGTAAACATTTTCCTTTTTTCTGCCCAGTATTTATCAGAAGAAAGGCCAGTTAAATACTTAATTTACAGCAGTTATGTGGGATTTCTTGGCATAGAAGGAATATCATTGGATAAAAATAACGATGGTTAGCCTTACAGAGACCACTCAATTAAAATAATTAATTTTATTGGGACTTAGATTTTAATATAGGAAATAGCAAACGTTTAAGACGAGGGGAAAGACTAGAGAACAAGGCTTTGTCTTAGCTTAAAAATACGTGTATGTGTGGGAGAGGTCTCCATTATGGCTAATCACAATTATCCCTTCTCTGTGCTATTTGTTTTGGGATGGAGGGCTTGAAATATATTTTGGGGGTTGCCAGACCGTCCTCCTCAAAAATTACCTGATATACCCCTAGAATGTATGGTCACGTCTATTACAAAGGGCGTATATCACATTCTTTAGTCTGTCAAAGGGTGTACTAACTTTCAGTTTTCTAGTCTAATCGATGAATTTACGACGCTTCTTTACAAAGGTCCTTATGTCGGCCCTGCGGCTGTTGGAATTGAGACTGGGGTCCCATGGTACTAACTAAGCAAAGATCCATCCACTTTTCACCACAGGTACACTCACAAAACCGATCATAGTAAACAACAAGACGGTCTTATTAAACAATGTGACTAACCTAAGGGGATCTCGAATCCTCTATCTCTAAAGCAGTGCTTTTACCCCTCTCCTACGGTCACAACTCTTTTTTAATTTACCTCATCCAATAAAATTGAAATTACCTGACATCAATTTGCCAAAATAAAAAGTCCTATGTCAGTTAGATGTTCTCCGGGGAAGTTCACTTCGCTTCTTCTAACTAGAAATAAAACTAAGCTTGAGCTGCCGCAACTTTTTCACTGAACCTGGCAATTATTATTGATCAATCAGATTTCGTGCAACTCAAACATTCTTTATTGATATACAACAAGATATAGTCACGGTATAAAGTAGGTGACTTTATAAATCTATTACTACTGTATAAATAAAATATACTATCTTATGAAAATGAATTCAGTGTCGAATAGAATGGAATGCTTAAACATGGCTCAGAAAAAATTAAACAAAATAGGTTTTATGAACATGACGCTAAGTGGTGGGATAAAAATAAGATGTATACTTTTAAGATATTATATTAATTAGTATAAATTTAAAAAATCTGCTATTTGTGTTATTTATTTTTCTGCTCTTCTGCAACTTCCACACATCAACTTTATTTATACACCAAATTTGTTTTTAAATTTGGGTTTTACACAGTTTTTTAGATCAAAATTACTTGAAAATCGGTAGACCAATCGTAGAAAAAATTGTTATGTTCCTATATTTTAAGCAAGTTTAGGTCCTTCCCCAAAAAAAGTTTAGGTGACACAAAATTCCGGCTCAGCGAATCGGTTGATCTGAGACCAATGAATTCAATGACTTAAGTATCTTATCCCTTAGGTGGAGCACATTTTTCGCAAAATCCAGTGTAAACTTCAGTGTAATACATCCGATTTTTCAAAAAAATAGCCATGATGCTTTTATTTTGGTTAATTTGTGAAAACTTATTACTATTCTTTAAATAAGGTATACTTTCTTGGAGAAATTGAAACCAATGTTGAACGGAATGGGAAATTTAAGACAGGCAAACAAAAATTGGTACAATTTTGTTTTTAAGTATGCATAGACATGTTATTAAGAAGCATGACAAAATAACATGTTAGAGGCAGTATAAACAACAGTATTCGTTTTAAGAGGATTCGATACCTTAAAATCATTTTGTTAGCCTCAGCGTCGGCTAACCGTTTCAAAGACAAAGGGCCCTTCAAGTGAATTTGCCCACAGGACTAGCCATCATCGAAGGCTATTGAAAATCTATGGTTTGGCTATGAAAAAGACTGAACATGCGGGTAGCACTACATGAAACATGAAAGCGGGTAGCGGGGCACATGCATGAAAGCGGGGCACAATGAAAGCGGGTAGCACTACAAGGAACTATCAAAGCTGCCAAATCACTCAAATTATACGTCTTTTGAGCTGACTTTATCGTTTTCCTAGCAGATATGTTAGAACATTTATATGGACTGTCCTTTCCTGAAACTGAAAAAGAAAACTCTGCTCCGTTTAATTAAAAAAAAAATCACTCTTTCTAATATTATAAGTTTCGTTAAAACTAATCATCTCTATTCAGCACTTAGAGAAATACTAAGTTTTTTTTTAAGATTTCCGAGGAAGTAGATGTTGGCTTTTAGTCTTTTGTCGTTTGTTCAGATTTCTTGTCCGAGCCATATAAGCTATGTCAAAACCGCCCAATTGACTTGACTTGACTTATGTCTCCTGCCGGGCGCTGCTCGGCGTAGAGAGTGACGTCTGCCTCCTCCATCCACTTCGGTCCATGGCAAGCGTTTGCACATCGCTCAACCCGATACTTGCCATCGTCAGGAACTCGGACAGGCTGTCAGACCATCGTTTCTTCGGTCGGCCGTGAGGTCACTTCCAACCGGCTTTGACAGGGTCGAAGTCATGGATCGTCTTCGTAGGTATGTGTGGAGGCATTCGAAGTAGGTGTCCGAACCATCATAATGTTCACTCGGCTGCTTGGGTCGAAAACCGAGACTGCTTGGTGAGCTGCAGCAGCTTCTCAGTGCTGACGAAGTCGAGCCATCGTAGACCTTCGATCCTCCTCAGGCTCTTCGACTGAAAGACATCAATTGCCTTGAGGGTTGCGGCTGAAGCTTGCCATGTTTCAGCTCCATAGAGCATCACAGCGCCGACGAGGGCGTTGAAAATCCGCAGCTTCGTTGTACGACTGATGTTTGGTTTTCGCCAGAGGTGACGGTTCAGTCTGCCCATGGCAGAAGACGCTTTGGATATTCTCGCTTGTAGTTCAGAAAGAAGCGAGCCATCTGAAGAAAATATAGAGTCCAGGTAGGTGAACCTTTGGACAACTTCGATACTAGTGGTGCTATCCAGGCTAACGGAAGGATTGGCAGCAGGGGAGAATGGGTCTATGGCCATAATTTTCGTTTTAGTCCAGTTTATCTGCAGTTCTACTTTTGCAGCCTCTTCTCGTAGGATTCGAATTGCTTCCAGCAACTTCTCCATGGAGTCCGCCAGAATGGCCAAGTCATCGGCAAAATCAGCATCTGTAATGACACGATCTCCAAACTTGAGTCCAAAGCAGAGACGTGAGGTAGTCCTTGTCATAACGTAGTCTATGATGTCATTGAAGAGCTCTTGGGCTACTGCACATCCATGGCGCAATCCTGTCGGGATTTGAAAGAACGGGCTGCGCCGGCCGTTGACTTGAACACAGATCTCCGTACCATGGTGTAGAGCTTTGAAGAGTCAGCAATATTTCTCAGAGAGGCCTGTGGATTCTAGAATCCGCCAAAGAGCTTCTCGGTCCACTGAGTCGAACGCAGCACGGAAGTCGACGAAGGTAATAAAAGCTTTGTGTCGGAACTCCGTGGCTTTTTCTATGATTTGTCGGATCGTAAAAATTTGCTCGATGGTTGAACGGTCCGACATGAAACCAGCTTGCTCCGGTCGCCGGATTTTACGAATGATATTTCGACATCGATCTAGCAGGACCATTGAGAAAAGTTTTCTCGGGACAGAAAGTAGGGTTATTCCACGGTAGTTCGAGCAGTCATTTCTAGAGTCTTTCCTCTTCCACAAAGGGATAAGGACGACCTTCTGCCAATCTTTGGAAATTATCTAAGTTTACCAGATCGTATAAAACTGGGTGTGAAGAAAAAGAAGCATAACACGATCTGCCAATATTAGCAGCTCAAAACTCAGGCCGCAGATACCAGCAGCTTTATTGTTCTTGAGCCTTTTTACTGCATTTCCAATTTCTGAGAGGCTGAAAGGCTCGTCTGGAGGAGTATCTGCTTCGGGTCTTAGACTGCCAGGTTGGCTGGGACTATCAGTAGGAGGCATAGACGGGCTAGTGTTGTTCAGGAGTGAGCAGAAGTGATCCTTCCACCACTCGAGACAAGAACCCTCATCAGAGAGAAGTGTCCCATCCCTGGATAGGACGGGTCCCAATGCTGGTGTTTTATTTTCTGTGAGATCACGGAGGTGCTTAAACAGGCTACCCATGTCTTTCTTTTTTGCTGCTAGTTCGATTTCATCGGCTTTCCTTGCAACAAACTGTGTTCGGTCTCGGTGAATAAGTCTGTTCCGCACTCCATTGAGCCTTCGATAGGTGGTCATGTCCCCAAGAAGTCTTGCCCTCCACCTTTGCTCTATGACCTGCAGTGTTTCGTCAGTTAGCCATGATTTCTTCGGGAAACTTCGCTTGCCAAGCACCAGCTGTGCAGCTTCGCTGGTCTGCGATTTAAAATACTTCCAGGCGTCTTCGCTGCTGTTGAGTGTGCCAAGGAGCTCAAAGCGAAACCGCCCAATTAGTTCTAAATAATTTGGCCATACAAAGTAAAAAAGGCTGGGCCTCTATTTAATGCGATAGAGTGAGTCTTTAAAGTATCAAATCTCCTTAATAGCTCCTCAAATCTCCTTAATAGCTGAGTTCTTAGGAATAACCTTTCAGTAGAAAACACTCCATTAGAAAAAAAGCCAATATTGGTTTCTTCCTCTGTTAATCCTTAAAGACAACATAGCATATATACTTTCTCTTTCACAGACAATTACCAAAATAAATTTTTAACAGCGGTATCGTTGCCCTCAAAACAAAAAATTCCACCTCAATTTTTCATGGTGTGAAAAAATCTTGTAATCTATTTTATAAAGGGTGCAAGGGTGGGAAAACTTGGCGGTTTTTTCTTATTACTTAGATAGGATTAAAGGGAACACACCAGTCGCTTCGTCTTCTCGTGCTTGTTCCCCTTTTCCCTAAATCCATCCTATGAAAATTTTAGATAGCCATTTTGTTTAAAATAGTTCCAAAATCAGAAAACAAGAACTCCGGGGTCGACACAATCCCCCCACCCCCGAGCCTGGGGCAAGTGTTGTAAGTTATGTCCTGAGGACATATATGATATTCATGTAAGGAGTGGTTGTACAATCTTCAGAGAGGGTTCATTTGATTGAAAATTGGAAGTTCTAGTTCCCTTTTTTAGAGTCAAAATTGAAGGGGAGGCATGTACCCCTCCCCCATAAAATAGTCCAATGATTAGAAAACGAAACTTCGAGGTCAACTAAGCCCCCCTAAGCCCGGAGTAAGGGTTAAAAGTTATGCCCCGGGGGATATAAAGTTCTTATGGACAAGCTGATCGTATAAAATTCGAAGGGGAATCAATTGATTAGAAATTGAAAGTTCTAGTTCCGTTTTAGGGGTCAAAAGTGATCGGATGGCAATTAGCCTCCCCCCCTTCGTGCCCTCTTTTCCCTAAATACATTCGATCCAATTTTGAGATAGTCATTTTGTTCAAAATAGACCAAAGATCATAGAACAAAAACTCCGTGATTTACACTACCCCCCAGAACCCGGGGCCAAGGGTTGTAAGCTATGCCCTGGTAGCATATGAGGTTCTTATGGAAGGGGTAGTCACATAAACTTTGGAGGGGATTAATTCAATTAGAAATTGAAAATTCTAGTTCCATTTTAAGAGTCAATAGTGATCAGAACTAATCAGACCCCTTTTCCCAAAATGAATTCGGTCAAAATTTTCAGATAGTAATTTTGTTCAAAAAAGTCCATGGATTAAATAACAATGGCCTTGGGGCTGACGCAGACCCGCAAAGCCCGGGGTCGAGAGCTGTAAGTTACTCTCAGGGGGCATATAAGGTTTTATGGAAAGGAGTGGTCGTATAAACTTTGAAAACGCTTATTTGATTGGAATTTGAACTTCTAGTTCCCCATTTTAAGAGTCAAAAGGGATCAGAGCAAGGCCGTATCCAGGGGGGGCTACCCGGTTTGAACGCCCCCCCCCCGACATTTTTGACCGAGTCAAAAATTAGTCTAAAAAATACCTGTAAAGACAAACCTTACCAGAAAAAAAATATGCTCCCTCACTAAATCCTATTGCATTTTGTGGGTAAACGGTTCTCATCAGCTTAAGCAATTAGGTAACCGTAGGTAACCCCATGTTCACCTGACCTTGCATAGTAAATTGGGGTTAATATGTGCTATTATCCTATTGCATTTTGTGGCATACAAAAATCCTATTGCAATTTTTTGGGTAAACGGTTGTGATCAGCTTACGCAATTAGGTAACCCCATGTTCGCCTTATTATGCAAGGTCAGACCTTGTATAGTAAATTAGGATTAATGGGGGCTCGAGGTAAATGTTATAAGAGAGTGCAAGATTGTCAGTTCAGTTCAGTTCAATTTCGGACTTGGATAAGAGAAGAGCGATTTTCAACATGAAGAGGAAGTGAAACATTACGTCGTTTTTCGCGCCCAAGCGGACCAGGGATGTTTCTGACAGTGGCGTTAGCGGGACGTCTACAGAGCATTCATCTACACCTGTGGATCTGAACGGCACTGGAGCCATCGCTGAAGCTTCTGAATCACGCAAACTGGAACCAACCCAGTCTTTGTCGTCGTTTGCAAATGACATCGGTCGTTTTGTCAACAAATCATCCAGTCTCGATGCAAATTCTAAACTTCGTTTGCTGAAGATCCCTTGGACTCCAGATATCTCCTACACTTTTCCAGTATCCGATAAACGTAAGCTGAAGTTTCAGTTTACTTGGCTCGCTCGTTTCAGTTGGTTGTCCTACTCTCCGTCTGAGGGCGCTGCTTTTTGCAGATTTTGCGTTCTGATCTCTTCAGAGACAGCTGGCAAAGGCTGCCACCAGCGCTTGGGGAATCTAATCACCAAACCATTCAGGAACTGGAAGTATGCGATAGAGTGCTTCACAGCTCACCAACAAGCAGAGTTTCATAGAAACTCCATCGTATCGGCTGAAAACTTCATTTCTGTCTCGGAGAAAGGGCAGGACAATATCGTGCACCAACTAGACGCGGGGAGGAAAGTGCAGGTTCAAGAAAATCACCAGAGGTTGTTACCAATTGTTGAGAGGGTGATATTTTGTGGGTGGCAACAGATTTCCCTTCGTGGTACCAACAATTCTGGCCCCATTTCGGTCTCGGATCCAGAACCTTCCCACAATGATGGCAACTTCCGAGCACTACTGCGGCTGAGGGTGAGACACGGTGACGATGTTCTGAAGAACCATCTTCTTTCTGCGGCTGGAAATGCCACATATCTTTCTCCCATTATCCAGAATGGTATTATCGCCGCATCCAGGGAGCTTCTTCAGCAGTCTATTATGGAAAGAGTAAACGCAAGTTCATGCTTTTCGGTGCTTGCTGATGAAACGGCGGACGTTTCGAATACCGAGCAGCTTTCTGTTCGCGTCCGCTAAACTTTCAAAGGGAACCTGCATAAGAACTTCCTTGGTTTTACCGCAGTCTCTGATTTGACTGGACAAGATCTGGCTTCATCAATCTTGCGATTTCTCGAAAGCCTTGGTCTTAATCTGAAAAAGATGGTTGGTCAGGGATATGACGGTGCAGCAGCGATGAGTGGGCATCTTAGGGGTGTCAAGGCTGTTATACGTGAAAAGTATCCGAAGGTGCTTTACGTCCATTGTAGTGCACACAGTCTCAACTTGGTCATCTCTTCTGTGTGCTCTATTCTGGCGTTTAAGCATTTCTTCGATGTCTTGTCACAAGTCTGCAGTTTTTACCATACAGTCCCACTCAGGACAAAGAATTTAAAAGAGAAGATCAACGACATACTACCGGATTCGAGGACTCTGCGAAACAAGATCGGTGAAGTGCGACGATTCAGTCGTGCGTTTTCTTGAGCTGTACCGACCACTCCTGCGATCCCTGGAAGCTCTTGAAGTGAACGAAAATGCAGAAACTTCTGCAAAAGTGGCGCAGTTGCTGGACACGATGAACCAGTCGCAATTTGTTGTGTGTCTCCATGTGGTCAATGAGCTTTTCTGCCTTACGTTTCCACTGTGCAAAACTCTTCAGTCAGTTGACTGTGATTTGGCAGCTGCATGCAGGCATGTGAAAACTGTCCTTTCAAAAACAAAGGAAATGCGAGGAAATGGTGCTACTGCTTTCACGTCTATTTTCGACGAAGCTTAGCGTTTTGCCAGCGACTTAGGACTGGAGATGACTCGTCGAAGGACAAGAGGTGGCGGGAGTATGCAAGCAGACGATCCAGACCTTCTCAGCCACTATAGAACCTCGCTCTTTATTCCTTTCCTGGACCACTTCACCTCCGAGCTGAAACAACGATTTGTGCTTCAACAGAAACTGCTGTCAAAACTCTGCGTCCTTTCTCCTGCCAAAATTGTTTCTGTTGATCTGAAGGTATTAAACCTGGAGTCATTTGGTTGAATTGTATGGCGATATTCTTCCCGAGCCAGACTGTCTGAAGCAAGAAATTGAGCTATGGCGCATCAAGTGGGAGAATGTTCCGGTATCAGAGAGGCCTACTTGTGCTGTGTCTTCGCTTCAGGCATGCGACGCCACCTTTTTTCCAAATGTTTTTTTTCTTCTGGCTGTTCTTGTGACGTTACCTGTTAGCACTGCTATTCCGGAAAGAAGTTGGCTTCTTTTTGCGTTAACTGTTTTTGCTGTCTCCAAAAAAAAAAAAAATTAGCTTGTAGTATTTAACTGTATATAAATACTTGTCTTATTTTTTCGTTGCTAAAAAAAAAAAAAAAAAAAAAAAAAAAAAAAAAAAAAAAAAAAGATCCGAAAGTATGCCTAGTGGACGCGTCTTCGTTCGCAAGTAATGTTGCTCGAGGATGTTAGACAAAGTCCACGTGAAAAAATCGGGTAAACTCCCCCCCCCCTCGAACGAAAATCCTGGATACGGCCCTGAATCAGAGGGCAACAGGCCCCCAACCCCCTTTTTTCCACAAATACTTCCAATCAAAAATTTGAGATAGCCATTGTGTTCATGTAACCATGCCTTTGGGGCTGATACGACCTTCTGAACCTTGGGACAAGGGTTGTAAGTTAGATCCCTGGGGTATATAAGGTTTTTATGGAAAAAGTGGTCATTTAAACTTTAGAAGAAGCTCATTTGGTTGAAAATTTCCCTTTTAAAGAGTCAAAAATGGTCGAGATTTTACCGAAAATTGAAAGTTCTAGTTCCCTTTTAAGAGTCTGAAATAGTTGGAGGGCAATTATCCCCCCCCCCATGGCTTCTTTTTCCAAATGTACCGGATCGAAATTTTGAGCCATTTGGCTAAAAATAGTCCAAATGTCAAATAGTGGATTTATAGGTTTGAAATCCCCCTCAGGGAAAGGGTTACGAATTATGCTAGTTACCCATCCTTAAAATATAAAGTTGTTATTGAAGGCGTAGTCGTATGACCTTTGGGGGAGGTTCATACGATTGGAAATCGAAATTCCTTTTGCCTTTTATCATTAAAAAAGTGATCAAAGTCAACAAAGATCAAAGGGCGGCCAGCCCCTTCCCACCCCTCGCACGCATTTCTGGTCAAATGCATCGGATTAAAATTTTGAAATAGAAACTTGGTTGAAAATAGTTCAAAATTCACATAGCTATAACTAAGGAGTTGGAAAATCCCCCATAGCCCCAGGGACAAGGTTTGTATCTTTTGAAAGTTGCCCATTATATATAAGGTTTTTATGGAAGGGGTGACCGGATTTACTTTCGAAGGTATTCATTCAATTGGAAATTGGAACCTATAACTTTTTTTTAGAAGAGCTAGAAGTGGTAAAAGGGACCGAAGGGCAACCAGATCCGATACTTTGATTTAAAACTTTGATTTACGTTGCAAGGGGTGTAAGTTATGCAAGTTGTTTATTGTTATTTTGATACTTTGTTCACTTTGTTACTGTGTTTATTTTGATAATTTCTTTACTTTGATACTTTTTTACTTTGATATTTTTACTTTGATATTAGTTTCAATACTTTGATGAGAATTTGATGTTAAAAAAATTGATTTTGAAATAGTGAATTTTGAAAACTTTAAAATTTTGCAATAAAAAACGAACAGATATTAATTAGAAAACTTACCGAAAATAAAGTTTTTCAAACAAAAGTAAAAGACAAAGTTACTTTATTAAAATAAAGTACTTATGTTAAAGTTACTTTATTTTCATTATTATAATGAGTACAAAAGAAAATAGGTGTAATATAATTCCTTTTCAGTAAAGTACCAATGACGGAATAGGCTGTATACTTTTACTGTTAGGGAAAGGGTAGTAGCCAAACTCTTGTTTGTAGTCATTTCCGTTTGCTTTAAGCTTAATTTGCATGTTCTTTTAAGTTTTACTTGTTTTAAGACTTATTTATTCATTATTTGTCTATTATTAATGTATTTCCACGGTGAAAGGGGTGCCCTATGGCAGAAGGGCACCCTGCTAAACCGGGAATGGTACTTTTTTTTGTGGTTTTTAATTTTTTTTTTTGTTGTATACCTTTTCTTTGTCAATTATGTTTGGCTACCCAAATTCAAATTTCAAATAATAAAATTTGTTTTTAAATTAGTGTTTTCAAATTTCAAATTATAAAAGTTGTTTTTAAATTAGTGTAGGTGACATTAAAGTTTGAAATTAAGTGAAAAAGATTATTATGTCACCGAGAGGAGAGGAGGTGGGATTTAATTAATAAAAAAAAAAGACTGATTGATTCATTTATATGATACCTGTTATATTTTTGTTTGCTATGATTGTTTAGTTAAATATCTGTTCGTTTTGAGTTTCATTTATTCTTTAATTGTAATTTCTTGCCGTTTTAAGTTTGAATTATTATATATTTCTATTTCTGTTGACCTTAAGTTTAAAATGACCTTTACTTTTGTTTGAAAAATATTGGAACTTGTATGATAAACATCCTACCGCTCAAGTTGTTCATTCATTGATGCATTATAGAACCAGTTTTTTCGTTAATTTCTTTTAGCTTATAGTACAGGCATACCAGGAACGGATCCAGGATTTCTTAGGGGGGGGGGGGGGTGCAAAATAGGGTGATCCGATAAACTTGCGTTAGGAGCAAGTTTAATTAACACAAACTTATGTTAATTAAGTAAATTATGCTACTTTAGATTACGTTAGGGGACGTGCGCCCCCCTTGATCTTCCATTGAGACAAACTAGAGTTTGACCCCAAACAAATTGCATCAGGAATAATTTTTACACCATGTTGTAGACAAAAAAAGCTGAACAACATATCAAAAGTTGCACATTCTAGGTCGACACAAAATTAGTTTTTTTTTTGCCTATCGTGTCATTTTTTTCACTTTCCTAACAAAAAAAAATTAAGTTCCGGTAATTGTTCGGTTTTCTTGAACTGAATTATTACTCCGATGTAAAAGGACGAGATGAGTGCGAAAATCGAGTCAAATTTGGTGTACGGTGTATAAAAAAAGGTTTCTTAATCATCAATATGAGATTTTTACGCTTCTCGTCATTGTGACACCCGTTCTTTTTTACCAGACCATCTTTTGCTGGCTAAATTGTCGGTTTTGAGATCTAATGATTAGTTAGCCTGAGTCTGATTGTTGCTGGCTTCATCACCTGATGGGTCGGCTTAAAAAAAAGTGATTGCATGATGTTTATTAAAACATGAAAAATACTAGAAAAGGAAAATCATATATGAAACTAGTTTTCAGCAGCCGACATTCAAAATCCCCCTTAGAATAAACTATTATGAACACACTGACTAATATTCACAACTGATGAAATTATCGAATCAACTTCATAAACATTTGAAAGACAGAATAAAACTCTGACTACTATTCACAACTTATTCTTTTGATTCATTCACATATCTAAGCTTCGACGTTCTCCTCGTCGTTATAGCTTTCAATTCTTGGAGAGTTAGAACATGCTGTTCCTTTGCATGTTTTACACGCTGCAGTGCAAGCTAAGCCGTTTTAACCCTTGACAGGCCACTATAGGTTCGAATACCAGGAAAAATATCCAACGCTTCCCATGTAATCTCTAGGTCAGACTATTGACGAAATATTTTTTTTTTGCATGATTTATTCAAAATTGTCAATTTTAGACCATGTTGTAAAAATACAACATTAGCCTCTCGAGTATATAAAAATGGGGCATTTTCACTTGTTGTGGAAGGCTTTAAAACAATTGTTTTTGTCAGTGAGGCACAGTGGAAGGTCACATTTTTCGCATTCAAAAGTGGTATATCCCGATTTGCACTCTTTGCAGCGGCTCTGCTTTTCAGTCTTTTTTGGCCAGTGATCAAGTCCATCGGCTTGAGCAGATAGTGCCGGTCGGACTCGATTGCGACTTCGAATGGGGCTGGGACTTGCTTCAACATCTGCGGATGGTCTAGCACGTTTACGTTGGGGCATCACACGCGCCGAGGCATACAACCCTGCAGCAACTTCAGACCTGAAGGCTCTCAAGATCATCGGTTCGTCTGTCCTTGAAGTCAGCGCTTTGACGTCTGACCTGAAAAGAAGCCAGCTATTGCAGACTGCTGTGTCAATAAGCCACCAAAAGATTCTCATATACCCTTTTTGTGTCCAAAGATGATTTTGGCACATATTCACCAGCATGTCTGCTAAATCTACGCCACCCGTATGATGGCTTTACTCATAACTCAGGACGGGCCGAATCTTGTATAGCTTGTCAAATCCTTGTTCTCAAGGTTTCTTAGCTTTATTGTTGTCATTGAAATGGAGAAAACGTTTGATCTTGTCAAACCTTTGCCCATCTTGTCGGCAATTTGAGGGTATCTGGTGGCTGCTTCCCAGTGCATTCGATAATAGGGAACTTTTATCACTCCCAATAATAGAATAATGCTCATGAAAACTTTTAGCTTTTCGGCAGTGAGGCAGAGGTTGCATCCCTCAGTTCGAAGTGCAAAGACATTACTTTGTTCAACTATCAGCTCAAGAAGTTCATCGTCAAAGAATTTTTGGAAGTATTTCAGTGGAGTCTCCAAGATGCCCGGAACTTGGCGAGGCTCTCCTCTCCAAGACAGATCAACTTTTTCTGTCTTTACTTTTCTCCAGTCGAATTTTTCTTGGACTTTCGATTTATTCTTTGATTTTCCAGTACTTGCTGTTACCGGTTGCTGTTGCTGACTGGAGGGTGGAGTTTCCCCCGAGTCATCGTCACTGGGTTCAGTGTTAGCCTCCACGTCATCCTGTTCGAAGAAGAAGTGGAGATTGTCCAGTAGAGGCAACAAGTCAGCATCAGGATCATCGGTAAGATCTTCTGGAGACAGGAAGTCTGGATCATCGTCATCATCATCGTCGGACAAGTCAGAAAACATGTCTTCTCGAATGTCAAAAATATACTTGGCCGCCTCTTCTGCGTCAATTCGGCGATTTTGAGCTCGTTTTCTTAGTCTGCCATTAGATTCTGCCATCTAAAAAGAAAACAAAAATTAGTTACTTGTTTGACAATTTTGAGCCACGATCGTCCGATGTTGTATTTTTACAACAGGAGGATGTTTATCTTGCTACTGATCCAAATTCTTGCACATTTCGTGAATTTCAACTACAGTAATTCTAAGCGGTATATATTTTATGCGCATAGGGTATGCACGGAATCTCCCACCTTTTCGCTTTGTTTCCAGTTTCTAACTTAGAAAATGCCAACGTTTTTATTTGTTTTTTTTATCCCTTGGTTTGGTGACTCACTGCTTAGGCCACATGTCACGCAGCAGCTCCCTAAAGGTATCAATCGACTGCCATCTTTCAGCCCCATCGAAAGATGTTGATAAAAGCAGTATTTTTTTACAGCAAGATGGCAGTCCAAGCTCAAAAAGTACAGTGTTGTTTTTTTACAACAATTGCCTCTATAGGGTTAAAGGCAGCTATATCTCGTTGAGCTACATTCCAGTTGACAGGAGCACTTCACGATTTTCAGGAGCAGACGAGGGGCTGGTGGGACGTCAGTAGTCAATGGATACAAGAAGTCATCTTTATTTTTCCAACCCCATCCTCAGCTTTAAGTTCAGAATAAGGATCTTCACTCCATATCTGAACTTGGTAGAAAACCCTGTAACTGTGGAATTTAGCTGCATCAGAAGTTGGTGGTAACTGTTCTGGGTGGACGAATGTGCTAGCAGTAGTCACCTTCTTTTTAAAAACTTCCCCGTGAAGTCATTCAGATTTCCCCCTTGTGATGTGCCGTATATCATGAGCAGAGCGCCTTCTCCTGAAACCCTTTCTTCCTCCTTTGAAGCTGACTTCAGCATGAAAACTGCAGCTGATGTAAAAAAATCGACATGTGCCATTAGCTTATTCAGGGCAAGGTCTTTTCCCATTCTGTAAATCCGTGAAGTAGAGTCACAGCCTAAGATGGCGTGAGCAAAAAGAAACAGATGGCATGTCTCATGGCCCAGCTTTTCTTTCAGTTTGTGAATATCCCATATTAGGGGAGCTTTGTTTGACTTTGGCTCAGCTGTAAAGAACAGTTTAAGATAAGATATAATATTATTTCAAAAAATGACTATCACAAGCCCCGAAGGGCCGAATTCGCATTTCGGAGTCACAAAAAAATTATAAAAATAGCATAACAACTAAAAAACTGCCTAATCAATGCCAAAAACAACAATGTAAGAAAGGCAAAGCCATTCATTAGTAAAAAAAAAAAAAGGTGTCAAATGTAAGAAAGTTCAAAACAGTACGTGGCAGGCGGTGTAGGGATGAGGAGTGTCTTTTGGGGAAATTTTTTTCCGTATGAGGGTTTATTATTGCATTTTTTGCAAACCGGAGGCACAGCGTTCCTCTCTTGTGCTCAAGAGTTTCCAGCTTGGCCTTTTTTAGAAGGAGTGAATATGGTCCCATAGCTTCTTTAAAAATTATTCTTAGGGCTCTTTTTTTCAGATTGAGAAATTAACATTGAGGTTCCTAGGACACGTTTTTCGAATGAAGGATGACAGATTACCAAAGATCATCCTTTTTTTTTATCATCCATGTAGGGCAAAACGAAAAGTAAGTCATCCCCAAATGGGTCGGAGAGAGGTCATAAGAAGGGATTTAAAGTCAATTGGAATTTTTTGGAGAGAGTAAAGATGGAATCTTTGAATAAACTGAAATGGAGGAGGACCGTGCGCAGCTATGTTAGCCTCAAGCGGCTTGGTGCTGCACTGAATTTTTAGCAGTAATAGTAGCATACCAACAAGACAAACAAATAGCTTTCTTATTTTGTCGTAAAAAAAAAGACAGAAAGTTGACATAACGTCAATATTTGATGAATCAAACAACTAAGGAAAATCAACTTATTTGACGAAATCGTTTGTTGTGTCGACCGAGAGGCTAGATCAAACTAACCCCAGGTTTCATTTGGGGTTTTATAGACAAAGCGGTAAGAAAATCAACCAGTAACAATCAATAAAATATGGAACAATACAAACAGCGGAATATGTTGGTTAGGGACGTTTTAAAAATTGCCAGCTTAAAGTTTATTTGTTTTTTATTTATTTCATTTATGTAGTTATTTATTTTATATTGTCCAAAGGCTCCCGCCGAGATTGGCATTAGAAACAAAAAGATCAAAAAGCTTGAATCTTTTAATGCTTCAAATTGCTAAACCTACACATCAATGCTGAATCCTAATCCAAAAACAGTAAAAGTTAAATTCTACAGATACAGAAAACCTCTCAACCTCTAAACCATCTTTTTTTCTGGGGTATTTCTGAAAGGGAAGTTTCGGATTTCTTAGCCTTAGCTAATATTAGCATTTTCTCATGTAATATTAGTTTCTCTGAATTTTTTTTTAGTAACCTTGTGTCATAATATTTATTGATAAAACATGGGGTTGACAAATTTTATCCGCCTGGTGTATTTCTCTGAGTGCCACGTGTAACGAATAGTTTCATCATGCGTGGCAGGTTTCCGCAACACTTGACAAAGTTTCACCACACTTGGCACGTGCCACGGGGTTTTTGTGATTTCTGAAAGTTGATACCCCCTTGGGATAAAATCACATATAATATACCATTTGAATTTTGGACTCTGGAGTTAAAACACCATTTTATAAACAGACATTAGTATACGTGGGCCATATTGAATTTATCCAACGGATAAATGGATTTATGCACACGTTTTATTGGAAAGAGGCTTCTTTAGACCAATATTAGAGGGTAGGGTGGGGAGGAGGCTGTTTTAATACACGTAAAAAAATATTTGTTTTATGTAAAAAAGATCTTCGATTTCTTAGGTTTCATAAATCGAGTTTTATCGGGGAAATACTCGATCTGTCTCGTCTTTCTACAGCAGAGATTGGTCATCTTTTCCACGGTTACAAGGGTAGTGGTAACTAGGACAACTGCCGCAAGCCTTACCCTTGTGACGGCTCCACAATACATTATTTTGTTTTTATGGTTATTTTACGAATATGCAAGACCTGTGAAAGACATTTTAATTTGCAAAACAGATTGTACTGCTCAGCTGTTTTTTTTATTCAGAGAGGAATGTCGTACAATGAAGAACTTTTATATACGAGGATCCGCGAGGAGCTTCAGACTAAGAAGCTAGCCTCAATGTTTTACTAAGAGGATTTATCAACGCACTGCAATGCCATACCTCTGCAACACATTCTAATCTGCAAAAAACTTGTCAATATATCTACAAACTCGGTAGATTTTGACTGGGATCAAAAGAGACTTTACAGTTCAGCTATTTTATTAATCGGAAAGGAACTTACCTCAATTATGAACTAAAAGGATCGTATTAACAATTAGCTCTGTAACAGCTAAAGACGGTGTTTTTTAACGTTTGTATCATGAAAAGGGTCATTGCTCTTCTCCGCAATTAAATTAATGCCGACTCCTAAGCAGTCGTTATTTTTATCCTGGCTGTTCATTTTGCACCTGAATGATTCTGAATCATTCCTTAAGTTCATCAAGATCACTAAGCCAAAATAATAACAATTAAAATGTGTAATGTAATCGAACGACAATTGAGACTTACATAAGGGACCGGTACCATTTTTTGTGATACTAATAAGAAACGAGTAAAGTACTAGAGACACTGAACCTCGTGAGGTTCAACTGTTGCATTCATACTGCACAATAACAGCATTTCCAGACAAAGCTTACTGTTCTCCACACATCTGATCCTGATGAATTAGTATAAAAGATCGGTCAGCAGAAAACATAAAAAGTCATATATGTTCCAACATGTTCCGGCAAATGAAGAAGATACATCCGAACTCGCATCGCCAGGCTATGAAGCTGAAACGTTTCAGTGCCCACACAGCAAAGGCCTGGGGAGCATTTAATCAACCAAAAATATAATGACAATGGATCTGAAATGAAATCAGTCAAATAAAAAGTAAGTCAACCCAGCAAGTTTTGGAGCTGCACTACTCTACATTTTGAGACGTGACTGGCCACAGCAGAAGAGACAAGATTATTGGACTCGTTTGAACACCAGTGCGTACAGTACAATCACTGAAATAGAAGACGGACCAAAATTTCCAAGAGCCGTATAATGATTCGCTCAGTTTATCAGAAGAATTATTGATCATCATCGAAACGTTTCATGGTCTCACTTTGCGCTGTCCCGAAGACAAAATATGTTGAGAATTCCTTGTCTGTAAAATAGCTCACACCTGTTAAGGAGTACCAGGAGTACCTGGTGGAGAATAGAAGAATATTATATAGAGATTAAAAGACGACTTGGAACTATGGGGAGGTTCCAGGGAGGTCCCCATATCCCTGGAACCACCATATCCAGGGATATGATGGTAGATTGGACAGAGACTGACTTAACACAAAACCGACTGCTCAAATATGCGATGTACTTGCAAAAGAAATGGCATGAAATGCACCTGGGCCTGTGGACCTTGCAAGGGAACAAGTTGTGCTAACTGGTTACAGCTAAGTTTCTTCGAGTTGATGATTTAAAGAGCACGAAGATCTATGAATATTGATATTTGGATTTTTCTTCACATTTGTATATTATATAACTGAAAACGTCGAGAATGTTTCAATCGTTAGTTAAAACATTGAACTGGTTGTAGTTGTCATTCTACATTTTAAGACCATTTTCTTTTATATTAAGCATGGTTTAACACTAATGGAATATTTAAATGAAATTTTTAATTTTATTTTCCAATAAAGGTGATTTTCGTAATCACCGTGATCTAGTACCTTATTCTATACATCAATTTAATTGCTATATTCCTTTATATGTAAAAACGAATTCACCTCCTCAAATCAACATCAACTTTAAAAAACTTAATTTTTGTTTTAAGTTCATACATAAAGGTGATTTTCATAATTACTGTGACCTAATACCCTATTCTAGACATAAATTCTGTTGTAGTTTATAGTTCAAACCAAGCTCAATCTCTCAACAGGATGGTTGACTCCGCAAGTTTCCTAGAAAATTGATTAATTTAATGTCAGCGAAGCAAACATTATGAAGAAGAATAATAATTGGTCTTTTCATTCCGTAATTGGTCAAAAGGTCACGTTTTTTTTTATTTAATTATTTTTTAATTTAATTAGTTTTTCTTTATTTATTTAATTATAGTTCAAAGCAAGCTCAATTACTCAACAGGGTGGTTGACTCCGCAAGTTTCCTAGAAAATTGGTTAATTTAACGTCAGCGAAGCAAACGTTATAAAGTAGGATAATAATTGGTCTTTTCATTCCGTAATTGGTCAAAAGGTCACGTTTTTTTTTTATTTAATTAGTTTTTTTATTTAATTATTTTTTTTTATTTATTTAATTATAGTCCAAAGCAAGCTCAATTACTCAACAGGATGGTTGACTCGGCAAGTTTCCTAGAAAATTGATTAATTTAACGTCAGCGAAGCAAACATTATGAAGTAGAATAATAATTGGTCTTTTCATTCCGTAATTGGTCAAAAGGTCACGTTTTTTTTTTATTTAATTAGTTTTTTTATTTATTTAATTATAGTTCAAAGCAAGCTCAATTACTCAACAGAATGATTGACTCGGCAAGTTTCCTAGAAAATTGATTAATTTAACGTCAGCGAAGCAAACGTTATGAAGTAGAATAATAATTGGTCTTTTCATTCTGTTTGTTGACAAAAGGTCACGTAATGTTGTCAGAAAGGTCGATTTAACATATATTTATTGTTGATTGGTTCAAACCAAGTACACATATAAATCTTTGCAGAAAGAAAGACCGAATTACGACTCAAGTAGTGATAGTGAATTGTAACAAATTATTTGAAAAACTAGGCCAAAGTGAAATAAAATATTCAGTAATAACAGAAATTAAAATAAAAGATTTATTCAAATAGGTACAAGACAATTATTTATTAAAACAATAAACTGTTAAAGGTAGGCTTACCAAGACTTTTTGTTAAAATACTAGCTGATATGTATAGAAACACATTTGGTATAGTTAAAGTTTTAGGGAAGGGATTATCGTCACCGTTTGAAATTAGAAAAGGAGTAAAACAGGGCAGTAGTATTTCACCTAGGTTGTTCACGTTGTATATAAATGATATTGTTGACCATTTTAAAAAGGTATGGGCCCCTACGGTGTAACTAGGGAACCTGACGTTATCTCTGTTGCTTCTTGCTGAGGATGCGGTGTTGATAGGCAAGTCACCAGAGGAGCTCCAAATCTTATTGAGTATATTAGAAGAATATTTAGATAGAAAAAAACTAGTGTTGAATATCAAAATGACTGAGATTGTGGTTTTTAGAGGAATTCGTGTGAATAATGATGATCAAAAAGTAGAATTTTATTATAAAGGTGAAAAAGTAAAAGAGAGCGAAAATTTTAAATATTTGGGAGTAACACTTTCAGCAAAAGAAGGATGGAAAGAGCATGTAAAACAGATGATTAAGAGAGGGAAAGCAGTTTCAGCTGTTATTTTACGTAATTCAAGGCTTTCAAGTATATAAGATCTAAAAATGCATAAATATGTTTTTAATTCTAAAGTTTTGCCTACTATCCATTACGGAGCTGAGCTCTGGGGGAATGACCCGGCACCACAATTGGAATCAATTCAGCTGCAATACATTAAGAGATTAATTGGTCTTCGCGTAACGACCCACAATCAGGCGATAAAAGGTGACCTAGGTATATTTTCACTGAGAATGAGTAGATTAGCACAGATGATCTGGTACTGGCTAAATGTTCTAAGTCTGTCAGAAGATAGGTTAGCAAAAGCAGCTTATGTGGAGATGCTACGGTCGAAACGTAAAAGATCGTGGCCGTATCAAATAAAATTTTTTTAGATGGATTAGGATTATCATATATTTGGAATGAGGGGCTAGGACCCTCAGATCAGGGTGAGTCGTTTTTGGCTATGATTGTAGAAAGAATAAAAGACCAGGAAGTCCAAATGTGGACCAAGACAGTTAAAACATCTGAAACATTGAAGTTTTATTCCCATGTAACAGAAATATTTGGATTTGAATATTATTTTAAACTAGGATTACCGGGGGAGACATTGAGGACTTGGTTTCAGATCCGAGCGAATTGCCTGCCACTAAAAAATAGAAAAAGAGTATTTGAAAGAAATAGGGTGGCCCCAGATGCAAATGCGGATTACTCTTGCCCCAGATGTAACCTAGGTATTGAGGATGTGGCCCATATTCTCACCGAGTGCCAGCAACTTTCTCTATTAAGGGAAAAGTTTTTTGAGGGTGGTAAGTTGGAGTGCCCGGGGATCCTTAACACTACTGTAAAAAGGACAATCAGGCAGTTATGTAAATGTGTAAATGAAGCGTTGACATCAATGAGTGAAACTTGATATTTATGTTATTTTTCTTGTGGAGTGTAATTAAGAATACTGTTCTGTATGGCCTGTTTTTTGGCTTATAATAAATTATTTTATTATTATTATTATTAATGTATTGGACAGTACACACCGCAAAAAAATATTTCACTAATGGTTTAACAATAAAGAAAGGGTTCAGGGTAATCTGTTTTTAAGCAGAAAAAGAATATATCAAGATGATAATGAAAAAACATATTGGGAAATTTATAAAATGATAATTTAATGAATAATAAAATGCTCACCAATGCATTCCGAAAAAGAGCATTTAACTAACTCGTGAACAGTTAAGATATGAATTAGGCTAGTTATTTTTTTGTGTGTGTATGCGGTGTGTGTGTGTTTGAATGTAGAAGAATTTATCTACATTCATGGACAACTGATTAAAAAGATAGATTATGGACCGGGACGTACGCCGGGGGGGGGCTCCGGGCCCGCCCCCCCCCCCCGAAATCTCACGATTTTTATCATTTTCCCATAATTTTCTGATTTTTCTCACAGAATAACGGGTTTGAAGGATTTGCATCCCCCCCCAAAAAAAAAATTCCTGCGTACGAGCCTGCTTATGGATATATTAATACATTTGGTAATGCACCTTCCAGTAGAATATTTTACTAACTCATGAACAATACAGGACTCAGGCAGTATCTCATTTAAGAAAAAGAACAGCCTGTCGAATAATAATTATTTGTAAAATAGCTATTGAAAAATGTTCAGCAATGCATTTCGAAAAAGAATATTTTACTAATTTGAGAATAGTTAAGGTATGAATTAGGCTATTCCGCATTTTTTTTTCTTTTTTTTAATGAAGGACTCATATACACAGTAACAGGCAACTGATTAAAATGATAGCTTATGGCTAAATGAATAAATTCGGTAATGCACATTGAAATAGAATATTTTACTAGCTAATGATCAATACAGGAAAGGCCGGATCCAGGAGAGGGGGCTAAGGGGTTTGACCCCCCCCTCTCCCTGAAATGTTTGTCCGACTCGTAAAAAACGTAACAATGAAAATAACGAAATTTAAGGCGTTTTTAAAGTTTTTTTACCCCCCCCCCTCCGAGAGAAAAACTCGGTGGAGGGAAACTGCTACATTGTATTGTGTGGGTACACGGTATGTCTGAAGTTAACCTTGGAAATACTCAATGTAGCAGAGCTGCGTTTCCCTGCATCGTCCCTGAACATGATTAAATAAAATAAAATAAAAGTTTTTCCAACTGAAATTAAGGAGCAAAATTAAAAATTAAAACGAATAGAAACTATTACGTATATGAGGGGGGGGGGTTGCCCCCCCCCCCAATTCTTTTAAAATGACTTTTGAAACACAAGGTTGTTTAGTTAAAACAATATGTAACTTTTTTTAAAGTGTCGAAAAACTTTAGCGTGAAGAGCGAGGTGTTGAGGAGGAGGCAATCCCCATCATATACGTAATAGGAGTTACAAAATTTCCAAAATATGAGGGGAAAATTACGATTTTCACGAAAAACCTTAAAAAATTGGGGGATTTTTCAGAGTCAATTGATATTGCCATTATTACACATATGAGTGTTCGCCCCCCTCGTCTTTACGCCAAAGCTTTTTACTACTTTAAAAAGAGCTATTTATTCTAATTAAACGTCCTTTGCGATTCAAGGGCATTCTTAAAGAATTGGAACAAAATTCTAACTTTAGCGCAAAGAACGACATATTGACGAGGGGCAACCCTCTCATATACGTTATAATTTATGTTTGTTTTAAGTTTTTATCTTGCTCCTTACTTTCAGTTGAAAAAACTTATTTTTTTTTATTTAATTTCTGATTGAAATTTGGCTCCTCCTCCAACAGAAAAATCCCCACTCCCCACGGAAATATCCTCTAAAAAGTTATATCCTGGTGAAAATGTACCCCGGACTATTACCCTTAGCACCTCCACGCTTAAAATTGAGTCAGTAAACAGAAAGCAAGACATATAAGAAATTATGTAAAATAATTCTGGCAAATTTCCCCAGTATACAACTTCCCCTGAATAGTTCACCCTTGGAAAATTCCCTCTGCATGGAGAATTCTCTCCATCATAAGCCTCCCCAGCCAAATATTCGTCCTCTCCTCCCCACCCGAAAAATGTATGTATACTTCCCAATAACAAATGCTATACGTAAACAGCGGTCAAATTTTATAACTTAAATACCTTTCTACAAAGGCTGGGGGGGGGGGGGTCGGAGGGTCTTGTTATCTCCAAAGACATAGTTATTATGCCTTTCAACTATGCAGAACAACATAGCAATCTCACAATTTTGGTCTGAAGATTTTGGGAAAAAAATGGCGGGGTAGGTGGCCTAGTTGCTTTCTGATTTTTTTGGTCACTTAAAAAGGACACTAGAGCTTTTAATTTTCGTTAGAATGAGCCACCTTCTGATTTTCTTGACCCACTGGGTTGTTACGATCACCCCTGGGGAAAAAAAAATAAACACTCATCCGTGATCTCTCTTCTGGCAAAAAGTACAAAAATCCACATTTTTGCAGATAGGAGCTTAACACCTCTGCAGTAGGGTTCTCTGGTACGCTGAATGGTGTGATTTCCATTAAGATCCTGTAAATTTTAGGGGATATTTCCCCCCTTTTTGAAAAATCAGGCAATTTTCTCAGGGTCGTAACATTTGACGGGTAAATTAAAATTAATAAAACCTACATATTTAAAATCAGCATAAAAATCCAATTCTTTTGATCTGTCTATTGCTATCAAAATTCCGTTTTTTAGAGTTTTGGTCACTATTGAGCCAGGTCGCTTCTTACTTACATTTCGTTACCACGAACTGTTTGATTGCCATTTTCGGTTTTGTTTAAAAAAAAAAACAGAAATCACAGTTTATCATGTAAGCTTATACCAAAACAATACACACAACATAATGATATACACACATAAGATATACACATATGTAATGACATACTCAGATATGCTTGTTTTTGTTCGCCATATAAGTTTTTTAACAACAAAAACTGTAGCTTATCATGTTTTTCAGCTTTTGGAATTTTAAATTGACGTAGGACCGTTATATTGCCTGGAATGAGAGGCAAACAAGTCACGCTCGTCTATGGTCTTAGGAAGGTTGACCAAGAATTTAGAATTGACACAGGACTGTTAATTTGCTTGGAATGACAGACAAACAAGCGTTTAAAGCCTAATAGTGAGGGCCTCAACTACCTATTGCGTCAGGGGAGGCAGGTTAACCAATTTATAAACTCAGACATTTGCACTAACAAAAACTTAATTCAATATTAGTTGAACTAACAAGTTGCCGGCAATTGCGAGGGAAATAAGCGTCCAAAACCTGAAAGTGCCGGTCTGCCTTGAGCGTTAGGCGAGTGAACCCACTTATAAGCTAAGACAGTTTTTCATTCAGCAGTCATCAGGTCACAAAACAAGTCACAAACATCGTCTACAAAACAAGTCAAATACATGGTGATAAAACTTACTGCTTTAATTGGATAACGATAAAAGACTTATTTGTGAACAATTTTGTACTTATTGGATACTATGCTGATATTTCTTTTAGCAATGACTTTGATTGCAATAGTGGCTGTTGATTGAAGTTTATAATAAAGATTGAAATTTGGAATTAAGAGGAAGCAAGGAGTTATAAGAGAATTAGTAAAAACGATCTAATCTACGGCGGTCATTTGTTTAAGGTTATTACTAATATTCATCTCCCTTGAAATATTTCCAATTTTCCCTTGAAATGTCCATTGAAGGAGGACGCTCGCTCAGTTTTTTAGAAGAAATTAATTTCAAGTTTGACCTAATGCTTTGCTTGACTGGGACAAAATTGTTCATTGTATTGCTGCACAGTAGACATTTCCGGGGCCTTTGACAATGTTGTTCACGCCCAGGCCTTGCCTGTTCCGGAGATAATTATCCAGTAATTTCTGTATTGCGATATTGGTATGATAATTCTTATGTGCCTATTAAGTGGATGTCACATATTTATGGTTCGGTAGCTGTTGGGAAAGGCGTTAGAGAGGGTGGTTGTTCTACCTCCTTATATATTTAAATGTGTCCTCGCTACTTGTTTAAATCATCTATTTCCTACTGTGTATTTTCGTGATATTGCATATGCCGACGATGTCCTTTTAGTTAGTTTTTCTCGTCCAGGGTTGGCTCAGAATTTCCGTAAGCTGACTTCTCTACTTAGTGATATTGGCCTATCTGTTAATATGAGAAAGTGTGAGTTTATGTGCTTTAATAGTAGAACCTCTGTATCTCCACTAAAACTTGGTTCGATTTCATTACCTTGTTTGGATAATATTAAGTGGCTTGGTATACCGTTTTGCCCGTCTATTTCTGAAACTTGCTCCGAGTTGATTACTAATGCATCAAGAAATATTCGTGTGTCTTATGGCAAGATATCTCCAAATAGAGGGCGTTACAACCGTAAGGGTCTAGCTCGGCTTTATAATAGTTTTAGCTCTCCAGGACTAAATTTCCTATCTGGATTCCACCACCTGCCGAGGAAAAAAGATTTATGGAGACTTAGAAATGGTAACTTTAGATACTGTAAATATCTGATGTATTTACCCGGCCGTTTCAGAAATAGAAATATTGTATCCCGTTATGGTGTCATTGATGCTTGCGCGCAACTGGTCAGTGTGGCTTCTAATATGATTACGAATACTTGTAATGTTGTTTTTGTCACCAACCCCCCTAGTTTACTTTTTTCTTCGTGATATCGGTTAAATTACGTGTTTGTTATTTTTTGTTGTTTTCGTATTGATGTTGTTATTTTTTTTTCTTTTGTATTTACTCCGCACTTTCATTTGCGGGTTATAAATAAATTATTATTATTACTGGAAAAGACGCTTCCTGAAGTTCTAAACTAAAGTTACTTCAGTTGAAAGCCAATTAGCTGCCATAAATGAGAAATTGGCAGGAAATGTACGAGCTAATGAAGAATTGAAAAGGGAAATCGAGGTATTGAGAAAGTATTTAAGCGCAGCTAGTCAACGCTCAGATTGTTTAGACGAAGAACTTAGTAGGTCAAATATAGTACTCTCCTCCCATTTTCCTCCCAACTTTCCTCCCATTAATACGGCAGCGAATACTCTGAAAGAAGATTCTTAAGACATTTACGTTGCATACCCAATTTAGGCCTTTTCCGCTGGGACGTGAAAGTGTATAGAATTCTTCTGGTCCAGTGGTATTAAAACTAATTTCAGTTGAAATTTGTGGCGTTATTTTGAGATCTAACCCTCTATTGAAGAGAAGTGGGATATCGGCAGCCCTAGATTACACCCAAAGGTAAAGAGAAGCGCCAAAGCATTTGAAATTGGTCTTAAATGATGCCCTTTCTAAGCGCCATCAAGCAAGGCTGAGGAGAGAAAAATTGTTTATAGACGGCAAAATGTTTATTTTCGACTTTTCCTCCAAATGTGCGAAAGAGGTAGTATCTATCGGGGAAAACGATAAGCGAAACTGGTAGAATAGAGAAAAGTCGGCGAAAGGAAATAATACGGTTGAATCAGTGGCTGAAAAAATGGAATTTTTTGAGGCTTGTGAGTCGGTATCAGAAAAATTC
The DNA here is from genome assembly GCF_049724085.1 of Artemia sp. Qi Xiang Cuo. NCBI lineage: Eukaryota > Metazoa > Arthropoda > Branchiopoda > Anostraca > Artemiidae > Artemia > Artemia sp. Qi Xiang Cuo. The sequence goes on from NW_028300808.1 coordinate 2,587,205, forward strand.
TGAGAGCAATACCGAAACGGTGGTGGAGCTCAATATAAAAGATCCTTTACCTCAATGCTCCAAAAGCACATCAAGGTCTATTGAAAAAAGTAGAAATCTTCTAAAGCTATGAATAAAAATGAAAAAAGAGTTAGAAAAGTAAGTGAAATAATTAGTTCAGAAGACAAGAACCGTTGTGACATTCGTAATGTTGTGAAAAGAGAAGGTAACTATAAACGTCCATCAAAGGGCCCTAATGCTGCATATACTAGTGACTACTATCGAATTTCGTTCCCACATAGAGAAGATCCCGTCTCACCGTATGTCCTACCAGTAAAAGATGTTTTATTGCCAAGTGAATAGGGACACTACGGTCATATCCACCCTTTGCGCTTAGTTACATGGAATATCCAAGGTGTAAAAAATAAGGTAGACCATATGTTATAAGATTTACATGGTTTGGATGTGATTGCTTTAATTGAGACGTGGTATTGTGAAGATTCAGAGCTAACTTTAAAAGGCTAATCAGTAGAAAAAGTTACTAGAAGATCGGCTGGAAATATGAGATATTATGGTGGTGTTTTAGTGTTAATTAAGCAAGGTTATTCACAAAATTATTTATGTATTCCTAGTCATTCAGAAAACATTGTATGGGTTCGAATTCCTCTTACAAAGGGCAAAAGATTGATGATTGGAGTAGTATATATAGTTCCTCAGAATAGCTAACATAGTAATGAATCAACATAGGATCTGCTTGAGGAAGAGATAAGACATTTACTTTGTCGATATGAAAATGGTTACTTGTTAGTTGTGAAGGATTTTAACACTTATATTGGGTTGTGTAATGAAATGAAGGAAGCTTGTTTGTAGGAACGGCATATTTGATACCTGTTATTTATAAGACACCTAGAAGTAGCAAGAGCTTTAAAAGAAAGGTTAATTGTTGGGGTAAGAGGCTTCTGGAGCTATGCTCTGATAGTGCACTTGTGGTTGGAAACGGACGATTTGGTAAGGATGCAGAGGGGGGTGAGTTTACCTGTCTATCAGGAAAAAATCCAAGCATAATTGATTATATATTGGTTGGTCTCGAGCTTGTGAAATACACAATGTGCGTTGAGGTTCTATGTATCATAGGGTCAGATCATTTTCCAGTGGAGGTTAAACTAAGCCTTATAACGGGATTAGTGGGGGGGAAATGTAGCGAAGAAGAGTAACGGTGATTTGGAAAATAAATAATAGTAGAGATGCCCCTATTGATCGTGTCACGCACCCCTGCTGCCACCTACAACTTTTTTTTACATAATTTATGTCTGTTGTCAGTGAGAATGAAAAAACAGGAATTTTGTCACATTTATGTCTGTTTTCTTGGATGGTTATGTGTGTTGGTCGATTTATTTGATGTTTTTCATGGATGTCAACAGCAGTTTATGGTTTTTGTCAGTGAGAATGAAAAAACATGAACTTTCTCACTTTAATGGATTATTGAGTCTAATGGGAGCAGGTCAATGACACTTCCTTCATGTTGTTGCTCGAGCCAAATGTTATGAGTTTCCAGGAAACCGTTAGATCACGTGTTTCCTTCTCAGCCAATCAGAGGGCTTGCTTACATAACAATTCGACCTTGAGATTTCGTGTATAACGGGCATGCAATGTGATTCAATTATCAGAAAGTATTGAAACAACAATGGATAAATTTGATGAATTAGAGGCCATGTCAACTTCAATTTACCATGTAAGCTCCGTTTTTATTTTCAAAATAAAATTATTTTCCGCGGTCACCCCCCAGTCTATTCAGGTAAATCCCCCCCCCCCTCAAACCTAACCACCTTGCAATCTTTATACTCGATGGAAAACGTAAAATATATTCTTTTACCCTCAAAACCTACCCCCCCCCATTGTTTTACAACCAAATTCTCGCAAAAAGAAATAATTCTCATTTCGCTACATTCCTTCCTTCTATATTTCCAGCTAAAGCGACCACTGACTTCTCTCAATTTTTAATGAAAATGCCGTTCTGTTTTGACACAAGACTCCAGTGCGTGGTTAAAATTAGCAGTCACCCCTTTTCATTTGTGTTTACGAAAGAGGCGGTCAAAGTCAAAAGGAACTATTCTTCCGTCAAAATTATAACACAATGATGCAATAATTAAGCACAGACGAGATGCTCTATTTTGGGGGAGTGAAATGGATTATTTTCAAATAAAGGTCTAACAATATATTAAGGACATTATGTAAAAGGGGGGAGAGGGGGCAACGCCTCACTTCTAACAGCTTCGTTGTAAGTAAATTATGTAAAAGGGAGAAGAGGGGGCAACGCCTCACTTCTAACAGCTTCGTTGTAAGTAAATTATGTAAAACGGAGGGGGCAATGCCATCAATTCTACCGCCATCAGTGTAAAATTAAAACAAACTGTGCAAGGCTAGAAAGATAGGCAATCGAGGTTTTCAGTGCTTTTACGTAATTCAGTGTTTGTCTGAAAATAGCGGTCATCTAATTTTGTCTGCAAATTAGCGATAGACCTCGGGTGGGTTAATTTTCCTACATTTAGGGGCGGGGGCGTGAATCCGGGATTTTTTGTGAGGAGGGGGTTAGCACTTTTAATAGTGACAAAATATAAATGAAAAGATAATTGTTTCTTACTTCAGTGTCTAACCATTTCTCTTCGAAATTTAGCGATTTTAGCTATAACACTATTCATAAATTTTGGAGAGGGGGCGTGAATCCGTGATTTTTGTTGAGGAGGGGGTTAGCACTTTTAATAGTGACAAAATAGAAATGAAAAGATAAGTGTTTCTTACTTCAGTGTCTAACAATATCTCTTCGAAATTTAACGATTTTAGCTATAACAATTTTCCTAAATTTAGGGGTGTGGGCGTTAAACATTTAATTTTTTTGGTGAGTGGGTTAGCACTTTTAATAGTGACAAAATAGAAATGAAAAGACAATTGTTTCTTACTTCAGCGTCTAACAATTTCTCTTCGAAATTTAGCGATTTTAGCTATTACAATTTTCCTAAATTTAGGGGAGGGGGCGTGAATACGTCATTTTTGTTGGGGAGGGGGTTAGCACTTTCAATAGTGACAAAATAGAAATGAAAAGATAATTGTTTATTAATTCAGTGTCTAAAAATTTCTATTATAAATTTAGCGATTTTAGATATAAAAATTTTAATAAATTTAGGGGAGGGGGAGTGAATCCGTGATTTTTGTTGTGGAGGGGGTTAGCACTTTTAATAGTGACAAAATAGAAATGAAAAGATAAGTGTTTCTTACGTAATTGTCTAACCATGTCTATTCGAAATTAAGAGATTTTAGCTATAACAAGTTTCATAAATTTAGGGGAGGGGGCGTGAATCCGTGATTTTTGTTGGGGAGAGGGTTAGCACTTTTAATAGTGACAAAATAGATATGAAAAGATAATTGTTTCTTACTTCAGTGTCTAACCATTTCTCTTCGAAATTTAGCGATTTTAGCTTTAACACTTTTCCTAAATTTAGGGGAGGGGGCGTGAACCCATGATTTTTGTTGGGGAGGGGGTTAGCACTTTTAAAAGTGACAAAATAGAAATGAAATTTAATTTAAGCACTTTTTTTTTCAGATATAATAATGTTTGGTGTGATTGACACAGAATATATTGGTCTGAAATATTCCTCAACTGGCATTATTTTCGAAGCAGCTTTCTTACTCATAGACAATCAACGACGTGAAATTCATTGCTCTAAATGGAACATCAGATACAATATGTATGAGTACGAGAAAAACAGATGGAGTCAAACACTAAATTTTATAAATCGAAATTGCTTTTACGCTAAAACCATGCAACCACATAATGAAAATGGCTATGAAATAAAACATGTAAAAGAGAAAATTCAGGAAATATTCTGTTTTTTCGGTGTGCAAGCTCTTTATGTTAAGGGAAACAGGCCAACTGATAAATTCTTACTAGAAAAATGTGATAAGAACATAGCATTATTCAATTTAGAAGACTTCAAATGTGAGAAATACCTGCATTCAGTCCATGACCCAGAAGATGAAGTTAGATATTTCGCTCAATGGATACCGGAAAAGATACCTGACATGGAAAAATGCATCAGATATCCAAAGTCCTAAACTTGATCCTCCTCATATCAAATGGATTAAGCTTCTTTTTTTTTTTAAATATGTCATTATTATTTTTTTCAAATGTTTTTAAATATGTTTAAGCAATAAATATCTTAAGCCTCAACCGTTTTTATTCTTTAGAATAGTCCATCACCATGAAAATTATACTTTCGGATTCAACATGTCAGGGAACACACTTTCAAGTTCAGCATGTTGGAGAACCCTAAATAGTCACCCCTAAAAAGGTAAGTTAACCCTAAAAGGTTAAAGAATTTTTCTGAAATTATCTTAAGCCTGAGACGTTTTTATTCTTTAGAATAGTCCATCGCCAAGAAAATTAGACTTTCAGATTCAACATGCCAGGGAACACACATTCAAGTTCAGCATTTTGGAGAATCCCTAAATAGTTACCCCTAAAAAGGTAAGTTAACTCTAAAAGGTTAAAGAATTTTTCTGAAATTATCTTAAGCCTGAGACGTTTTTATTATTTATAATATTACTTAGCCCCGAAAATTAGACTTTAAAATTAAAAATGCCAGGGAACACACATTCAAGTTCAACAAGTTGGAGAAACCTAAATAGTCATCCATAAAAAGGTAAGTTGACTCTAAAAGGTTAAAGAATTTTTCTTAAATTACACTTTCAGATCCAGTATGTCAAGGAACACACTTTCTGGTTCAGAATGCAGAAGAATCCCACATTCTCATCCATAAAAAGGCACGTTAACCCATAGTGGTTAAAGAATTCCCCTATTTTTGCAGAGTTTCGAATAGCAATGGCTATGTTTGATCAAGACAAGCTTTTTTCTTGCAAAAACACACAAAATCAGAAAAAAAAATGTTCAATGGTCCTCTAGTACCTACGCAATTAGACTATAAGTTAAGATATTTATGCACATTTTCAAATAACTATGGCGTATATTTATAGATTCAATCCTTTTTCTTGTGAAAACACACAAACTCAAAAAATTATGTCAATTTATATTCACAAAATACAGGAGTAGGATAAAAATTAATGTATTCTTTATGAGTGTCATATCTATCTGGCTATGTTTGATAAAGACAAGCTATTTTCTTGTGAAAAAGTAGTAATAAACATTATATTTCTGGGGCGCCCCCGTACCAAACAGGTTTTTCTGATAGGTATAGTATGCTACCGGCCCTATAGGTAAACATTTCTAAAGGTCATTACACTCTTTCAAACAGGAGCGAGTATAACTTGATTGGTGATTAGGATTTGAATAAAGGGAATAGTTTTCGTTACAATTCATATTAGTAAGAGAATTGAATTCAAACAGAATAGTTTTTATTTGCAAGGATATTACTGGAGAAAAAAATGAGTGGTGCATTTACATTATTGGAAATTAATGATGGAACCGACAGCAGCAACGATATACGAGTACCTAATGTAGCTGTGGAAATAACTGCTGGCTGTAGACTATGTCTTGAATGGGACACTATGTATGCTAGATACGTGATATCATTAAGCAAATTTAAGCAGGAGGAGCAGCTGTGTTTTCCTGGAAAAGTAAATATTCTGCATATAAATAAACTTCGGTCAGCATTAGATGTCCTATCGAAATATATTGATGAGAACAAAATGCATCAGTGAATATTATTATTGTAATTATGATCAATAAAAATGTTTCTAAATCAATGGTATTTTTTTTCTTTCTATAGTAGACAAGCGTATATTTTCTAGAGTAGAAAAAAGAAATACTGATTAGTCTGAAGTTGATTGTGAGAGAGTTAGGACTATAAAAATGGATAGATTCGAGAAAGAGCGAGTCATGAGGAATCTAGTTCTTATGGAAAAACGTTTAATTCTAGATGATGATTTTCTAGAGTTGTCTATTCAAAGGAAGATATTTTCTCGAAGAATGCTTGTCAATATAATGAAAACTGATTCTCCATCATTAGGCTATTGTATGAAGCTTCTACATCGTGGTCCAATTGCATTTACACAATTTTTTGATATATTGATCACGACACGACAACACGTTATTGTTAATATGATATTAAAAATTAGTTTCTAGAAATTTAGGACTTTTTTTCATAATAAATTGGTTGCTAAAGGATGATTTACTCCTCTCTCTCTCTCTCAGACAATTTTTTTTTTGTTGCTAAATCATTTTTATTGTGGTAGTGAGAGCGTCAACACATGACAAAATGTTCTATACATGTCTTCTATGTATATACTCACTGTGCTGCTGGTAATCCTGTGAGAATAGCACAATGGTTTAGGATTATAATTAGAAGTGTATCTTATACAACAAACATAAATTGCATAGATAATAGGCTCTAAAACTTCAAGTTTTTAATTACTGTCTTGAATAGGTGTGTGACTCTAATCTCAGAGTCCGACTATTACCAAAGGGCCATTTCTAAAAATTCAAGCTAGTTGAGACAGCATATACCGTTATTATGGTAAGTTATCATCACCGTTCTCTGTGTTGAGTGATAAGTTAGTTTTATAGAAGCTTTTGTCTTTTTGTCTGTGAGTATTTCCCGGTCAAGAGATTCTAAATTTTTCCCAACAAAATTCAAATTGTAAAACGTAATCTCTTGTAATGAAAAGTAGGTTTTGATTATAAGTAAATTGATTTTTATTGGGCTGTGACGGAAGGTGAGTCGCCACTTGAGGGCGCATTGAATGAAGGCGCTTCAAATAGACGAATTGAAACATTTGTAATCTATAGACTGAACGAGACTAGTATCCTTGAATCCGAACAATGATACGACGATTTAGACGTTATGCACTGCGGTCGAAAAAGTGACCCTGACATTGCACTAAATCATGATCAGTACATTGTTAATTCACATAATCTACCTGCGCTATTTGTTGTAAACAAAGACCTAGTAGTTTACTATATCTAAAGAGTAGAACAGTCGTTCTATATTTTTTATAATTTTTTTTTTTATTAATAAACGATTAAAATAACATATTTGTAAAAAATAATTATCATTGCCATAAAATACATGTTAACTAAACGGTAAATTACATTATAAAAACGAAATTCATTAAATTGAGGTAGGTCAACGTAGATGTTGAGAAACTTTTTGTAGGTATACCTACGACATCTGAACATGAAAAAGAGCAGTGCCTGAAAGCCCAATGTCATAGTCGCTAAATCTTGTACTCTTTGTTGATTTTGAATAATGGTTTTCCAACTGCTTTAAATAAAGTTACTGATGTATTTAACGAATAATTTATAAGATAAACCACGAGGATAAAACAAAGTAAGAAACCTCTGTGATGGATCTATACTGATCCCCTTACTGTTCGTCAAAGTTAACGTACTGCGTTTAAACCTGAGCAGGAGGTTGTTAAAACTTGAAATTTTTTCAATGTATTTCGTAGGACTACACTATTAGCTTTTCGGAAGTTCGTCTTGATCCGTGCTAGAGACAACTATGTTGTTAGTAGTTCTCATTGTATACGATAAATCAGCACACAACAGTCTGGCGGGATTTCCCACGAGGATACAAATAGGCATCGTGGTATATGCGAAATACTCTCAGTCAGGGAAGCTGCACAGTTAAAATCTAAACGTACATTCCCGGTTCGTACTATGATCATATCCTGTGTGCCTGACAAATCCAAAACAATAACCCCATGGTTTTTTGATAAATTTGAATCGGTTATTCCATTTTCAAATAGTTGAGAGTCATGATCTAGGGATTGCATGGTCAACTCGTACAGAGTTCTATAGGATTTTTTGTCAAATGATAGAGTGTACAGTGGAATACCATTCACTTTGCACACGAGGCTAGATAAACCGAAAAAATTATAATCGTGGGGGGATTCAGTCCAGGATTCACAGGCGTTCACGCTCTTCACACACGCCAAAGCTAATTTTAATGGGGTTTCATCGTTGATCCACGATAAATTAGTGAAACTGAGAGAACCGTTCTCACGGTGATATTGAGTTGCGATTTTATGGGGGACAAGAACTTTAATGGTGCTACCATTGGCCCTTACCTTCTCCACTGCCAATGCAACAGAGCTCATAACTTGTTGTTTTTGGACGTGGAGAATTGCTGATGTGATATTAACATTTGCATCGGGTGCTGCAGGAAGTGTTTTTCTCAAAATGAAATTCGATGGGGCCATCTGTAACTTTATGTAGATCTTGACATTGGGGGGTAACCATTGGGATATATTATATATCTAAATATGTAATTTTACAAATCGAAGAGATTCCTGTCGCACTGCTGGAGTCAACCCACAAATAGAACCAACACCAATTCAAAATTCATCGAGCAGAGATACTCAACCCTTAAATGTGATCACTAACTTTTACATCCGCCAAAATTTAATGCAGCTCGCATAGTTTGACCTTAAAGCGAGGGTGCTTCAAGATGACCCTGTGGAGAATGCTTTAATGTGCTTGAATTGGTGGTGCAGAATACAGTTTTCATAGGTATGACCATTACCAGCATTTGGAATTGCATTAACTGTCTTTTTCTTCACCGCGACTTTTGGAACAATGAATGTAGACGGCAAATCAATGACCTAGTCTTCCATTGGCCAAAATAGAAAGTGTATATTTCACGCGAGTAGTTGTTGAGGATGTACTTCTGAATAGTCGAAAAAATTGACGCTGAAATCTACCTTTCGAGCAGTGGAGTTATTCAATGAATAAGTGATTGATTGATATCATTCCTGGTGGGGAGATACTACGTCCTAAGATAAAAAATACGTATTTGACCTAACCATCTTTTCTTTTTCTTCTTCTGCTGCTTATTGACCCTTGTTTTTTTATGTTTCAAAGCCCTTGTTCATGTCATTTGATTCCTGCCTGGCTGGAGACTGATGAGTGAATGACGCGAATGCATCCTTTTCAGACCCCCCCCATTTTGTCGAGATTTTAATTGTTAACCAACGATTCTTGCTGAAGATCTAATATTTTCCTTATCACTCTTCTTGAAATTCTTGCCCGACCCCCAGTCCTGTATTGTGAAAGCAGCAAAATTTGATGCAGCAGGTACAAGATATTTTCTGGCAAGGGGTAGTGCAGAACGAAATAGCCTAGCAAACCAGCTACCAAGACCGTAGCCAGATATTGTAGTACGCCCCTTGTAGTAGTCCAATCCATTGCCTATTTGACGTGGACTCAAAGCACCGAGATAACAGTCAATATCGGGACAGATAAATTGAATTCTTCTATTGTTTATTTTAGGCGAGTGTACCGTCGTCACTGACAATGGGTCGAAAATGACATGTAATCACTGCTAAGCCTTTTTCTATTGCTAGAGGATCACCCAATTAACTTATGATCGTTAACTGGCAGAATTATAAATATGGCTCGTTTACGCGAATATACTGACGATGCTGTATATTATAGTGATGAACAATTTCATGGGTTGTTTTTCGCTCGAGAACAGGTAGGAGGGGAACAATTGAATTACCAACTCTCGACGTTTCCACAAAGGATGCATAGAGAAATAGGCAAGAGTCCGAGGCGAAACCAGGTGGATAATGAGCAAAAAGAACTTTATCTATCCAGTAAATAGCGACAGCATTTGCCAAATTTATAGTATTCTTCTGGCAGCCAAGAACATCCTGCAGAGTATAATTTTGAATAATAGTGTATTGGTCAACAGTACCTCTAATTCTAATAATGTCATGGACCAACTACTAATAAAAACGGTCCGTAACTGTCCTTAGGTCTGTGATTTTTCCAATTTTAGTGCGTCTCAAATCCCTCATATTAGCATCGTCAATAAATTACTCTATGTCAGGTGGCGCGTAAATAGATTTAAGTGATTCAACCGATTCATAGTCGGCATACCCCAACCCATTCATAATGCTATCAAAGGGTATAACTTTTGTATCATACACGCGATCATTTCTCAGGATGTCATAGGTATTTTTGAAGATACAGTCAACAAGGGCCACTTCATATTCACCGTCAAATTTGACGGCGGGTGAGAGTTTTGTCCAAAAATCACTTGTCATATTCAAGTCATTGTAGAGATGATCGGAAACGTTGGACATGAAAGTTACATAGAAATCATGGGGCATTGTCAATATCTTCAACACCGATCCAAGAATCAAAATCAGAGTTGTATCTCTAGCCACCGAACAAGTAACTGTTTCTTACCCCCGCGAGTACGTGTCTTTAATATCTTTTCAATTTGATATATTTCACTAGAATATTTAACTTTTTGCAATTCATAGTCATAAAATCCACCGAGAATCTCTTCATCCTTGGTATCAATCAGGCGATAAGTCATGGGTTTAGTGTCTAGAATTTTTGACACTTTAAAAAGTTCAGTGGACCACAAGTAATTCCCCTTTTAAAAAACATTAGTTGTTCTATTAATTCGAACAGTATCACCAACCTTGAATCTATTTTCTTCTTCTTGGATAGTGTTTCTGGGTAAAAGCTTTTAATAAAGGTGTCAGTTTCATCTTTCTCCGTATGATGTACGGCCAGTGTCTATGAGTTTGTCTACGAGTGATGATGTCGTTGATTAAAAATCAACATGAAGTTTTCCAGACCATTAATCACATATGATGTAATTTTCAATGTACAATATCTTGTAATCAAATTTCGTATATTATTGATCTATCGTCCGGCCCCTGCAGACTGTATAGGAAAATTCCGCCGGGGGTGCAGCGTATTATACATGACTAGTATTTTTGCAACATGAGGATTAACAAATTCACTACCGCGATCCATTTGAATTTTTTTTATATGGATCCTTTTCGAGAATACTTTAAATGGCCTGAGCAACTTCAACACCTCTCTTTGATAACAATGGAATTGCATATCCATAGCGACTAAAAAAATTGATTACATGTAGAATGTACTTGTACGGTGTATTGTGACGTCTTTGAAACTCATCTATAGTCAGGAGATCTGCTTGCATTATTTGCAATAGGTAAAAGGCTTTAGTTTTTTGATATTGATTGGCACGAAGTCTTTGATTTATATGCAGAGTGTAACTTGGCTCATTTTGCTGATAGTGTTTCACACTTTTAGTGTGAATACTCATGACTTTGGGAAGAGTGGTGAGGGAACTCAAACTCCCCGCCTCGCCAATATTTTTATAAACACCTTTCAGAACTTCAGCCATTTTGAACGTAAACACGTTGTGTGATGGCAGCGACCCTTGTTTGTTCGGGCTGCTGGTGGTGGGGACGCTAATTTGATATTCATCTACTTTTGTCTCTCTATCAGTTTCGTTATAGTAGTGCACGCCACTTTATAAAAATCTTCTTCTTCTTCATAGTAATCTATTAATTTTGATTTCGACTATGCATGGGAGGCTAATTTTTTTTAGACTTTGCAAATATCAGCATAGACATCTTTGTACTTGTTAGGTCTGTAGAAAGCTTTGTATATTATTGTCAACTGATAATAGTCATTTAAGATTTTTAACAATGTCATACATTAAATCAAGTAGATTATATATCTTGCCTTGAATTATAATCCTTTCCCCATTGCTCTCAACTTGAATTTGATTACTTTCCAAGAGATAGATTAGGAGTCGTGTACTTTGTTCACGATATGTGAGGGGGAATAGTATTACAATATTAAAAACAATAGTAACAAATTCAAACTTAATTTATTTTTTTCCAGCAGCAGCAGACTCTTGAGGAGATGATTCTTTTTTGGGATCAGCAGCTGCATTGGTCTTCGATCGATAATGTTAGTCTGCTCGACAAAGTGAATCTTGAAGTAAAATCAGCTTTTTATCACCCTCAATAGTTTTACTGTTCAGGAATTTATTCAAATTGTTCTCTAAGTTTTTGACGGGTGAGAGAACGAGTTCTATTGGAGTCAATCCATAGGGTTTTGCCATCTAGAGATAACTTTTTAATAATCATGGTATTATTTTCATTAAAAGTGTGAAAAAGCTACAGCCCTCCTGAAGAAGTCGTTTCCTTTTAAAATTCTTTCCTTGATTTTTAAAGGTACATGTACGTACAATTGAACGATGTTGCTGTTTCTGGTGCCTAAATATTTCTGGCAGTTGAACATTACCCTCGGTAAAGTTTAAACAAAGTTCAGATATTATATTAATAAAATCAGTGTCAATACCAGGTTTGAGCATTATTTTTCGAAGTAGAGGTTTTAAAGCGCTTAAAACTGAAAAAAAATGTCTATTTTGATGTAGTTTCTTCAATGCCATGATAGCAAATAATAGGTATTTTTAGTGTTCACTGGAAGATATATTGTAATCTCATTGTCAAAAATATTTATGACTACAAGCATATCCTCGGATGTATTTTGATTAATATCCAATAGGATATAGCCGTGGGGTTTATTTGTTGCATGATTGTATGCTGAGAGCAGAAATTTTGGGGCACCTGGATGTATTTGTTTATTGAGGGTTATTAGCAAGCTAGAATCACGAACAACCCTGTAGATGATTTAACAGGTACAGTTCAAATCAAGTGTTTGCATACATCTGCTCTGATCAAAGATATTGTTGAGAACCAGAGTAATAGAAATCTTTTAATGATGAGAGGGAACAGTGAAAAATTGCAGCATTTGCGGGGACCATTGTTTAATAGATTCAGCCAGATCGTCAATGATCAGCCAAGAGTTTGGTTCAATAATGTTGAAAATATCAAGTCCCTCTATGAACTGTATCTGCATCGATCCCATGGCAGCAGCAATTGCTTTTATTTTATTGTACGACTCCTGCCAAATACTATAGCAATAGTAGATTTTTTTCAGCTTTTCCGCAAACATTTTATCACAATATTTAATTATTTTAGTTAAGAGTGTTGTTTTGCACGACATTAAGGGCCCACACAGAAACGATCTGAATGGTGTTTTAAATTGATACATGTTCCTTTCAACAGTTCACCTGGACAACTAACTGTAGACCCCAATTGTCTAATGACTAAATAATTTTTCCCTACTACTACTACTCTGTTCTTCAAGAAGAAGACAAAGACAAAGACAAAGACGAATAAAGAATCATATTTTTTCTTTTATTATATGCACATAAAAAAGTAACAATAAATTGAAAAAAAAAAAAAATTTTTTAAATTTATTAATAATAAGAAATACAACATTTACATGGGGATACAGAGAAAAAACACTTTTTTTTTGTTTATTTATAGAGAAAAAAAAATACACTTTATTAAATTTATTCTTAATAAAAAAAAAATACAACAACATTTACATAGTTACACACACACACAGACAAAAAAAACATTTTTTTTTTATTTATAGAGAAAAAAACATTAAATTAGAGAGATGGCACTTGAAAAAAAAAATCTGCTCTAAGTCCAAAAAAAAGATAACTTTGGTGACGGAGCGCCCCCCGCGCTGGCGGCGGCCGGCCCCCCCCCGGGCCACGAGGCCCCCCCCCCCCCAAAGGCCGCGAGGCCCCCCCCAAAAGGTTTTTAGGAAATTATTTACAGGACTTTATTTAAACCGAGACTTTCCCTGTGGGCAATACATTCGACCCGGTCTGAAGTTAAATAGTGACCCAGGGGGAGGGTGGTCACACCATCTTGACAAACATAGACCTTGTCGGAAATGGTACTCATGGCTATTTTTTCTACATTTACAGTATAGTTCCTGTAGTTCAATGAACGAATTGCCAACAATTTGGCTCGTGGACTTGCATTTTGAACAATACAATTCCTATAAATGTTCATGTCGATATTCTTGTCCACATAGCGCGTGGGTCCTACTGTGCATTGTTTCTTGATTTCATCGTCGTGTGTCTGTATAAAGTAAACCTTCGGACCTACAAACATACCACGGGAAATCAGGTCGCTTACGGGTTAAGATTTTAAAAATAAAATCTGATTGGGTACCCGACGTTTTAATATCTCAGGGTAAATACCACCACACCCATTGGTGTAGTCCATCCATGAACTGATAATTTCACCGTGCGCCAAATCATCAATTAGATTTGGTGTTTTTACTTTGAGCAGTAGAGAATCCGTGTCACCGTAGCAGACCTCTACTGGCTTCTTTTCCGGCCACCGTACCCTAGCAACACTATAGTAGAAATCCAACTTGAGTTTTTTTTAGATTTCTAAGACTGCACTGCCTGCAAAAATATTTTTATTCCAGACAATACGCCTTTTTTTTCCTATTCAAAGTAATATTTCCTAACAAATGATTGTAAAGTAAGTGTAATTGTGATAAATAATAGTTTAAGCACGTTGTTCTGGATTAGTCAAAATGTTACAAAGAATCCTATTACAAACACTCTCCCATATTTTGACGTAAGCCAAATTTAAAATGAGTTTATAAATTTCTTTTTCGGCTTTCGTCTGTGCTGCAGAACGTTTGCCGACAAAAGAATCAACAAACGTTTTTAGACATGTTTTTTTTCCTAAATCGTTTTCCCTGTTAACCCGTTTTAAGTATAAAAAATTTTTAAAATGAAATTTTAACTCTTATTTGTTTTAATATAAGTTTTTTTTTGGAAGTATGTCGTATCTAAGTTTTTGTTTTGAAGGTACCCAATGCACACCGTCCCCCATGTCTAAACGCATCTAGCAGTGGCTCAAAGAGTACATAGTCAAGGTGCAATTGATACATGGGAAAACAAAATCCTTTACTGAATCTTGAAGCTTGACTGGTATCTCTCCGTCAATTTAAAAAAAACATCCTACTAACCCATTCTCCTCAACACTGTTAATGTTGGGGAAATGGGGAGCTTGAGGGTCATTGAGCCATTTATAGTCACCGCAAGGTAGTGCATAATGGAACATGGCTGAGGGGTAGAGAGAATTCATATCGAGGAAAACTGCATTCGATTTTGTCCCCGTCTTCTCTCCTGTTGGATCGGTTTCCAAGATACGGTCCCCGTGAAAAACAAAACCCCCCCTCATTGACCTCTCGATGAACAGGTGCTGATCAATGTCAGAAATTAACCCAATGTTTTCTCCACTAATTTTCAGGATGAGGTCCATCACTAGATGAGGCAAAGAATAATAATAGACAGGCCAACGAGTTAACTATCTAGATATTTTATCCCAATTTCCACATATCAGAAAAAAGAGGTCTAACATGTCACTCGTCAGCGACTTCTTGCCATAGCCATATCCATTTTTACACCCTCCCGCTGCCCACACTTTTTTTGCTCATCTATAGGACGTGAGGGTGAACCCCAGGTCATGTCGACTGTCATAAAACGATTCACTACAAGAAACAGCTAACTCAGTACCGCTCGCCTTGGACAACTGAAGGATATAAGAAGATATGTACGTGACTGTTAACAACTCGTATAAGCCATTTGGATAGTTGCGCGCCAGTTGTTGGACATCGGTGCATCCTTTATCGTTTTTCTGCACATGAATTTATTCACTAAGTTTGTTGGTAGCAAAACCGTATAACTCTCAAAAGCGAATTTTAGTCGTGTAATCAACGTCGACATCATTACATTTTCAGACTAATTCCAAAACAAGTAACTTTTCCGCTGATTTAGGTATGATTTTGTACGTAAAGCTGTCTATCACCGATGCATCATCTACTGTTCCATTTCTTTGAAGATGTGCCAATGCAGGTAGCACATACTTTAGATCATAGTTAGAGTTATGTATAAAAACCGGTATAAAAAGTTGTTGTTTAATTTTTAAATTACATAAATTGTGATCCCACCCACGAAAGTCCCTTTGCCCCGTTGAATTAAGGTGTATAAAGGGGTTATGATTATGCGCCGCACCTTTTGGGGCAAGGGCACCTATATATAACCGGCACATTTCTCCATTTTTCAACACCCGAGACCCTTTATCCGACACTATCATTGGATAATTGGTATGGCGTAATCGTGAAATAGCTTTGTTTGCCGTTTTTATTAAAGAAACCAAGAGCTTGTCCATACGACTGTCATTGTTCGTAGTAAAAAAAAAACTCTTACGAGATTATTTTATTGATAATGTTGTGATGGTCGTGTTCGGTGAAACATGGGAGAAGCTAGCGTTACTTGAGTCGCTTCAGCCTTTATTGGTTTGATGCCACAACCAGTCTTGTTTTACAGTCTAAAGACATTTTATCAGATTGCATAAGAGAATTTTGAAAAATTGTAAACTGTTAAATGTCTCTGCCTTCTGCCAGCAGTTCTAGTCTCTGATTTCCGTGAAGTTTACAAGACCCCATTTGATCTGAAACCGTTCGCTCCGATGTGAATGGGAAAAGAAATATGGTACCATAAACGTATTCACCTTGGGTCGTGGCTTGACAGTGGCGTTGACTTATCGCTGTAACAGGGAAAAAATGACCATAAGAATTTATATCTTTGCGAGTCTCGTATATAACCCAGACACAATTTTTAACATTTTCCACTATCGGTATCTTTACTGAATACAAAACCTCTTTTTTATTCGGTTTTTTTCCCCCATCTAAAAATTCAGTGTCATACTGGAGAAAAACTACCCCCACCCCAAGATTTTCAAGTTATTTCTCAAAAAATCGTACTTATTTATATGACACCGAATACTTTAACTCCAAACACTAGAAAATTAATTTATGAAAAATTTTCCCGCCGTTACGAGCCCGTCTGTCAAGATTTTTCATTGATGATTCATCTTTTAATGTTTTATGGGCTGCCACTAAAAATGTATGTTTAAAACATTGAAGCCCAGTGTCCAATTTGAAGCCCTGAACCCCTTTGGTAGCTGACAAATCTTGGTGGCATTTTATTTTGTTAACCCTCCCTCCCATTAAAAAAAAGTTTTTTTAAAATAAACTGAGATTAAGATACAAGCATTCAATGTATAAAATGGTGGGCCCACTCCCTCTCTCACTAATTTTAACAGAATTGTAATATTGTGTTTTTACAAATTGTGAAATGGTTAATAAGCTATCGTCTATCACTGTGTAGATATTCGGGCGGACTGACGGAAATATGAAATAAAAAATGTCTTTATCTGATCCCTGTCTTCGGGTCACTTTTTGACTCAATTATGATTTATGTCACTCTCGACCTCATCATGATCGAGTATGACCACCGATACTTGACTAACTACGGTGGATAAAACTCTTTGTAAAATTAAAATTGTACGGTAGTATACTGTCCGCGATTTCCTCTGGACCGCTAAAATTTAAACGTAATGTTTTCACATTATCTATAGCGGATTTTAACACATAAAAATCGGGCAATTCCAGGGACGTTGCACTATTTTCATATTCCGTCCCTGTTTTTTCAGGACTCAATCCACTAATTGTAAAGTAGCTGTGATAAAAATCCCTAGAGGAACAAGCTGCTGATGTTTTACTACTACTATATAGGCCATGCTGTGGACTGACTAATAAGGGTGACATGGAATGGTTATTAGTGCCATCCCCAGTCTGTTCAATTACTGTGGGGGGATGTGGCATGAGGGTCCCCAGTACATGCTATATGGTTTTTTGGGACAATTGGCTGAGCCAATCTGCAATGTCCTCTGATGGAATTTTACTATGAGGACCAGGATCAGATTTACTAGTAACATCAGTTATATGTTTGAGTCTAAAATTATCTGCCTACTCTGTGTCTTCAAGCATGTCAATATCGCCTGTTAAGTCCTCCAGGCTAGCAATTTCCCAAAAAAAATCGTTAAATAGCCTTCTATGCCACTCCAAATTCTCTAGAGCCAGTAAAGGTAAATCCCTGAACTCTGCTGGTGGTGACAGAATTGGTTCTGTAAATACACTTGCTTCATCACTCACTGGTGTCACTGGTGGTGCTATATTTTTAATCTGTAGAAAAAAAAAGTTTTTTTATTTTTTATGTAAAATAACCATTTTTTTTTATAGTTAATAAACTTTGTCAATTTAAATGTTGGATGGGCCTTTTTATAGCCCCCCCCCCTCCCCCAACCCCTCCCGGGTAGGACCCTTGGGAACCTAGTGCTACCTTCGAGGTAGGAGTATCGATGCACTTTCGAGTTGGGGGTATCGGACTTCACAACACTGTTCAAATAGAACAGCCTCAAATTCTTTCTCGAAAACACCTAAGTGTTTCACTTCATCACTCAATGGTGTGGCTGGTGGTGATATATTTTTAATCTGTATAAAAAAAAAGTTTTTTATTTTTTATGTAAAATAGTAATTTTTTTTTATAGTTAATAAACTTGGTCCATTAAAAAGTTGGCTGGTCCTTTTTCGTGCCCCCCCCCCTCCCCCAACCCCTCCCGGGGAGGATCCGTGGGCATCTAGAGTTGCCGCCCAGGTAGGAAGATCGAAAACTTTTCGCGGGGGTGGACTCGACCTTCAAAACCCAGTTCAAATAAAACAGTCTCAAATTCTGCTCTCGAATGCATCTTTTTTTCAACGAAAATAATTGCATGAGTTTGGTCCAAAATATTGTTTTCTTCGTATCATTGTGAAAGACATAATTGGAGATTATTAAAAAGACCTTCTTGCCGCAAAAAGACATCCTGTTACAAGGAAACCCCTAATTAAAATTCAAAGCGGAGGAAGTGGGCGATGGAGTAATTTGATAAGAGCCCGGATGTCCGTGACGGCTTAGTACAAAAAATACGGCAGTTTGAGAACGATTTGTGAAATAGTGAATAGTTAAGTTTTTGTTTTTCAAATAGTTAATTTTTGTTTAAAAGAAATATTGGAATTATTGCATTAGAAGGCGTCTTGGTTAGAAGTTACAAGGTAATGTTGTTTTTTTTTTTATAGAAATGCGTGATAAACTATTTCAGCGTTATAAGCTTTCCTTTATATACCGCTAATTTGGTTAATGAAAGAAAATGAAATAGTTTTTAGAAACAAATTTTAAGTTTTACTCATCAAAAGCTATGCGCCTGAGAAAATTTTGTCTCATTTTTTTTGAAAAAATAAGGAAAAAAATATATACACTGACAAGTTCTGGCTGTACATAATAAGTACTTGGCACGGCCAGAAGGGCGTGTGCCTCTCGCTATTGATTTGATGTGGTTGAGATAATATACGAAGAAACACCGTTCCTATTCAAATTCCCTCCAGCGTGCGTGGGGCTAACACCGGCGTCAGGGGACTCCGACATTAAAAGTTTTGTGGCCCTTTGCTGTCCCAGATCGTGTGTTATTCTACCGGTATATTTGATAATAGATGCCCTTGTGGCTTGCATTAATGCAGGTTCGCTCCATCTCGCCTTCTTTTCCAGAGGGGCATTATAGCACGTATCTTCTTACTTTAAAAAAAGGCAAAAATTTAGCATTAAAAAAAAAATGCATTTTGGGTTTGGAAAAAAATTAAGTTTATTTTATAAATATACATCAGCTTAAACAACATCTTTATTTAAAAATATGGGGTTTTGTTAGTGGGAGGAAGGACCTTTTTTATAAACTGCCTTTCCAACCATCTGCTTTTTCAGTCATATTTAATGCAAATTTGAAGGTATAGGGGGAAGCTACTCCCCCCCCCGAATTTGGTCAGAAAATATTAAACTCTTTGGTATAACAGTCTTTTTTTCTCTTTAAACAATCACATTTAAATCAAATGTAGACAAAAATAGAAATTTAATAAGCTTAAAATTTAATTAACATGGCTCAGTCAATCCCCTATGAGATAATAAGGCCCATCAAATAAAAAGGATAGATAAGATACAAATTTTATTTATTAAATAGGTTTATAGGTAACACATTTTATTTTTAATGAATTAGGGGGAGGGAGGGGGTGAGGGTTTGAACGCATTAAATTTCATGAAGAGATTCTTCAATGCAGACTGGCCTTGAAGTATTTTCAAAAACACCACTAAAAAAAAAGGCCATTGATATTGATAAAAATGGAAGCTTTTGTAACAATTAATAAAATAAAAGAATAAACATTTTATTCTAATCCCAAATTACCGATTGAAAGCTAAGCACTTTTTCAAAAACATCCCTAAAAAGGCCCACTGATCTTGATAAAAATCGCACCGTAAATTTCAGCCTGTAAGAGAACTATGTAGAGGTTTCAGCTCCTAAACAATAGGCTTCTAAGTGCATAAGTACCCTTAGTTCTAGTGTCTGTCTTAAGTAGTCAAAAAGATTAAGTCATTAGCAAAGTGGTTGTTTCTACCATTCTATTTTAATTTTTCATATACAATGAACCAAAATCAAAGTGAACATGTCTCTCTTTTTTTGAATATTTACTAAAATTGAAAGTAAGGAAAGAATTTCTTCCTTAACTTAATAACAAGACAATTTCTTTTTATTATAATAATGAGAAAATTTTTCTCACCAGAAATTGCTTAGAATTATCAATTTTGTATGTAAATGTTTACAAAAAATGTCAGTAGTGTTAAGTTGAATAAACTATTCAAAACTGTTGAAGAATCTAATTTGAAACCCGAATATATACAAAAAATAATTGCATAACAGCGAAACAAGACATGCTAGTTTTGATTTATCACTAAAAAAAGACATTGAACTTTGAAATTGCGTAAATCTCTTGACAAAGAAAGATGTAATGACCTCTAGAATAGAATATCTATCAGAAAAAACCTGTTTGGTACAGGGGCGCCCCAGAAATAGTACCTTGACTACTACTTTTTATTTGGTTAAATGGCTTTCTCGAAACTTGTTTAATTTTATTTATGAACGTTTTTATTAGTAATAAATATACGTAACTTACGAATTAACTTACGTAACGAACTTCTACATTCATATATTTTTAATACGTGTATTGGGGGGCTCGCCCCTTAGTCATTACCTCGCTCTTTAAGCTAAAGTTCGAATTTTGTTCCAATTCTTTAAAAATGACCCTTTATCACAAAAGCCGCTATTTAGAATAAATAGCTCTTATAAAAGTACTAAAAAATCTTTGGCTTAAAGAGCGAGGTATTGACTACGGAGTGAACCCAATCATACACGTAATATTTTCTGTTCGTTTTAAGTTTGATGTTACTCCTTATTTTCAGTTGGAAAACTTGTTTTTTTTATATTTAATTTCTTATCTTCTTTTTAAATAATGCTGGAAATCCGCCGCCCCCTTCATAGCAATGTCCCTTCCCCCATGAAAACTTCCTTCATGAAAAGATCTTCACACATAACCCCCGACCCACCCACCCCCCTACTACCAGAAAAAATCCCCCCTGAAAACGTCTGTATACTTCCTAATAACCAATACTATATGTTAACATTGGGTAAAGTTCATAACTTTGATCCCTCCCCCTGGGGACTTCGGGGGATTAAGTCATCCTAAAGGACATAGCTATTATATTTTCAACCATGCTGAACAAAATGGCTATCTCAAAATTTTGATCAGGTGACTTTGGTAAAAAAAATGAGCGTGGGAGGGGGCCTAGTTGCCCTCCATTTTTTTTGTCAAAGGGCACTAGAACTTTTAATTTTCGTTCCAGTAAGTCCTACCACGATATTCTAGGACCACTGGGTCGATACGATCACCCCTAGAAAAAAAAATAAATAAATAAAATAAACACGCATCCGTGATCTTTCTTCTGGCAAAAAATGAAAAATTCCACATTTTTGCAAATATGAGCTCGAAACCTCTACAGTAGGGTTCTCTGATACGCTGAATATGATGGTGTGATTTTCATTAAGGTTCCATAACTTTTAGGGGGTCTTTCTCCCTTTTTTCGAAAATCAGCCAAATTTCCTCAGGTGCGTAACTTTTCATGGGTAGGACTAAACTTGAAACCGAAAGTTATGTATTTGAATTCAGCTTTGAAATCTGATTCTTTTGATGTATCTATTGGTATCAAAAACCCATTTTCTAGAGTTCTGGTTACCATTGAGCCGGGTCGCTCCTTACTTACAGTTCGTTACCACGAACTGTTCGATACCATTCTTTTCAATTTTTATCTTATTCATGAGATTCATGGCTGTGTAGTTTATGTAATTATATTATTCATGGCTTGAAAATTAACTTCAGAAGACATCTACAACTTACTTGCTAAGAGGCTTAATGATGACTAAATTTACTTTCTAATTTGCTTCCTTTGCATATGTCAAACAGTTCGTGGTAACGAACTGTAAGCAAGGAGCGACCCGGCTCAATGGTAACCGAAACTCTAGAAAATGGGTTTTTGATACCAATATATACATCAAAAGAATCAGATTTCAATGCTAAATTGAAATATATAACTTTCATGAAGTTTAGTCCTACCCATCAAAAGTTACGTGATGGGTAGAATATTTGGTTGATTTTCGAAAAAAGGGGGATAGACCCCCTAAAAGTTATAGAATCTTAATGAGAATCACGCCATCATATTCAGCGTATCAGAGAACCCTACTGTAGAGGTTTCAAGCCCCTATCTACAAAAATGTGGAATTTTGCATTTTTTGCCAGAAGAAAGATCACGGATGCGTGTTTATTTTATTCTATACGTGTTATGTTTATTTTATTCTAGGACCCAGTGGTCCTAGAATATCGTGGGAGGACTCATTGGAACGGAAATTAAAATTTCTAGTGCCCTTTTTAAGGGACCAAAAAAATGGAGGGCATCTAGGCCCCCTCCCACGCTCATTTTTTCCCAAAGTCACCTGATCAAAATTTTTAGATAGCCATTTTGTTCAGCATGGTTGAAAATATGATATCTATGATAACTGAAAATAAGAAGTAACATCAAAACTTAAAACGAACAGAAGATATTACGTGTATGATTGGGTTCACCCCCTAGTCAATACCTCGCTCTTTAAACCAAAGATTTTTTAGTACTTCCATAAGAGCTATTTATTCTAAATAACGGCCTTTGTGATTAAGGGGTCATTTTTAAAGAATTGGAACAAAATTCGAACTTTAGCGTAAAGAGTGAGGTATTGGCAAGGAAGCGAACCCCCTAATATAGGTATTAAAAATATATGAATATAGAAGTTCGTTACGTAAGTTAATTCGTAAGTTACATATATTTATTACTAATAAAAACGCTCGTAAATAAAATTAAACAAGTTTCGAGAAAGCCATTTAACCAAATAAAAGTAAAATTAATATAAAATTTTTTTTTTTTAATTATTCATGTACGGTGAGGCAAAATCAAAACCTGCATTAATTCAAAAACGTTCAAAAATTAAATAAAAATAAGGAACGACGTTAATAGGAACGACGTTAATAGGAACGAAAGAAATAAGGAACGACGTTAAAACTTAAAACGCACAGAAATTATTCCGTATATGAAAGGGGCTGTCCCCTCCTCAACGCCTCGCTCTTTACGCTAAAGTTTGACTTTCTAACAACTCTTATTTTTTTTAAACAATAAAAAACTTTAGCTTAAAGAGCGAGGCGTTGAGGAGGGGACAGCCCCTTTCATATACGGAATAATTTCTGTTCGTTTTAAGTTTTAACGTCGTTCCTTACTTTCAGTAAAAAAAAAAACTTGTTTTTTTTTAATTAATTTCTTGACAAAATGAAGCAAATGCTATTTATTTGTCTGTATAACTGTCTATGTGAGAAGTTCTAGCATATAACCATTGTTCAAATAGTGTAAACAATGGTGCTTAAACTTTGTGTTGGAGGCAAGGAGGCAAAATCTTTTGTACTTCACAAAAGGGTATACTCTACGTTTTGTTTCCTTTTGTATGCCTGTCGTCTATTCTTTGCCTAGTTCTTCCATAATTTAGGAACTATAATTACAGGTATTATTGACACTAAAAGAATAACCAGCCTTTTTTTCTTTTCTTCTTTTTTTATTCCCTTCTTTTCTACTTTTACATTAATCATATGAAAAACTGTCATGGCTTCAGAAGGCATATATAACTTGCTTGCTTAGAAGCTTAATGATGGGTGAATTTACTTTCTAATTTCGTTTCCTTTGTACTTATAGCTGGATAAAACGACGCAAAAGGCACTTATCTACCTATATAATTGCCTGTGTCAATAATTTCTAGCAAATAACTAATTTTCAGCGCTGAAAACAATCGTGTTCAGATTTTGTGTTGGAGGGAAGGGGGCAAATGTTTTGTGATCTACAAAAGAGAATACTCTACGTTTTTTTCCCTTTGTATATTTTTTGCCTCGTGCATCTGTAATCTAGGAACAGATTATTTTCTTCTTCTTTCAACCTTTTTTGCTTTAACGTTATAAAAGGCAACGCTATAGCGTTACCTATAGTAAGGAGCCATACAGCTTCAACGTTTTTTATTGTTTTTTTTTCAGGTGCACATCATATAAAAGGATTGGTCGTTAACAATAGGCAACTATCATAACTTATAGCCCTTGCCCCGGAGGCTGAGAGGGCCTATCAAGCCTGGAACCATAGAAATTTGGATTTCGGACTATTTTGAACAAAATGACTATTTCAAAATTTTGATCAAAAGCAATTGGAGAAAAAAGGAGCGGATGGGGAGGGGGGGGGGAGGCTGGTTGTATTCCGATCACTTTTGACTCTTAAAAAGAGAACTAGAATTTTTGATCCCAAATCAAATAAGTCCCGTCCGAAGCTCATACGACCAATCCTTTCATATGATGTGCGTCAGGAAAAAAAACCGAAAAAACGATGAAGCCTAATGGCTCCTTACTATAGGCAACGCTATAGCGTAACCTATAGTAAGCCTCCTCGTTAAACCCCTCGTGAAAAAATTGAGCAGTAAAAGATAGAGTACGTTAAAATAAAAATAACACAGAAAAGAAAGAACTTCGAAATATTCCAAATAACCTAAATAAATATATTCGAAAATAATGGCAGAATGTATGGTGAAGAATATTCTACAGTATTTAAAATATTCGGGTGATATTACTATTAAAATTATTTAATTTTTTGTTCTTTACCGGCCGAGACTGATCTTCTTTCATTGATTTTAGGTCATATATTCCATCAGCCCATTGCCCCTGATATTTTTTTTACCCAGTGTAAAATTGACAGAGCTCTTTATTCCAAATAAGCAAACAACGGTTTAAGTAGAGACGGTTTTCAAAAATTCACCAGGTCCTGCTCACAAAAAAAGTATTGAGTCCACAAGCTGTATATCAGAAGGTTTCCCCGTCAGAAGAACCTTAACTTCTATCGAATACGTGACTTTTCAGGGACAAATGCGCAACAAATGCGCAACCATGCGGCCTTACTGGGAAGCATTTTGTTTTATAATGATAGTTTTTGATACTTTTAAACCGATTGGCAAACTAAGAATTTTTAATTCGCAGTCCTCCATCAGACAAAATCGGAGTTTGGTGTAAATAAATGGCAGAAAACGCAACTTCTCCGTGGTAAATCTTTTCGGTCATTTTATAAGGGCTCTTGAACTTTTAATTTCCTTTTGAAAGATCTCTACTGATCTTCTAGGAGCATTGATTTGATATGACTGCTTATTTGGAAAAGAATAAATAAAAACGTATCCATGATCTTTCTTCAAAAAAAAAATGGAAAATTCTACATTTTGTAGACAGGAGCTTGAAACCTCTACAGTAGAATTCTCTAGTATACTGAATGTAATGTGTTTTTCATTGAGATCACTTGTTTTTTGGGGGGTGTTCCCCCCCCCCCCCTTTCCAAAAATCAGACAAAATTTCAAAGGCTCGTAGCGTTTGATGTATAGCATTGAACATGATAAACTTTATATTTTTGGAATCAGCCTAAAAAAGCAGTTCTTTTGATGCATTAATTTTTATCAGATTTTTTTTTTCTCGGGCCAATATCAACCAAAACTCTAAAGTTTTGGTTGCTATTGGCCCGATTCACTCCTTACTTTCAGTTCGTTAAAAAGAACTGTTTATTCCATACCATATATTCTACATGTGCTTTGGAATAAAGGTAAAATATTCCAGAATCTCTTCCTTCCTTTATTCTTTTTATCCTATTAGTTTCCCTTTGGCTGCTTGATTCTACATGTGGCGAAAATTTCTCAAGGGGAGTTGTCGGAGGGAATTTTCCGGAGCGGGCAATTTTCCACAAAGGTGAATTTTCCAGGGGACATTTTTCACGGGAGAAGTTTTTCAGGGGGATATTGCAGGGGAATACACTGGACCCCGTTGAAAAGCCAGAAAAATCACAATTTTAAATGGGTCATCTGCAGTTGGCCGTTTTTTAACCGATCTTACAAGAATTAAATAAAAAAAACAAGTTTTTGAAACTGAAAGTAAGGAGCGACATTAAAATTTAAAACGAACAGAAATTAATCCGTATATGAAAGGGGCTGTCCCCTCCTCGACGCCTCGCTCTTTACGCTAAAGTTTGACTCTGTCTCACAACTTTATTTTTTAAAACAATAAAAGTTCTAGGCCACTAGAACTTTTAATTTCCATTCGAATGAGCCCTTCCACGATATTCTAGGACCACTGGGTCGATACAATCACCCCTGGGGGAAAAAAAATAAAAAAATAATTAAACACGCATCCGTGATCTTTCTTCTGGCAAAAAATGCAAAATTCCACATTTTTGTAGATAGGAGCTTGAAACCTCTAAAGTAGAGTTCTCTGATACGCTCAATATGATGGTGTGATTTTCATTAAGGTTCTATAATTTTTAGGGGGTCTTTCCCCCCTTTTTTCGAAAATCAGCCAAATTTTCTCAGGCGCGTAACTTTTGGTGGGTAAGATTAAACTTGATGAAACTTATATATTTGAAATCAGAATTAAAATCTGATTCTCTTGATGTATGTATTAATATCAAAATTCCGTTTTGTAGAGTTTCGGTTACCATTGAGCCGGGTCCCTCCTTACTTACAGTTCGTTACCACGAACTGTTTGATATCGCGATAGTGCTTATATGAACAGAAATAAAATTATTCTCGAGCCCTTTGTGTGCCACGAAATAGACCGTAGCATGATAAATTGCTACTTTTTGCCATTTCGCGCCCCAAAACAATAATTTTGACTCCAATAAAAAGTAAATGCCACAAAGAGTAATTTTTCATATAGCCAAACATGGCCAAAATCCCTTGACTGTAGGGTAACCTACACTCATTTAGCCTTGAAAACTGAAGAAAACCATTTTTAGCATAGGTACCAAGGTTAATAATATCTTTAAAAAATGGTTCATATTAAAAAAAAGCTTTTAAAAAGCTATTTAAAAAAAGCCGCAATTCAACCGAATTGCGGCTTGAATTAAGTACTGGCAAATAAATTACTAGTGGAAATAACATTTAGTTAGGTTATGTGTATGGGGAATTTATTTAGTATCCGGGAGAAAATTATTTAATTTTTTTAATACTGCTCATCAAAGGATCCGAGGCGTCATCAAAGAATCCTATACCACTAGTTTCCCCCCTCTAGCTTTTTCCGCCTCCCCTTCCAAAGACTTTGAATAATACTTTTTTTCGGGGTATTTTCATTGAAAAATACCATTTTTTGTGTTTTTATTAAAAAATTGAAAAACCACAAATTTGCCCCTCCCCCCAAGATATTGAAAATACACTTTGCCCCCCCCCCCCAATATTTTCATGAATTGACGCCATTGAGTCTACAAGCCATCGAAAACAATAGTATACTTTGGTTCACAATTGTCGCTGCTTAGATGCATTATTTCTCATAAAATTTACCACAATTTATAAACAATTAAAAACTAGTATAGACGTTTCTAGAGTGGAAGGACTATATAGTAAAAGGATTTTCCACAATAATAAAGAATTTTGGAAAGGTCGGGTAATTTACAATATAACAATGAACTGTTGAAGGATTACCTGTATAAACGTTCAATTTCACAACTTCCGATATTTGATCAGCATCTGTTCCGTTTGGCCGAAAAATGTAGGCACCAGAAGCTCGGAATTTGAACCGAGAGTTGTTCCCACTCATTCCTTTATAATAAAGAAAACTTTGGGATAACGTTACCGCAACACCATCGATAACTATTTCATGGAGTTTTCCAGTTTCTCCATCAAATTTGACAGATATCCGCTGAAAAATTATTCATTTTAAAAATTATTCTTTTTACTTAATACTGTAGCTTAGAAATATATATTAAAATTTAGAAAACCTTTACACAAAAAAAAAACATATACACCAGCGTGGATTAAATTTTAAAAATAAGTGCTTTCAAAGTTTATACGTGAGCCTCAAGTACAACAGTGGTTTATAGGCCTAACGATTTTCGTAATCTGTCATATAAGAAGTGCGCTTCAGCTAACCCTATCCTTCATTACACTGCAAATCTGAAATTCTTTAGACAGTCCAACTTGATTTATTTAAGAGCAATGGCCCAATGGCCCCAACTTTCAATACAAACAATAACCCCTGAACAGCTTTAGTTGTGGTAAAAATCGTTGTTAGACAAAATGAGAGAGAGAGAGGGAGAGAAATAATTTATTAACAAAAATAACGATTACATAATTTTTCAACAATCATGAGGGGTATCCTAACCCATCGGGTTGTACATGATGGTTGTTTCCATCCTTATAATCTACTAATATATATTCAAACTTCACGTATACATCGAAAATCACGAAAAAAAACACACTTAAATCATTAACAGCTTCCCAAAAGGTTACGTTTCAACCTACGCTTGAAGTGACTAACATTATCTGCCACCTTGATACCCTCCGGGAGGGAATTCCACAGCTGTGACCTTGCAAAACGTGGAAATAAAAATGCTTGTTGAGTACTCCAAGCCTCAAAGACTATCCCTGAAGAATGCCTAATTTTATTACAATGATAAAACGAGTTAGACTAAAAACTTTCCCAAAAGCACTCCAGGGAATAACGACTCAAACATTGATAAACAAAAATAACTAGTTGATAATCTCCTCACTTAAACATTTAGAATTTTCATTGTAAGTGAAGCAACTTAAAGTGCTATTTTCAAATCTCAAATAATTTCCTAAGACACGAACAACTAAACAGCATCATGGAAAACGATACAAAATATCAAAGGGCAATCTTCATTTGAAATTTCACAAACATATATTTTCTGGAGTCAGCCTATCTGTAATTCTCTATATTTTTAATAACGTCCCCTGAGAAAACAATGTCTTTGTTTTTTTGTTTTTTAGTATTCCATACTGGGATGGTACGTCTTGTCTCCTTTTCAGAAGAAATTAATTTAAAAACCTCTTTCCACAAAATAAGTTTTTCAAAGAAAAGTAAAGAACTCCATTAAACAAAAAATGAGCGAAAATAAAATCAAATAATCGACCAAGCGTGAAACTACCACAAATCAGTATCGGTAAATAAATGAAACCCAAAACGAACAGAAATTACAATAAATAACCGAGTCAACTCAAAACGAGCAGAAATTAATATAAGTTTAGGCGCAAAACCCCTATGCCTTCCCAAGGCCAGAACAAAATTTGCACTTTACTGAAAAAATACAAACGAATGTGCATTGTCAGTTTAATATACATATACTGATATTTAGTAATCAAAACGTTAAAATTATTTGATTTATTAAAGTTATAAAAGTAAAAACATTCTTATTTTTGTCAGTAAAGTGCAAATTTTGTTTTGGCCTTGGGAAGGTATAGAAGTTGGGAAGGCATAGATAATTCTTGGTACTTTGTAACTGTTGATAAATTCAAAACAGTTCTCCTGATCTATTTCTCCAGGATTCTAAGCGAAAACAGAAATCTATATGCAAGTTCGGTGAAATCACTAGAACAGTGCACTTAGGAACATCAAATGCGGCTTGGAATTCCCCTTAGAAGTTCAAAGCCTAATGAAATTGAGCAGTTTTCAAGGAAGACTGAACTTGTTTAGAATACACGAAACCTCAGGACTACACAAACTGGATAGACCTTTTCATTTAAGAAATCAAAAGGAAAATTCTATGGCTATATAGTACAACACTTTATTAAATGCTAATAATGCTATTTCGACAGCTATAACAATTAACAATCAGAACAAAAATAACAAACAGAAATGTTGGAATGAAAAAAAATAGATGGCGAGACTTTCGAACCCACGAAAAAATACTCCTTATAAGGTTTTCTAAATCTACATCTTTATTATTTTAACGAAAGATTTTGTCAAAAAAGTTTGAGAAACCCCTCAGCAGTTCAAAATTGAAAGAAATTAAGCAGTTTTCAAGCAAGGGTGAATTTGTTTAGAGCATAGGAAATCCCAGAACTACATAAAACTTGACAGCAGTTATCATTTGAGATTAACAAGTCCAAAGACAAAGTTCTTTGAAATGACTTACTACATAACTAGGCATTAAAGAAAAGCATCTCTGCAGCTAAAACTATTAATAAGCTGTTCCACAACCGTGCCACCTCCATCTTTCCTTATTTCTAAGAAGTAAACAACAACCTCAGTTTTAACACCCACCCCAAGTCCGAGGGGGTTGCAAAATACGCTAAAATAATACAGGACAAAATAAATAATAAAATAACTAATGCAAATTATACATCCTAATCGGCACCACAAATATTACAACCCAAAAATTTCAACCTCACTATTATAACCATACCTATAGAGGCTAATTATATTTCAATTGATTAATTGCACCCCAATCCCCCCCCCCCCCAAAAAAAAAGGAAAAAGAAAAGAAAATTAAAATTCATACTTACTAAAAAGGATATCTTTAATTGCTCTCTTAAACAAAAAAAAAATGCCACTAATATTTCTAATATTCTGATCAAGATGGTTCCAACTTCTAATCCCCCCCCCCCTATGAAGCATAGAAAATATCGACCAGGTGATAACAGCCAATGGAGCATTAATCTCTGCAGAATATCGGTCGCTTAACTTCTAACCAGCCAATCTTTTAGCGGCCTGGTACAAGTTATACCCTTTTTTGCACTTTCATTTTTCAAAAATCAACCACCCCCCACCCGAAAAATGAAATACAGTTTATTTAGTACTAATCTAGTAACTCATAGTACTTCTAGTAACTCATTACAGCGCCAAACCGTCTGAGGTTAGCTAAGCTGCACAAGCTCCTGCTCCACCCCAATATACTCAAAGCATTACCATTCACCCCCTTCCATAAAGCTGTAATTTTCTTTAAATCCTTTCTAATGATCTCTTTCCAGTCCATTCGGGGACAAGCTGCTTTCCATTTTACTCCAGATGGATGTTCAAGAGGCCCAGTTTTTAGAAATCTATCCTTCATCAGTAAAACGGGGCCTAACCATCTTAATCTTTCATTCATTATAAACCTAGAATTAGGGATGGAATCAAATTATTTGTACAGCTTAGGTTTACGCCACCTAAAAACTATCCTTAGACAATCCTTAAACTGTACTTAGACAACCCC
The DNA here is from genome assembly GCF_049724085.1 of Artemia sp. Qi Xiang Cuo. Classification (NCBI taxonomy): domain Eukaryota; kingdom Metazoa; phylum Arthropoda; class Branchiopoda; order Anostraca; family Artemiidae; genus Artemia; species Artemia sp. Qi Xiang Cuo. The sequence continues at coordinate 2,618,254 of NW_028300808.1, forward strand.
AATGGAAAATGATAACCTCACTGGAACCCCAATGAAAAACCCCAATGGAAACATCTAGCATCTCTTCCTCAACCTTTTGAAACGTCCAGGTTTCATAGCTATACTTGACTATTGTCATTATCATGGTTTCTAATATTCTAATGTTAGTTCGAAGACTAATCTTCTATTCTTTCAAACTTCTTTCGACTGAGAAAAAACACCCTAGACAGTGGCTACTCTTCTTTTTACATCTGTACTGGATCCACCATCTTTACTGACAATGCTACCTGGAAAATTAAATCTAATCACCTGGTCAGTATTCTCGTTACCTAACATCATCTCTTGAAGCTCTTTTATTCTTAGTTTTCTTAAAGCTAATTTTCAAACCTATTCTTGTAAAGGTAAACACTCCAAAACCACAATATTTCATTCGTTTCACTAGTATTTTTATTTAGGACACTCGAATCAAAACATGTAATCAAAGTCTACGACAGTTTTATCTTACAATGTGACACCATGCTCTTCAATAGCCATTACTAGGGTCCTAAGAACAAAGTCAATCAAAATAATCCGTACAAGCGGGGATAGGACACAGCTCTGCTTAATTCATGATTTCGCTCCAAATCAACTACTAGCCTCACTTCCTACCTTTTTCAATGCATTCAAATGTTTTGAATATCATAACTGCATTGGCATAAATATTTTCACGTATTTAAAAAAAAAAACATTTATTTTAATAAGGGAATATAATAAACTAGAGTAAAAAAAACAATTCATAAAAGATTAGAAGTGACTATAGACCGTTTATTTAATAGAACTAATAGCTGTAGAGCATAGCATAGCTGTACACCGTCTATTAGAGTGCTGGCCACTGGATTCTGTTATGAGAAGGGGATAGGCGGGGATAACTAAGGTCACAAAAAAGTGGTTTAGGCCATTTTTTCGGACGTTTAATGAGAGCTGCTTCAAAGTAAATATATTGATGATTATAGATTTCACCTCTGAGCCCCTTTAGTTTGGATGAATAAATAAATAAATAAATATATATATATATATATATATATATATATATATATATATATATATATATATATATATATATATATATATATATATATATATATATATATATATATATATATATATATATATATATATATATATATATATATATATATATATATATATATATATATATATATATATATATATATATATATATATATATATATATATATATATATATATATATATATATATATATATATATATATATATATATATATATATATATATATATATATATATATATATATATATATATATATATATATATATATATATATATATATGTGTGTGTGTGTATAAATATTGGATGTAGCATACAGTATGGTTGCTGATGGGGCAAAAACTCCCCTCTTATAGTGGAGACGATAGTACATTATGGGAAATTATACTTTATTTCGAAAAGCAACTACATCAAATGAGCCCTTTATCTCGAGCCACTATCCCGCACAAGTAAAGCTTTGATATAAGTAGTAGTGTTTGAGGGGATTGTAGCCCTTCTCATGTTCAGGACAAGCCTAGGTATGGTATTCTAAGCGAACGGAAATTCCATTTTTTAAACAATTTTTTTCGAGTGATAATAAAGAGCAATTTTAAAGATTTAAACAAACACAACTTATCCTGGGGACTAGTCCCCTCCTCACCCCCTCCTACCCCACCACTCTTTATGCTGAAGTCTGACTCTTTGTCCCCAATGCTTTAATAACGACTGTTCAAACGCAAGGCTAGTTGGAATCAGATAAAAAGTATTTTTCAGAATGCCTCAAGAGTGGCAGAGCTCTTTGATGCACATTTGCATTAAAGATCGAATTACCAGTTTATATGTTTTACGGATTACGAGGCAATAGGTAAATAAAACACTAGCATTTGCCCACAAAAAAATAAATGCACCCATAAATACTTTCAAAAGAAAAGAATCAGCCTAATAAAGAGCGGGGTTGAGGACCCCCCCCCCCCCCCAGTTCATATACATAATAATGTTAGTTCTAAGTTTGGCTGTATCTCTTTACTTTTACTTGAAAAAAAAGCTTTTCTTTTTTATTTAATCTCCTTTATAGAATGAATACATTCTGCTGTTCCTTTCTTTCTATAGAGAATAGTAGTCGGAGTTAACAAAAAGAGAAACAACTGTTGTGAAATATGGTTTTTTACTTTTAATCGATCAGACTTCCCCTTTTTGACGTGCTACATGAAATGGTTGAATTAAATTGTCTTATAAAAGGATATTAGTGTCAAAAGCGAAACGAGCATAAATGGGAGATATTTATATTTTCCAATATGTGGCTTCTTCTATTTTCTAGTCTACATTTAGTTGATACATTTAAGCCGTTGGGTGCCGAATCGAAAAAAAACGAAAAAAAAGAGATTAATTACCTGAAGAACAAATAGGACCCTGGGGAAAATCGTACTAATCATGTGATTTTGAGGGGAGGGATGGAACCGAAGGTACGTTTTCATGCGATTTCTAGATGAAGTAACAACACTGCTTCAGGTATAAAGTCAAGAAGATTCTAACTTTCTAATATTTTTCCATAACATTTTGAAGTTTTTCACCTCAATCACGTTTTCCCCATCATTTGCATAAAAATACACCGTTTTTTATATTAGGACATTCTCGTGGTTTTGCTTTGTCCATGACTCTTCATTATCATATAACTACTTCACTGAGGGCAATCTAGTGCTTCCCATCAATGATTCTTCATATAAAATATTCTCAAATGAAAGTAAAGAGCGATAGTAAAACATAAATAAAACTGCAATTTCTCTGCCTGTGAGCTGATGGTCCTATAGATCTCGCGCTCTCTAGGCTAAGTTTGACCGCTGAAATACTGAAGGCCTTTTAGACTGCAACAAACAAAATGGCACCTTTTGCGACTGCCGCTTGGTGATTGTAAGTATTTCCTTCAACTATTATCTGTGAAAACATTTAACCTGAAAGTTTTAAAGCGAGAACAGATAAGTAATTCCTTCCATTCTTAAGACACTGTAACAGTGCTCAGCAATGCTCATTGTAACTTTAAAACAGCTTGGCTGCTCATTAATATATTGCTTAGTGTTCGCTACAGTGGTAATTGTAGCAGTTTAACAAAAGTTAAACTTTTTATCGCAGTTCTCTTGTGTTAGAACAATCTTTCAGAACATGAGGAAACGGTTAAGGATCAGCAAAATCATTATGTCCTAACTGATGATCCTTGATTCACGATGGTGGCAGAATCCATTTTGGAAACAAAACAGAATTAAATCTAAGTAACTTCTTTCCCACAGAATATATTGAATTTAAAAAAAAAAGCTCTTAAAAGAATTGGATCTTAGAAAGGAACCAGATGATGAACAACTACCAAGTTTTGTGGATCATTACGAAGATCTAAGAAGGAACTATAAGCGTTCATTCATGAAAAAGAAAAGGAAAACTTAAGAGGGAGCGTAAATTGAATTAATTAGAAGAAGATGTTTAAGATCACCTGCTGCTGTGGATATTCAGACATCAATTCTTCAATTGAGCAATGTTTCGACTAGTCCTTGCATCGTCATGCATCATGATCTTTATCTATGATTAAATAAAAAAAAACAAGTTTTTTTAACTGAAAGTAAGGAACGGCGTTAAAACTTAAAACGTACAGAAATTATTCCGCATATGAAAGGGTGCTGTCCCCTCCTCAACGCCTCGCTCGTTCAGCTAAAGTTTTTTGTTGTTTAAAAAAAATAAGAGTTGTGTGTAAGTCAAACTTCATCGTAAAGAGCGAGGCGGTGTGGTCGGGCCAGTCCCTTTCATATACGGAATAATTTATGTTCTTTTTAAGTTTTAAAGTCGCTCCTTACTTTGAGTTAAAAAAAACTTGTTTTTTTTATTTACTTTTTGAACGTTTTTGAATTAATGCAGGTTTTGATTTTGGCTTACCGTACATGAATAATTAAAACAAAAGTTGCATATTAATTTTACTTTTATTTGGTTAAATGTCTTTCTCGAAACTTGTTTAATTTTATTTACGAACGTTTTTATTAGTAATAAATATACATAACTTACGAATTAGCTTACGTAACGAACTTCTATATTCATATATTTTTAATACGTATATTAGGGGGCTCGCCCCCAAGTCAATACCTCGCTCTTTAATCTAAAGTTCGAATTTTTTTACAATTATTTAAAAATTACCCATAATCACAAAGGCCGTTATTTATAATAAATAGCTCTTATGAAAGTACTAAGAAATCTTTGGCTTAAAGAGCGAGGTATTGACTAGGGGGTGAACCCAATCATACACGTAATATTTTCTGTTCGTTTTAAGTTATGATGTTACTCCTTATTTTCAGTTTGAAAACTTGTTTTTTTTATATTTAATTTCTGATCTTTTTTTTAAATAATGCTGGAAAATCCGGCGCCCCCTTCATAGCAATATCCCTTCCCCATGAAAACTCCCTTCATGGAAAGATCTTCCCACATAACCCCCAACCCACCCACCCCCCTACTACCAGAAAAAATCCCCCCTGAAAACGTCTGTATACTTCCTAGTAACCAATACAATATGTTAACATTGGGTAAAGTTGTTCATAACTTTCACCCCTGTGCCCCCGGGGACTTCGGGGGATTAAGTTATCCTAAAGGACATAGTTATCATATTTTCAACCCAGGTGAACAAAATGGCTATCTCAAAATTTTGATCAGGTGACTTTGGGAAAAAAATGAGCGTGGGAGGGGGCCTAGTTGCCCTCCATTTTTTGTTCACTTAAAAAGGGCACTAGAACTTTTAATTACCGTTCCAATGAGTCCTCCCACGATATTCTAGGACCACTGGGTCGATACGATCACCCCTGGGGAAAAAAAAATAAATAAATACCCGTGATTTTTCTTCTGGCAAAAAATACAAAATTCCACATTTTTGTAGATAGGAGCTTGAAACCACTACAGTAGGGTTCTCTGATACGGTGAATATGATGGTGTGATTTTCATTAAGGTTCTATAACTTTTAGGGGGTATTTCCGCCTTTTTTCGAAAATCAACCAAATTTTCTCAGGCGCATAACTTTTGATGGGTAGGACTAAACTTGATGAAAGTTATATATTTGAATTCAGAATTTAAATCTGATTCTTTTGATGTATCTATCGGTATCAAAAACCTGTTTTCTAGAGTTTCGGTTACCATTGAGCTGGGTCGCTCCTTACTTACAGTTCGTTACCACGAACGGTTTGAAAGAGACTTTAACTATTAAAAATCATGTCGATTACATAGCAAAGGACCGCTCGAAATATGCTTGATTGAAAAATACCTACCTGAATTTTCCATAGTAGTGAATAAGCTTAAACATATTTTCTAGTTTTCCTTTCAACAATTCATTTTACTTTCAGAAACACCTTTCAGTAATTAGACTAGTATGAGAAATTAGCTTAAAAATAAAGTTCACGCAAACTTAAAAAGGAAATAGACTATAAAACATTCTGGAAAAGTTACAAAATTAATAAAAAGACAAAAATTTCCGACATTGAAACAAGTCCAGCTTATTTTTGGGTTCTTAAAAGAATGGTACTTTACTTAAGCCTAAGTAATATAGCCAAGAATTAGCCTTTTTACAAGGGAAGTCAGGACCCAATACGAGATTATGATTATAATCTTTGTGCCCCCGCTTCAACCGAACAGTTTGGAGCTAGCTTAAATTCAATGACTAAACGCTCAGCTCTGAGAGTGGATTGAATGCCAACAAAGCTATTGAACAGATCTCATTAATTATTTTTACCAATTCTTTTCACAACTTTTCTATCGTGTCTAGTGGTAAATGACCTTTTTTTTTAGAAAACTCCTTTAATCTTAAAAATTTTCAAAAACGGATGTAATTATTCAATATCTCTAGTACCTATTCAAAGCAAGGTTGGATCTCAGTGGTGATGTTAGAGTAGCCTAGGAAACAAGTTAAGGGAAGGAAGGAAGCAACAAAGACTACAGCACAATTGTTGCTTTACAGCACATTTTTAGTTTTAAAGACGTGACTGGTAAAAATAAATCATACATGGCCTTTTTTAACTTTGCAAATCATTTGACGGTGTATATAGTACTTTAGATTGCACTGAGCCTTGGAAATTTAGATTACCAAGCGTTAACCACTTTGCTACCACATCGTTTACCAACTCTATATCAGAATTTGTGAATTTGGTAGCTCAGATACAGTTGCAGATCTGAATCTTACAATTTTGGAGGGAACTCATGAAACAACCAAAAATAAATTAAAAAATGAAGTTGAACTTAAATCATAAGAGCTACTACAAACACTATTGACTCTGACGTCCAGTACAAACCCCCAATAGTCAAGTGTGTCGTTTGTACTTATGGATTGCCTGAAATCATGCTAATTGTAATTTATGAAAGTTTTGCTTAGATATCAATAATCCTACACGCTACAATAAACGGATTTAAAAGCAAGAGAACATTTATTAAAATAAAGGGTCTTGTAAAATAGTAACACTGCAACGACTGAATTCTGCCGAAATATTAAGGTAAATTCTTTTCAGTTTTAATTAGAACGTTGTTTTTACTTTAATGCAAGCAAAAAATTGCTATCTTTACTCATTCCGTTTTCAAATTATAAAACAATCTCAAACATGGGTGTTTTTTTTTACCATTTTTACAGTATATTCTTAAAAAAGCTTTAGAGCAAAAATGTATTCTTCATAGTACTCAAATTTAGCCGAACATCTCTGATGTTTTGAGAAAAGTAGTTACGTAAAACAAGAAACCCTATTTTCCTTATTATGGGTCTTAATATTACTTATATAATATAACGTTTTCCCTGCCGAGTTTTCCCGAGCTTATAGATGATTTGGCTTTCTTTTTTTTAAGTATCACGAAAGTTAAAGTTTGTACTAGACCATTTTCTAGATTCCCAGTAAAATGTCCAGTCTTATCAACATGATAAACAAACTTTACAAACAATCTATTTGAAAGCTGCTCTTTCTTCCATCATTTTGTTCTTATGGAATAGAAAGACTAAACTTTGTTTCTTTCATAGTCTCTGGCAACAGTAAAAAAAACAAACGAATTAAGCGTCAGCAAGAAAAGGCACATCATATGGCAAACGCTCAATAAAAAATTAATTACACGGTTCTTTTATCATTTTGCTTTTCCATTTGTTTTTAAGATACTCGTTAAAGTTTTTGCAATCTAAGGCATCACATCACAGAAGTGATTCTAATATCTATAAATTTTTGGGGTCTCTCCAAACTTCCCCAAAAAACAATTGAGCTCTCCGAAATGTCACCAAAAACTAACATCCGTAAATTTACGAACGCTAACACAAATATAAATCGTTAATTTTTTTTAAAGTTAATTTTCGGAGAGATTTTGGACAACTCTATTTCATTTTAGGAAAATTCAAGAAAAAGATCAAAAATTTAGGTTAATGGAAGCACTATACCCAGATCCTGCACGCATGCAGGAGGGGGAGGGTTGGCCAGGCCCCCCACCTGAAATTCTAAAATTTTCCAAATGTCTTGGGAAAATCAAATTCAAATTATCAAATAAAATGTTTTTTGTCCGTGCCCCCCCCTCCCGAAAGGAATTCCTGCGTACGTTTCTGATCCAGGTAATCACTTTAAATGATCAAATTCTTCACTTTAAATGATCAAAAAAAGATCAAATGAAAATGAGCAAAGAGGGAAGCAGCTAATAAATTAGAAAATATAAAAAATATTTTATATTTTCTAAGATATATGGAACTACATTACCAGAGACAAAAAAAACTTCATCTATCACTTCAGTAGATTTCCTCACTCAGTGACAGCTGTCCATCCAGGGACAAACAAGCAGCTAATTAAAAAAAAATGGCTCTCCAAGAAAGAAATAGGAGAAACAAACTGGCCTCAAGTTTAAACATTGACAGTTCCACATGACAGTATCCCCTTCGCCACATTTATTTTACTGTTTGGGTGATTATTGAAGCATTCAATGTAAATCCCCTAATGAATCACAATTGTGTTCCTAGGGATTTAATTCGTTAGCATTGTATAGGGAACAGTTAACATATCTTCAAGAAAGAGTAGATTAGGGGTGTTGCCATTTCAGTAGCAAAGATGATTTATTCTGCTTCCCAGCTTCACGCTTCATTATTAGATGATAATATATACGGCTTAATTTTTTTCTGGAAAAAAAAAATTAAGCTTAACAAAGCATGTATAGGTTGTATATTTTCTGTATAACTGAAGTTGGTCTTTTATGTGAGACTAGTCTAGCTCATTGATTTTTATTTTTTTTCGGTTGGATGCTCTCATATAGTTGGATTCATTTGCCAAACCGACCTTATCCCGTGATAATTTGGGGTCCTGTTCCCTCAAATAACTATGGTTTAACAAATTTTTGAATATGGTATTCAGATGATTCATAAATTTGCTAGTTATTTTGGTAAGAATCTTAAAATTCCCCCTCCCTATCAGAAAAAGAAATTCTAGCATACATGCCAGATTTTTGCCACCTATATTCTGCCATTTATGTCAGATTCCGCCATCTACGTTGCTTATTCCTTTAAACACAAAAATCCTTGAGTTAGGAAGTTTTGCTGATTATACAGGGTAATTTTATCGTTTACTCATGGACGGTAAAACTCATGAGCGGAAAATTCTTTGCTAGCTTAATGTTATTCAGTTTTAGATGGAAATTTTGCGCTCAAATAATCACTAATAGGAGTTGGTGACAAGCTCTGTTGATATTTAGAGATTTGAGAGATTATCAATAATATATTTTATGTGATGCTAACCTGTATTTGACATATATTTTGTTTGATATATGAGCGAGGATTCGCTTAGACCTAGGTCCCGCATAGGCTAGAAGTTGAGTCACGGTGTGATATTTTACGGTTTCAGGCAAAGCTTTAGTACACAAACAGAGCTGTGAATAAGATAAAATATGACTGTTCTTTGTTTGATAATATTTTAAAACGGTTGAGAGCTTAATAATGTACACCTAGAGTACCAGAATATCTGGTAATGAAAACAACATTCCTGAACCTTAATTCCAATTTTAGTGCATATCCTTGCACGTGCTCGTTAGTGCATATAGAGATGGGTGGTATTCCTTAGGGATCTCACAAATAAATCCCCGGACGTAAAAAAATAAGTAGTGACCAGCTTTGTGCAATACACCCACAAAATCTACCAGAGTTGTTCTTAAGAATATGTGTGTTTATTAGGCCATTGGTGTAAAAATGCGGTGGAATTCCTATCTAGAGCATTTTTCACAATCACGTCTGATTCACAGGTTCTTTAGATTCACAAGGATAGTTCCGAAAGCATGTAACAATAGAGAAAAATATCAACAAAAGTTTTTCTGTCAAAAGATTGATCATTATCATGGAATCCTATTCCCCTTTGATTTAAATATTATATCGTATAACAGGCGTGCCCTAATTTGTTTGTGAATTTCTTTTTGTGAATTAAGCGTTTTAAAGTTAAACCCTAGAAATCTTTTAATTCGAAAAATGAAGAAAAATTGCTCTACTGTCAGAAATCTGAGGGTTTTTTTTTTTTTTTAGTTGATTGTGTTTAATTCGGTACAAGCTCTGACACCCTAGTCTCATCCCCTAAGTCCTATTTCTTAAAATAGTTTAAAGAATTTATTTTGTCAAATTTATTCAATTATATTTTTTTATATTTGATTTATAATAAGTTTTATACTACTACTAAAAATATAAGGTGAAAAAGAACTAAAAACACAAAAAAGGAATTATCTGTTTTTTTTTTTAAATCAACCCTAATCTCTTTAATTGGTTTAAGTTTACTTTAGAATTCTCCTATAAAAGAGTTTTTCTAATTCAATTTTTTAAAAGCCCAGAGAGGTACTGGAACCGACACGAACTCATTAATGAATTAAAAGTTTTCTTTAAATGCTTTCTTTAAATGTTCATCTTTGTTCTAGAAAGAAAAAATTGAGATTATGCCTTTCAGTGCCTTTTAAATCAAACCGCATACGACCTGTATTCAATAGCTTGTGTACCATTGAAGATTTGATGTAGTAATAGAAAGGGTTTGCTCGTGGCGATAGAGATTTCTCCTCTAGCGCCACTTGGAGATCAGATTCCTTTGGGAGCATTTACCATGGGGACTGGCGAACTAGTTACCCATTATCGGACTAGACTCAGACATACAAGAGAAACAAATACATATAAAAAGATAATAGATTTATTAAACTTACATGCTTAGTTGTACAGCAATGTGTCACTTCGAAGACAATAAATGTTGACCGAAATAGCTTCGTACTAAACGATTCAGAGCTCACCTCATATTAAAATTAAAAAACACATTTATCCTACTCCCAAACGCAGTTCTTTCTTCCTGCGCTCTAGGGAATGCCTGCCATTGGCTCATGTGCCCCAAGGACGCGAACCATCGTCCAATAAAACATCTTAAATATTTTTGATGATTTAGGCGTTCACACGGTTCTTTTCGTTTAAACGTCCTTAAAAATATTGTGCGTATCACTTTTCTTCTTGCTCACTGTCTTAGCGAAATCCAAAGATTGCAATTTCTTTTCTTTGCTGATTAAATACTTTTTCATTTTTGAAACTAGATTTATCTTAATTATAGGAGTCCGAATTAAAGAAGGAACTTTATTTTGGTATTTCAAATATATCGTGTTTTACTCCCGGTACATATCACCCTTCCCATGAAATAATGACGTCCCGTCATTAGTTACTGCCCATCATGATTTTTAAAATTTTTCAATTATTTTTCGTATTTTATTCTAAATCCCTATATAAAATTCATCTGACGGACTAATATTTTTTTTGGTTCTATGTAATATCATATAATCAGGATTTTTTTTTTTTTCTTTTTCTATATCTAAAAATTATTAATTTTAATTTTAAAATAAGGTTGGGACTATTCTACTTTTACGTTAGTTCTCTTTTTTTTTTTTTATTTATATATTAATTAATAAATACTATATAAAAAACGTTAAATGAATAAAATAATAATATTATACATAATTATATTTGTGGTACATACATAAATGATTTATAAAGTACAATATTTGGTTCAACATATTAACAGATGACATTAAAACACTTTCACTATTTAGATTTTTGCATTGTCAAAGCTGTTAGGAAGTAACACATGTAGCTTCACATCTATTCATCACCTTTCGTGTCCTTAGTGTACTACACACTTTTGTTGTAAATTACTCTCCTTCACTCCTTTTGTCTTGGCAAAAATTTCGAAGCACTTACGTTATGGTTTCTTCATGGAACAGTTCGAGTCTAGTTGTCTTTACACGGTAAGTTTTCACTAATAGTCAACTGGGAAATGACCGTTAAATATCGTTCTAATAGTCAACTGGGAAATGATTCTTCCCACTACAGGTGTTGGTGTTTTTCTTCTCGGCATATTATTTTTAGGATTTTTGAGGCACATAAAGAATGTATTCTCGCGTAAATTTGTTCATTTGTGCCTTTAGAAATGGGTTGTCGTCATACTATAGTGACTCTTTTAATATATTGTCTTTAAATTCAACTTCAAACATCTTCAACTATCATTTAACTTCAAATGTCGTTAAATATCGTTTATCTTGTACACCTCGATGGTGTTCTCAGAGTTAAAGTTCAAATTGTCTTTAATTTCTGCTTCAAATATCTTCAAATGTCTTTAAGTATCTTTTAACTTCGAATATCGTTAAATATCGTTTGTCTTGTACTTCTCGATGGTGTTCTCAGAGTTAAACTTCAAATTGTATTTAATTTCAGTTTCAACTATCTTCAAATGTCATTAAGTGTCTTTCAACTTCGAATATCTTATATCGTGTGCTGATCTATGGTTTTCTCAGGGTTAGACTTCTAATAGTATTTAACTTCTTTTTCGAATATATTCAGATGTATTTAAGTATCATTTAACTTGAAATAAATTCTATAATGTGCTTCTCGATGGAGTTCTCAGAATTAAACTTCAAATAGTCTTTAACTTCTTCTTAAAATATCTTCAAATGTCTTTAAGTGTCTTTTAACTTCAAATATTGTTTAATATCGTTTAGATTTAAATATCATCACTATACTGTTAAATTATTATGGGGTCCATAGTGAGTATCAACAGCGATATCTACGCATTTATATCTTGTACTGGCTGATGGGTTTCTCAGCTTTTATGTGATTATATAGTTCGTTAAACCACTTGATACTGAGGTTCAAATATAGTTTTACCTGATACATAATATGGTTCATAGTCGGAGAAACGACGATCGAAGGTAACTGTTGTTGTCGTAGACGAAGCTGGGATGAAGTTGCCTGGAGTCATGGTGAGTACTCTTCGTTGGTTGTGATATGATGAAAATAGATGTTACTCGGTCGTATCTGTACTGGGCAGCTTATTGTAATACTCAATGACCAAAATGTCCATTTACTTTCCTGTAATAAAGACAACGCGGCAGAATCACGTGTTCTTTTAAGTAAATACACATACAATAATTCACGCATTAATTGTGTTATAACTTCTTAGCTATGAGACAGAATTAAATAAATACACTCATATTGGTACTCACAATGAAAATCTAAAACAGAAATGTCTTCAAATTTGTTTTGATAACGAAAATATCGATATCAGATGAACATAATTTACCCTACAGTATTAAGTTTGATGTCTGTTTATACAATATTTTTTTTTCATGCCTGCATTGTTCACGCATGTCCGTGCTGTATAAGAAACGCATGTGCAGCGTCATAACCACACGGTTTTACGCAAACGATACTACAATGAGGGAACAAGACATAACAAGGACTAGTGGAGACCTCTATACCCACTAGTTTTCTGATGTCTTCCCTATTTCTTGGCTTAGACGTTCTCATGTGGCTCCGGGTTTAACGGCTGAAATGCAGAGGTGTTCTTAGTCTCAGGATTTTTCCGTAATTACAAGTCAACATTGGTGCCTCATATTCGCTTTTCGAATAAGGTCATTAGATGCAGGATTTTCAAGCTTGCCTCCGTAGATTCCAGCTCATGCTTGGCAAAGAATATAAGCATAATGAAGAACTGACATCAATATCTTTTTAGAAGGCTATTGTTTGAGCAAATCCTTCAGCACTAAATAAATAAATATTATATTAAAGTCTTATTAGAATCCGTTAAGCGAGAAACACCTTCACATTAATAGGGAATTCCTTGTGGGTTTTACTTAGTCGCCATTGTACATACACAGGGTTTCAATCCACATATCGTAACTAATTAAATGGTTTTAAAATTTTCCATATTGTATTTGAGATATAATTTCACATCTGCCATGAAATTCTACAAATAAAAGTACCATAGGTTGTTTGGTTATAGTTACCAATAGTTGGCTATTTATACATATATTACTCGAGTAAGAAATATTGTATTTCTCGAGTAAGAAACACATGAATAAGCAAACTTGCGGCGCATAATTACACTGGTCGGCCTAAAATAATTATAATCTGCACTAAGATAAAATATTTCATATAATTAGACGCTTCTGTACTGATAGTTTTTTTTGTTTTTTTGATTTTTATAAAGCTGCCAGATATAAGGGTATAGCCTACTGAATTTCATAGTTTAAAAACTAAACTTCTTTTCAAAATACCAGACGCTCCGAATTAGTCGTGTTTACTTCAGCTAATAAAAACAAATTCGCTCTATCAAAATATACTGAAAACTGGCTGAGATTTGTACGGGTATAATGGTGGTGAAGAAATATAGGTTTCAAGAGGAAATCTTTTTAGTATTCACTATATCAGAATTGGATAATTTAATATACATGTTGCTCAAATAAATTTCGCATGAACTAAAAAAGGGGGAAACAGGAAAAAAAATTTTTTACAAAAATAAACGTTTTTCACTAAATGAAGCACAGTCTTTTCAAGTTAAACATAAACCTTAGTCTAACTTAAATAAATTATCAGGTTCTAAATAATTTATTGAGATAATTAAATTTTAATTAATAACTTATTGAGAAATCATATTTTAATAAATAATTAAATTAAAAATTGAGTACGGATTGATTATTAGAATATTTAAATAAGAAATTGACTGATATTTTAAGCAAGAAAAATGAACAAAACGGCAAGTAAAAAGGAAGATTAAACACTAAAAACTTAAAAATAGAGCGAAACCCGATTCAGATAAATCTATATCTATTAATATTGTCAGATTATCTAATTTTTAAGTCAAGTTAGGCATATGTGATTTATTTTTTATTAAATTTTTTTTTTCAATCTTAAAGTGGTAGGAAATTTCAGCAGGGATTATACATCTTAGAAAACTATTATGCTCGTTGTAGAGAGGAGATTTCGCCTCGACTTAATCCATATATAAAACCATTAGTAAAGATATCACCGTCATCACCTTGCAGTCTTCTTATTGGTAGAAATTAAACGATAAGTAAAAAAATTTTTGTTTTGTTTTTGATGAAATCAATTTTTGTTTGGACCTGGGTCGAATTTTCATAGAAAATCCGGGGGGGCCTGAGTCAGTGTAGTTAAGGTACAACCTGACTGACTTGAGAAAATCTACCACAAAAATTAGAGCAAAAAATATTTCACAGTTAAACCATTGAAATTAAAGGATATTTTTGTCATAAAACTATAGAACGGTGATCTCTCTGTTATTGCATGCGTCATAGACATAAACTAATTAAATTAAATTTTTTCGTCAAGGAGCTAAAGACATAAATGCCTTTGTTTCTCTTTGAAACTAATGTTTAACACAGCTGTAGGACAGAATACGTCATAGATATAATATAATGAAATTAAAACGCTTTTTTTTTTTTCTCGGAGCTATAAGAAAGTAAACTCTCTGTTTCTCTTTCAAAGCATTCTGATTCAAAAACGAAAACTTAACTAGCTCACGGAAGTTTATATTCAACCTTTGAGTATTGTCTTGATTGGCCCTGATTGGCATAAAAATACTAATTTTTTACACGTGAAGGATTGAAAAATATCCCGTTCTACGGTCGAGATTACAAAAATTACAGACAAAACAAATTGGCCTTGATGTACTCCCCGGGAGTACCCCCAGTACTGGTCCAAAGCGAGTTTTGGGTATAAGTATTACCCAATCGTACTACCTTTTGTTATTTTATGTTAAAACCATTCTATTATCCTTTGAAAGGGCATAGAAATAAAACTAACAGAAATAAGACATTCAAAACTTAATCAAATCCTTACTTGGTTAACTCTAAATGCACACTGTTAAATTTTTTATGGTGTTAAATTTAATATCTTTGAAATTTGTCTTTACGTTAATTAGGGATATTTCCATCTGTCAGGTTTTTTAACCGTTCTACCTGACTGTGTCGTTTTTTTCTACTCTGTTTATTGTGGTTTTTTATTTTTCGGGTTGTCTAGCGAAATAAGGTCAAATTTTTTGTATTTCTTTTTCAAAAACTCTTGCCCTTTTAATTTAGTTTGTTTCCCGTGTGCAGCTGCTGAGGTCGGCTTAGATTTTCATATTTCTTTAGCTACTATTTGGTCTGATTCACCATCAGACTCTTCAGAACTGGTTTCCGACGAATCCGGATTAGAACTTTTAGAGGTGGCACTTTTTGAGGTGTCACCTGCCCTTCCTTCGTAAATTTCGTCTCCTCTGGAAGTAGAAGGTTTATTCTCTAAGTCCTCGCCTTGAGTTCTCAACTCGGGGGATTTGAAAGATTCTTGAGATTTTTGGGAGGAATCAATAGTTTTTCCGGGGTTCTTCCATTGTTTGAAGGCCATGTCTTCAGGGGGATGGGGCATTCTTTGCAATTGGGATTCCCTCCGTGAAGTCCATGTCCAGTCTTGTTTAGGTTTGACCTTGGACACAGTTATATCATGATATCGACATTGCTTGTCATACTTTGGAGTTTTATTCTCGAGCAATGTACTTTGACTCGTTCTTATGGGAAAATTTATTAAATCCATAGCTTCTCGCAGGCTTTTTTTATTTAAATCTTTGGGGGGAATTTTGTTCAAAGTAATACCGGGGGTTTCTACAGCTCTGTTTAATTCCTCCTGTAAGGACAGGGGCCTTTCTATTGGTGTTGCAGGGGAAACCATATCGTCTGGACATCTTGTGGGGGGACATGGGGTCGAGATTCTATCGGGGACAATTTGGGTTTTTGGAGATATTGTATAATCTAAATCTCCCGCGCTTGCCGATGAATAACTTTTTGGACTTTTTGGCGTTTTTATTTCATGAAAAAATCCTGGTATTAGGGATTTTTTCTAAGGAACAACTAGATTTTCTATTGCTAAAAATTCTTCAAATTTTTGTTCATCGCTTTCAGATTCAAAATAATCTTGTTTAAAATTAAAGGGTTTTAGATCTGCCAATCTTGACCTAGGGGGCTCATTTTCCGAATCTGACGAATCAGTCGAAGAGGGATGGGATACCCATCTCTCTGGAAATTTGGCTGTTTTCATTCGGCTAACATGCGCCTTGTAAGTTTTTCCGCTATCGGGGTTCTCCATTTTAAAGGTATATTCAGTATCGTACTTTTTGACTAGTATGTGCGGCCCAGAATATTTGTTGTAAAGTTTTTTTCCTTCCGTTTTCGCCTCGTTCCTTAGGTAAACGAAGTCTTCTACTTTGAAATTTATGGTCCCCTTTATTTTGGGTTGGTTTCTTAGCTCTTGGTTTATTTTACATTTTTCCAACTCTTGCTTAACTATCTTAAAAGTTTTCCTCATCCTATTTATGAATTCTTGTTTATAATCTTCTGAGTCGTGTTAATATTTCCGATATTAAAAAATATAAACAAAACGGATTATAAAATATCGACCAAAAAGTAAAAAAAATTGATTGTCTCTGGTTGTTTCGGAATAATCAGTGTTGATTACGTTGGTTAAGTAAGGTAAGAATTTATACCAGTCGCTTCTATTGTCTTTCGTATAAATACTTAGAACATTAGAGAATATTTTATTTATGTTTTCTATTTTGCCATTGTCTTATGGACGGTAAGGTGCTGTCACCAATTTATCTATATTAAGGAAACTCATTAAATCTTTTGTTACTTTTGCAACAAAATTGCTCCCGTTGTCGCTCAAAATTTTATTAGGAATGCCAAATTGTAAAAATAATTTTGCTAATTCCTTACTTGTGGCATAAGCACCTTGATTTTTTAATGCTTTTGCAAAAGTAAATCCGGAAAAGTGATCTACAACCGAAGGAATACACGTATGGCCTCTGCTAGAAACAGGTAAGCCTCCATTTGTCCCGTATAGGTCAAATGAGATAATATCGAAGTGGTACTTTGCTACTGGGACCCTTCCCATTGGGGGATTTGGATAAACTGGGGGGGTTTTTCTCAAATTACATGCTTCGCATGTACTTACAAATTCTTTAAGTTTTGTCAGTGCCGATTGTACGTAAAAGTATTGTTTTAACTTATGGAACGTTTTCATAACTCCTGAATGTCCACCTGTGTCCGAATGAAAATATTCAAATGCAGGCCCTATCAAGCTTTGTGGTAATACAGGTATTATCAAGGTTTGGTGTCTATTTGTCTCAGCAGTCACGATCCTACACAGTATTTCTTCATCAAGGTCGTAGTAAAAATTATCTATCTCTTTTCTAAGAGTTTTGAATTTATACGGTAACGCCACATCATTCGTAAAATAATCAATTAGTGCTACACACATTTCGTCCTTTTTTTGCTTTATTTTTATATTTTCAAAAGACAAGGGACAATAGTTAATCTTATTTGCTTTTACTGGGTCTTTGACTTTGTTTTTCTTATCTCCATGTTTGCCTTTAGCATTGATAGCATTAACTTCATTGTTTTCAGTTTCCGACGGGTCATTTTCTGGATATCTACTCAAAAAGTCGCAAGATGCGTTTTGTTTTCCCTTTAAATGTTCAAATTCATAATCTAGGTCTTGGATTTTCATAATCCATCTAGCTAGAATGCCCGTGGGGTTTTTAAATGTGTGCAGGTACTGCAAGCTTTTATGTTTTGATCGTAGTATGATTTTTCTACCGATTAAATAATGTCTAAACTTGTCCAAGTGGTAGATAATAGATAGTAATTCTAAGTTAGTGGCGGAATAACTGCTTTCGCCCTTTGACAAAGTTTTACTCGAATAGCATATAACTTTTTCTACTTGTTTAGGTGTTCCCTGTAGAGGGTTATGGTTTTCTACTGGGATTATGTGAGAAAAGATAGCGCCTATGCCCTTTGAGCTAGCATCGGTGGTAACGATGAATTTTCCGTTTTCGAAATCAGGGAGTGATAAAATTGGTTCAGAAGTGAGCGCCTTTTTGAGTTGGTCTAGGGAAGTTTGAGCTTCCTGGGTCCAGGTAACATTATGGGAGTTTCCTTTCGTTAATTCTGTGAGGGGTTTCGCAATTTGGGAATAATTGCGTACGAATTTTCTAAAGTAGCCAGTAAGTCCTAAAATTCCCCTTAATTCTTTCATAGTTCTGGGGGGCTTGAGGTTTTCAACACATTTAATTTTATAAGGGTCTGGGGATATCTCTCCCTGGGTCACTACTACTCCTAAAAATTTAATTTTGGATTGAAATAAATTTACTTTCTCAGGCCGGCATTTTAAATTGCCTAGCCTGAAATTCTCGAAAACCTTAGCTAAAGTTGCCAAGTGTTTCTCATTGTTTTCACCCACGCAAATAATATCATCAAAAAAATGAATTATATTCTTTAATCCTCTTAACAGGTGCAACAGGGGTCTACATAACGCGCTTGAACTTGTTTTAAGCCCAAATGGTACTCTCAAGTATTCATAAGAACCATATTCAGATGCTGAAAATGCAGTTTTATGGACATCTTTTTCGGCTATTTTCACTTGGTGTTAGCCTTGGGTGAGGTCTAAAGAGGTAAAAATTTGGTTTTTGCTTGAAATTGAGTCAAGAATTTTGTCTATTCTTGGTAGAGGAAATTTATCGCTCACTACTTGTTTGTTGAGAGCCCTATAATCTATAACGAGCCTAAAATCTCCATTCTTTTTTGGTACTAAGATTCGTGGTGCACTATACGGACTTATACTTGGGCGTATAATCTCGTTCCTTTCTAATTCATGGATTTTATTTTTTAACCACTCTTTGTGCTTATATGGCACGCGATATGGCTGTTTTGCTACGGGATTACCAGTCGTTAAAATTGAATGCGGGTAAAATTGGATAATACAGATTTAATTTTAAGATTCATAAAATAAATACATAAAAATACATAATAAATATCATAATTGTTTATTAAGTTACATATCCGTAATATGATCCATTTTAAATTTGTTTAAAAATTGCGATTTAGTCAAAGGATATTCGTTATTTGAAGTTTTAATACCGTTAACTAGGTTTCTTTTAGAATTTTCCCATTTATTTAAATCATTTTCCGTTAAAACCTGGATTTGGACTAAACAAGTCCCCTTTTTAATTGTAATTGTATCGTTTTCATGGTTATTGGTTACCCAAATAAAACCTTCTCCTTTGTCATAATATATAATCTGTTCCTCGCATAACAGATTTTCGGGTATTTCAGACGGTGTCGCACACCATATTTCTGATTTGCTAATTATTGGCTCGATCATTTGTGATATTTGAATTTTTTGCATCGGTTTGGGAGGGACTTTTGTTTTCCTTATCGCAAATCCGTAATATTTCTCTTCATTTTCATTGTTTTTTAGATTCATGCTGGCGCTATGCTGCGCCATTGCGGCGTCCTGTGGCGTCACGTTGGGTTTTATTATGATTTTCCACAATTCCACTATTTTCTTAATTTCATTTGATCTGTACTGTCGCATATCTCCTATTTTTATTTTAGCAGATTCCATACTGTTATTATTTAAATTTACTTCATTTCTGCGATATCTTTCAGGATAATTGAATAAATTTCCAATTATGCCATGTCTTTGCGAGATATGAGGTTCGAAGTAAGTTGAAAGTATACCATGAGACTTTTTTTTTACTGTTATTTTATATTCTTAACGTATTTTAATATTTCTTCATTTATAAAAATTGTCACAAACCTAAGATTGGTCTAACAAAGTCTATATGTCTACTACAAAGATAAAATTATTCTAAATTAGAGATTATTCAACTATAATAGCTTCATATTTGAGACTATCACATATAATAAAATTTGTCATGAATTTTCTATTGTCTCTTTTTACGTGTAGGCAAATTGACCCTTTTGCATTTAATTTATGGTCTGTAATAATTGTTAAATAGGGATTACTTGGGTTCTTTTGTCGCCTAATGTGCAGAGGCAACGTATTAAATACGCAAGAGTTTATGATATTTACAGTAGCTCCACTGTCAATTAAGGCCGTAAAGTAAACGTTTTCTACAAAAAAATTACTAAATATGGGTAACTTGTTAATAATATCACTACAAGAAGGCACTAGTATTGTTCTGGACCTATTAAATATCCCTGGCACCCTCGGGGTCCAACTGATGTTTCTGAGGGGCCTGAAGCGTTTCCCTGAGAATTTATTTCATTTCTCGGTGCCTGTAATAGATATTCAGACGTATTAGGCTCCGTAGGCATATTTAAATGATTTACGTCTGCGTGTCTTCGCCATGTATTATTATGGTAACGTGGATGTCTCGTGTCAGTGCCGTTTGCTGGCAATGTTAGCCAGTGCTGTTGGCTTGTAAAATTTTCATTTCTCATCGGGAAATTTTCATTATTTTTATATTGCATTCTCGCATTATATTGGCCTTGGCGAGTATTCGGGTTTTCAAACCGGTAATTAATGTGCCGGGTGGTGTGAAGGTGATAAAATTAGGTTGGGACGTATTGTAAGGTATTGAGTGGCGCAATCCCCCTGGGCTATAGCTTATTGCACGACCAGTACTAAAATCTGTTCTTCTGAACAAATCGTTGCCGTCATCTTGAGCGATACTGACAGCAGGTCTTGGTAGGGGATTGGTGACGTAGTGGCACTCTCTTGCTATGTGGCTGACACGATTGCAGTTATAGTCCCTTAGTATTGTAGGGTTGATGGGCTAAAAACGTACTGTTTTCTGCCTAGCGGGGTCTGGCGTTTTGTTTCTTTGTGTTACTGGGGAGTTATCCCTTGAAAAGAAATTGGGGGAGGGCTGATCGCCCTTGAAAATTAGGTTTGCGTGTGAGTCATCTAGGTTGCTTATTTTTGTATTACTATGATGAGCAACCATTTTATCAACTTCAATTAGTCGTTCTACCTCTTGGACCGCAACATACAACGTCTGAATGTTCTTGGATATTACTACTCGATATAGTTTTGGGGGTAGCCCTTGCAAAAAGGTATTTAGTATGACTTTTTCATACAGTTGCCCCGAACCACTTCCGTATTTTGCTTCTACAGAAATGCGTATGTTATCCAGATAATCCCTTATATTTTTTGAAAAATCAAAGTTCACTACTCCATGTTTTAATTTGTTTATAGTACTGGTTTCTATAAATCTCTCTTTGAATGCTTTTAACAAGTCATCAACCGTATTTATTGGCAAGTTGGCGTTATTTCCTATGGTATGCTCGACCTATTTTAGAAAGGTTAAGGCCTGGCCTCTTAATCGTAAAAGGAGCATGTCTCTTAACGCTCAAACGTCTGTTTTTGTTAATTGTACAAACTGGGTCAATTGGATATTAAATTCGTCAATATCTGTTTGACCTTTTTATTCCGGGATATATTTTGCAATTTATTTATTTTTTGCTAATAACTTTTGAAATAATATTAATTAATTTTTACCTTCAATATTTTCTTGTTTTTTTTTTTTTGCGGTTTTATAAAATTATATTTAAATCTTATTAAACTATTTTTGGGTAGGCGATTATATACTATTATATATAATGGGATTACTATAGTAGCCTAGCGGTTATAGGCCTAATCAATTTTCTTATATGTCTGTATCTCTCCGAAAATTAAATTTGAATTACAAAGTTTAAATAGCCTAACTAGTTCGCAGTTGTCCTCTAAGGTCCGACACGCGCCATGTGTACCAGTGAATGGTTAATCGCGGTAATAGAAAGGGTTTGCTCGTGGCGATAGAGATTTCTTCTATAGCGCCACTTGGAGATCAGATTCCTTTGGGAGCATTTACCTTGGGGACTGGCGAACTAGTTACCTATTATCGGACTAGACTCAGACATATAAGAGAAACAAACACATATAAAAAGATAATAGATTTATTAAACTTACATGCTTAGTTGTACAGCAATGGGTCACTTCAAAGACAATAATAATGGTGACCAAAATAACTTCGTACTAAACGTTTCAGATCTCACCTCCTATTAAAATTAAAAAACACATTTACCCCACTCCCAAACGCAGGTCTTTCGTCCTGCGCTCTAGGGACTGCCTGCCATTGGCTCACGGGCCCCAAGGACGCGAACCCTCGTCCAATAAGACATCATAAATATTTTTGATGATTTAGGCGTTCACACGGTTCTTATCGTTTAAACGTCCTTAAAAATATTGTGCGTAGCACTTTTCTTATTGCTCACTGTCTTAGCGAAATCCAAA
This sequence comes from Artemia sp. Qi Xiang Cuo, assembly GCF_049724085.1. Classification (NCBI taxonomy): domain Eukaryota; kingdom Metazoa; phylum Arthropoda; class Branchiopoda; order Anostraca; family Artemiidae; genus Artemia; species Artemia sp. Qi Xiang Cuo. The sequence goes on from NW_028300808.1 coordinate 2,640,708, forward strand.
GATTGCAATTTCTTTTCTTTGCTGATTAAAGACTTTTTCATTTTTGAAACTAGATTGAGCTTAATTATAGGAGTACGAATCAAAGAAGGAACTTTACTTTGGTATTTCAAATATATCGTGTTTTACTCCCGGGACACTTGTAGCAGTAGTTAATTAAATCACTAATCAGTCGAAAGACTGACTATGGCTGTATTCCAGGTTGCGAACCGCAGTAATTTTACTTTAACTATAGAAGTCACTTGAAGCGACATCCACCGGTAACGGTTGTGATGTAACTAATGGCTTATTAGGTTTGTAAAGCAGTGCTTCCATTTCTACTATATTTTAGAGTAGACTACTTTATTTTGAATGTTTCTCCTCTAATATTTTAGACCTACTTTAGTAATTTATTTCTACTTTAAGTTTGGATTTTCCCATTTTTTCCTTGCCAAGCCTAGGGATTTTTGTACGGAAATAGGAATTCTGGATACAACGGCGGGATTTCGGCAAAAGCGATTGATAAACGCTCTAGTTTTTGTCGGACTTGGATAGACCCACGAAATTTGAAACAAAATAACCAACGGGGAAGGACTGAAGGTTTGATTTTTCGAATCGGGTGGCATCCATCAAGACGCCAAGTGGAGTGCTAAATTTCACCAGCGTTCTTCATGTCATTCGGTTTATTTTTGGACTTCCCTGCTCAAATATCGTTATGGAAAGAGTTTTCAGCGTTCTGAAAACAGTAAAAAATGAAAAGAGGAATGGGCTTAAAAACGTAACTTTGGCTGCGAAGATTTCTGTCAAGTATGAGATGAAGCGTAAAGCCCCCCCCCCTACGTTCACTGAGAGTTTAAAGAAAAAAATGAAGTCCATAAAATCCGATGTTACTGCGTCCGAATGCGTCGCTTTTTTAGGCATTGGGAAAGACGATGGGTATGGCGACGACAACGCTGACTCGGGGGATTAATCTTAGCATTGGGTGTCTTCTCTTAAATCTTATTGTTTGATAATTCTCATTAACTTTTCCTGAATACAAATTAAAGTGCGTCTACATTCGGCATTTTCTGGAAAACTGGGAGGCAGGTAGCAGTCTACACTAGTTAAGACCGAATAATTCAAAAGATCAAAGCTGTCCTTAGATCAAGCTTTGTGTGATTCATTTTTGCTACTATACTCTGCTCCAAATTAACCACTCAATATAAGAAAATAAAAAAAAAAATAATGCGCGTGAAAAAGCGACTGGTTGAATATCCTTCATGCCAATCCTTCGTATCAATTCAAATAAAAACGAGGGTGCTGCAAAAGTAGTAATAGAGAAGAAAAAAAATAATGCCAAAGAAAAAAAGAAAAATATATATTCCTATGGTCCAGTATTTGAGATCTGGACCCGGAATCTATAAATCAAAACCGAACTTAACTAGTTGATAAATACAAAGAATTATTTTAAACGTCAAAAAAAAGATATCTTGGTATACGTAAAAGGTCTTGAGTTGCAAAATAAGTCTTCTTGAACAAAAGCTATTAAAAGTCAGTCTTTACTTTTAACTTGGAAAGAATTCAGAAAATGGGGAAACTTTGAGGGATTTTGGTATTGAAAATAGGGATTTTTAGAGATTTTCCACCAGCCTTTAAGTGATTCAAAAAATTTGAGTAGAAACACTCGTAATATAGCGTAAGAATCAATTTTGTTAACGTTCCTGTTCAAATAGTAAGGACGATAACATACTTACTTCCGGATTGTGTCCTACTATAATTCTACTCTTTTTTTCGCACTTAAATACTTTATTCTCAAATTAGTGGAATGGAAGCACTGTCGTAAAGGTATAATCTTCACGAATTTCAATTGTATTCATTACTCTTTCAGTATATTTTAGTCTAAACATAATTTTCATATGTTTAAAACTGAAATTAATAGCAATGATGATAATGATGCACGGTTACTTCACTAAAGATACTCGTTAATTGTCTTTAGTAAAAGTCACCTATAAAAGTAAACAAAGTGTTACTTTTCTTTTGTTCCAGCTACTACGAAAAGTCAGCTGGAACGAAAAAGTTACTTTTTCGTAACTTTTAGTTACTTTTTGTTGAACCTGGAATACAGCTTAAATAAAGGAAACTATTTTGTTTCTGTTTCTTCTTTATTTGCGCAAAGAGACATAAATAATTGAAATATTGTGTTAAAAAATCTTGAAATACTTCTGTGAGTAATAAACGTCATCAAAACTTTCAGAATACCATACATAAAAAAAATGTAGATATTTAGAATATTTCAGAAACAAATATTCATAAAATTTCGAATAATGTAGCTAAGCTTTTACTTGTTAAGTAAGATTACTTGGAGTTTACATGCTATTTTTTTCATGACAGTCAGTTTGGGTTTCGTATTCTTACCGCTAATGCTGTTTATTTTCTCGATACGGAGGCGGTTTTAGTGAGGTGCGAAGGAGGCACTTGCCCTGGGCACAGAAATTTTAGTGGCGTAAAATTTCGAATAAATTAATCTAACGGCTACAATCTTTTTGTAATTTTTAAACTTTATCTTTATTAAATAAAGAAGACGGTGCAGTTGGCAATAAGTATAAGCAAATTGAATCCGAAATTTTCATTTTTTCCTTATCTTCAGCACCATTCTTTGTAAACCAAAGTTGATCGAATTTAATTAATTCTAGAAGTCAAAGAATCAGAAGCAATCAATTCGGACAAGCTAAGAAAGAAAAGCTAAAGTAAGAAAAGTCATATTTAAGTAAACGAAAAATTTGGTTAATTTATGATGATTTTGTCAGTAAGTAAAGATTTTGTTAAAATTTGGCATAGAAATATTTGGGAGACAGGGAGATGGGAGGCACTTATCGAGATTTGTTTTGTTTAGGTCTGTGCGATGTGATACTGCACATCTATTGGCTGCTCTAAAATGTATTTTCTCTACTACAAAATCAGAAAAAGTGGATTGAACGCGTTTACACATAACAGAATTTAATAAGAAAATATAGAGGAAACGAGCTTGATATTTTAAAACAAAGCAGTAAAAAAAACAAGAAATTTTAAAAGTAGGAACAGCTTTTAAATAATAAAGAAATCCGAATATTTCACCGTCCGGAAGGTAAAGTACACAAAACATATAAAGAAAAGGAAAATCTTAAAAATTTCCAATATCACCATACAAATAGCACGAATACGCAGTACGGAATGACATTATGCGAAGTTAGGTACAGTTGGAATTTGGTAATAGAATCTAGGAAAAATGAAATAATATATTTATTTTGAAAATTTACGTATGCCCTTGGCTCAAGCTTATATCAAGCTATCGACTAAAGAAATAATTACTCCCCTCTCAACTTGAATTGGAGAATAAAGAAATGATTACTCCGCTTTCAACTTGAATTGGAGACTAAGGAAATGATTACTCCCCTCTTAACTTGAATAGGAAACTAAAGAAATAATTACTCCCCTTTTAACTTGAATAGTTAAAAGGGTATTAATAGGGTATTGAAATTAATATCACCCAAATACATAAATAGGAACTCATTTGCATTAAAGATTATTTTTAATTGGGAATCGATATCCAAAAAAAATGATGTCTCAAATAATAGAAAATAGAAAGAAATACATTACAAAGCACCAATTACATTCATCGTGTGTTACGCTTTTATTACAAAAATTACGATAATAATTTTAAAAAGCATAATATGAAAACAGCTTTTAAATCCCAACCAGCTATAGGCTCTTTTATGAATAGTGGGAAAAATAAGATTCCGAAAAATGTAAAAAGCGGAGTATACAAAATACCACGTTCTTGTGGTAAATTGTATGTGGGAGGGACACATAAAAATTTAGGAAATAGATTTATTAGCATTAGCATAAAAATGTAATAGATTGTCCGTTTAAATAGGGTATAAAAAAAACTTTTGAATCAGCATTAGCAGCGCAATAGCGCTGCCTAAGTAAAGAACGATTTTGGCACAATGTATTATTATTGTTATTTTTTCTTAGTTTTAGACCAGGGCACTTCGTATCGAAGGAGTTGTCGTAGAAATTTCGAAAAGGGCTAGAAACACCCCTTCTACGCCCACCATTTCCCCAATCACATCCAATCAAAATTTTGAGATAGCCATTCTGTTCAGCGTAGTTGATTTCCAAATAGAAATTATGTTTTTGAGGAGGACACTCTCCCACAGCCCTCAGGGCAAGGGTTGTAAGTTATGCCTTGGGGGCATATAAGGTTTTTATAGAAAGCGTTGTCGTAGAAACTTCAAAAAAGGTTCATTCGATTGGAAATTCAAAGGGTTAGTGCCCTTTTAATAGTTGAAAGTGATCGGAGGCTCTCACGCCCACTATTTCCCCCAAACACATCCAATCAAAATTTTGAGATAGCCATTTTGTTCAACGTAGTTGAAAGTTCTGGAAATTAGGTCTTCGAGGAAGACAACCCACAGTCCTCAGGGCAAAGGTTGTAAGTAATGCCCTGGGGGAATTTAAGTTTTTTTTTATAGAAATCGTTGTCGTAGAAAGTTCATAAAGGGCTTATTCGATTGGAAATTCAAAGGGCTGGTGCCCTTTTTAATAGTCGAAAGTGATTTGAGGGCAACTAACCCTCCTCTCACGCCCACCTTTTCCTCAAACAGATCCTATCAAAATTTTTAGATAGCAATTTTGTTCAACGTAATTAAAAGTTTTAGAAATTAGGGTTTTGAGGATGATAACCCCCTCAGAGCCCTCGGGGCAAGGGTTGTAAGTTATGCCCTGGGGGCATATAAGGTTCTTATAGATATTGAGGTTGTAGAAGCTTCAAAAAGGGCTCATTCAATTGGAAGTTAGAAGGGAGTGTGCCCTTTTTAATAGTTGAAAGTAATTGGAGGATAACTAACACCCCTCTCACATCCACCATTTCTCCAAACACATCCAATCAAAATTTTGAGATAGCCACTTTGTTCCACTTAGTTAAAAAGTCTGGAAATTATGTTTTTGAGTATGAAACTCCCCCCACAGCCCTCAGGGCAAGGGTTGTAAGTTACGCCCTGGGGGCATATAAGATTTTTTTTATAGAAAGCGTAGTCGTAGATTCGATAGGAAATTGAAATGGATAGTGCCCTTTTTAGTAGTCAAAAATGATAGGATGGCAAGTAACCCCCCTCTCACGCCCACCATTTTCCCAGACACATCCAATCAAAATTTTGAGTTAGCCATTATGTTCAACGTAGTTGAAAGGTCCGTAAATTATGTCTTTGAGGATGACAACCCCCTCACAGCCCATAGGTCAAGGGTTGTAAGTTATGCCCTGGGGGCACATATGGTTTTTATAAAAAGCGCTGTCATAGAAACTTCCAAAAATGGCTCATTCGATTGGAAATTGAAAGGGTTCTACAACTAATCCCCCTCTTACGCCCACCATTTCCCCAAACACATCCAATCAAAATTTTGAGATAGCAATTTTCTTCAACATAGTTGAAAGTTCCGGAAATTAGGTCTTTGAGGATGAACCCCCCCAAGCCCTCAGGGGTTGTAAGTTATGCTCTGGGGTCATATAAGGTTCTTATTGAAAGCGTTGTCGTAAAAACTTCAAAAGGGCTCATTCGATTGGAAATTGAAAGAGCTAGTGCCTTTTTTAATAGTTGAAAGTGATTGGAGAGTAACTAAAACCCCTCTCACGCCCACTGTTTCCCCAAACATATCCAATCAAAATTTTTAGATAGCCATTTTGTTTAACGTAGTTGAAAGTTCTGGAAATTAGGTCTTTGAGGATGACAATCCCAAAGTTTTTACTTTTATAACTTTAATAAATCAAATAATATTAACATTTTGATTACTAAATATCAGTATACATACATTAAACTGAAAATTCACACTCATTTGTATTTTTTCAGTAAACTGCATATTATGTTCTGGCCTTGGGAAGGCATAGGGGTTTTGAGCCCTACTCATGTTAATTTCTGCTCGTTTTGAGTTTGACTCGGTTATTTATTGTAATTTTTGTTTGTTTTGGGTTTCATTGAATTATCAATGGTGATTTGTGGTAGTTTTATGCTTGGTATATTATTTTACTTGATTTTTTCACATTTTTGGTTTAATGGAGTTCTTTACTTTTCTTTGAAAAACTTTTGTGGAAACAGTTTTTTTAATTAATATTAATAAAGATGAAGGGCAATATAGATTAAATCCGATTTACAATAACTTAAATAGAGGATAGGTCAAAATTTCAAATAACTTAAACATTAACATGTTGCATTATGGTCTCCAAACAAGTGCCAACCTTAAAAGCAAAAGTCAGAATGAAATCAATATTGGAAATAGTCAACGTACCTCAGCTAGATTAGCAAATAAAAATGCATTCAATATATATCACATAAGTTTTCTTGACCTGAATTCATTTATAATCTTAGATTTCCTCTGTTATTATTATATCTTAACCTGTTAAATTCAATCATAGGTCAAATGTAATATTTTTTTTTTAATAAATAGGCTGGTTAACCTTTATTTAAGTACAAGTGTTTGAACCAAGACTTAAGGTATATGTACACTTTTTAAATAAATATTCATTTATTTATTATAATAAATATTTATTATAAATATTATTATAAATATTTATTTATTTATTATAAATATTCAATCTAGCAAAAATTTCATTTTGCTAGATTTCATTACCAAACATAAACTCTACAAGAGACAACCTAACTTGCCATTCTGCTGTGCGTATTTATGCTGTTTGCATGGTGATATTGGAAGTTATTAAGGTATTTCAAACTCCAACTGTACCACAGACAACCTAATTTATCAGTCTGTTGTATGTATTCGTGCTATTTCCATGGTACATTGGAAGTTATTAAGACGTGAGTTTTGTTTATTGTATTTGTTTTCGTTTTCTTTATATGTTTTGTTTTATTTAGCTTAAATCATTTTTTTAGTTTTTAGTTTTTTTTTCTCTGATAAGGGTTCTGGGCTTGAAGTTGAAATATTTGGATTTCTTTATTATTTAGTGTATGTTGCTTTTTTGTGTTGTCCACTGCTTTGTTTTAAAATATTATACTCATTTTCTCTTGATTTTCATTTGTTAAATTCTGTAAAAGGCATGGCAGTGTGGTCTAAGAAATTATTTACACATAACGGTATAAAAATGAAAAGCATATTGCTTCTTGTAATCAGCTATTATATAAGCACAGTTAATCACAGCCTCCCGACCCTTTTGAGGGCTATCGCCACGTTTGCTAAGCGTGAGCGTCTATAAGGTCATTGAACGTTCTTTTAACTTAACATTCTTTCTCTTTTATTCAAGTGGTTTTACTCTGCTTTGTTCTCTAATACCAGAAAATGTTCATAAAATGTCAGAAAAGTTCTTTCCTATTCCATTTCATATCGCGTTAATTCTACAATCGGAATATTTGATATCCTTTCTTTAAAGGGTCAAATCTTTGCATATAATTAATTTAAAAAGCTTTTTCCACAAAACAAATTTTTCAAAGAAAAGTAAAGATCTCCATTAAGCCAAGAATGAGAATAAATAAAGAAAAACAATCTTCCAAGCGTAAAACTACCTCAAATCACTATTAGTAAATAAATGAAACTCAAAACGAACAGAAATTACAATAAAAAGCCGAGTGAAACTCAAAACGAGCAAAAATTAACAAAAGTAGGTAAAATAACCCCCAAGACTTGGGTGATGACCCCTTGTCAAGACTAGAACACAATTTGGCCTTACTAAAAAAAAAAAAAAAAAAAAAAAAAAAAAAAAAAAAAAAAAAAAAAAGATCGTGAATTGTCAGTTTAATTGACATATACTGATATTTATTCATTAAAGTTTTGATAATTTTTTATTTATGAAAGTACGAAAAGTGAAAACAATTCAAACGTGTTTTGTTTTCAGTAAAGCGCAAATTTTGTTCTAGTCTTGAGAAGGCATGGAGGATATCAGCCCTACTTTTGTTAATTTTTGCCGTTTTGAATTTCTACGACAGCAAATGGCCATCTCAAAATTTCTATCAGATGCAATTTGGGAATATACAAGATGTAGGGAGGGGGTGGTATCCGCCCTTCGATCACAAAGGGTATTAGAACTTCTGATTAACAATCCAATGAGCCCCTCCGAAGTTTATCCGACCACTCTTTCTACAAAAACCTTATATGACCCCAGCGCACAACTTACAACCCTTGCCCCCATTGCGGAGGGGGGGGGGGGTCATTATCAAAAACATAATTTCCAGATTTTTTAACTACGCTGAACAAAATAGCTATCTCAAAATTTTGATTGGATATGTTTGGGGAAATGGTGGGCGTGCGAGTCATCACTTTTGATGACTATTAAAAGGGGTACTAGTCCCTTCAATTTCGAATCGAATGAGCCTTTTTCAAATGTTCTGCGACTTCAAATGGCCATTTCAAAATTTCTATAAGTTGAATTTCTGGAAAATAAGAGGTGTGTGTGTGTGGGGGGGGGGGGGTATTCACCCTCCGATCACTTTGAATATTAAAAAGGATAGCCCCCTCCGAATTTTATACTATCACCCTTTCTATATAAACCTTATATGCCCCCAGGGCATAACTTACAAACCTTGCCCTGAGAGCTTTGGGGGAAGGGGTGTTGTCATCCTGAAAAACATAATTTCCGCACCTATCAACTACTTAGAACAAAATTGCTATCTGAAAATTTTGATTGGATGTGTTTGGGAAAATGATGGGAGTTAAAGGGGTGTTAGTTGCCTTCCAATCACTTTCGACTATTAAAATGGGCACTAGCCCTTTCCATTTTCAATCGAATGAGCCCTTTTTGAAGTTTCTAGGACAACGCTTTCAATAAAAAAAACATTATATGCCACCTGGGCATCATTTACAACCCTTGCCCTGAGGGGCGTGGGGAGGGGGGTTGTCATCCACAAAGACCTAATTTCTAAAAATTTCAACTACATTACAAAAAAAGGCTATCTCAAAATTTTGATTGGGTGTGTTCGGGGAAATGGTGGGCGTTAGGGGGGGGGGGTGTTACTTGCCCTCCAATCACTTTTGACTATTAAAAGGGGTACTAGTCCTTTTGATTTCAAATTGAATGAGCCTTTTTTGAAATTTCTACGACAACGCTTTCTATAAAAACCTTATATGCCCAAGGGAATAACCTACACCCTTGTCCTGAGGGCTGTGGGGGAGTGTCATCCCCAAAGACATAGTTTCCGGACCTTTCAACTACGCTGAACAAAATGGCTATCTCAAAATTTTGATTGGATGTGTTTGGGGAAACGGCAGGCGTGATGGGGGGGGGGGTTATTTGCCCTCTAATCACTTTCGACTATTAAAAATGGCACTGACTCTTTCAATTTCCAATCGAATGAGCCCTTTTTGACGGTTCTACAACAACGCTTTTTATAAAAACCTCATATGCCCAAGGGCATGACTTATAACCCTTGCCCTGAAGGGTTGGGGGGGGGGTTGTCATCTTCAAAACATAATTTACGGACATTTCAATTATTTTAAACAAAATGGTTATCTCAAAATTATGATTGGATGTGTTTCGGAAAATGGTGGGCGTGGGAGGGGTGTTAGTTGCCTTCCAATCACTTTTGACTATTAAAAAGGGCACTGGCCCTTTTAATTTACAATCTAAAGAACCCTTTTGAAGTTTCTACGGTACTGCTTTCTATAAAAAAAAAAAAAAAAAAACTTACATGCCCCAGGGCATATATTACAACTCTTGCCCTGAGGGGTGTGTGGGGGCGGGTTGTCATCCTTAAAGACCTAATTTGTAAAATTTAAATACGTTGAACAAAAGAGCTATCTAAAATTCTGATTGGATGTGTTTGGGGAAATGGTGGGCCTGATAGGGGGGTTAGTTGCCCTCTAATCATTTTCAACTACTAAAATTGGCACTAGTTCTTTCAATTTTCAATCGAATGAGCCCTTTTTGAAGTTTCTATGACAATTATGCCCCCACGGCATACTTACAACCCTTGCCCTGAGGGCTGTGGGGGAAGTGTCATCCTCAAAGATATAATTTCTGGACCTTTCAACTACGTTGAGCAAAATGTCTATCCCAAAATTTTGATTCGATGTGTTTGGAGAAATGGTGGGCGTGAGAGGGGGTTTATTTGCCCTCCAATTACTTTGGACTATTAAAAATGGCCCTAGCCCTTTCAATTTTCAGTCGAATGAGCCCTTTTTGAAGTTTCTACGACAGTGCTTTCTATAAAGACCTCATATGCCAAAGGGCATGGCTTACAACCCTTGCCCTGAGGGCTGTGGGGGGAGTGTCATCCTCAAAGACATAATTTCCGGATCTTTCAACTATGTTGAACAGCATGGCTATCTCAAAATTTTGATTCGATGTGTTTGAGGAAATGGTGGGCGTGGATGGGGTGTTAATTGCCCTCAAATCACTTCCGACTATTAAAAAGGGCATCCCTTCAATCGAATGAGCCCTTTTCAAAGTTTCTACGACAACTCCTTCAATGCGAAGTGCCCTGGTCTAAAAGAACCAAAAAAAATAGTTTAGTTTTGAATCTGTTTGCGTCTTGATTATCTTTGCTTCGGCTAATTTTCTACTTATCATTAAAAAAAAAATAGTTTCCTCGATTTATTCATACTTTCAAATAAAAGTTATAAAGCCAATTTGGCCAGCCTTGACAAAACGAAGATAGAAAAATCTCAAGAAGAATAGCAAAACGGGGTGAACGGCCAGTTGAAGGAAAGAAAAAGCGACGGATATTTCGCCAGCGACGGTTCTGACCTCTATTGCGCCTGGAGCAAAATCTTGATTAGCGCCTCCCCCTCCCTGTCTCCCAAATATTTTTATGCCAAATTTAAAAAAAATTTACTTAATGACCAAATTTTCATAAATTAACAAAATTGTCCGTTTAATTGAATATGACTTTTCTTACTTTAGTTTTTGTTTTCTTAACTTGTCCCAATGGATAGGGTCTGATTCTTTGCATTCTAAAATTAATCAAATTCGATCAACTTTATTTTGAAGGGATAAGGGAAAATTGCAAATTTCGGATTCAATTTGCTTATACTTACTGTCAACTTACCCTCTTCTTTATTTAATACAAATAAAGTTTCAAAATTACAAAACGATCAAAGCCGTTAGATTATTTTATTTAAAATTTTAAACCCTTAAAATTTCTGTGACCAGGGCAAATGCATCCTCTGCGCCCCACTAAAACCACCTTCCGTATCAAGAAAATAAATAGCATAAGCGGTAAGGATATGAAACCCAAAATGGATCTCATGAAAAGAAAATATTTAGCATGTAAACTGACACTTGATCAGAAAAATCGAAGTAATCTTACAATATCTTATCAAGCAAATCAAGTAATCAAGCAAAATCTTAGCTACATTATTGGAAATTTTATTAATATTCGGTTCTGAAATATTCTAAATATCTGCATTTTTTTATATATAGTAATTTCTGAAACTTTTGATGAAGTTTATTATTCACAGAATTGTTTTGTTGATCGAACAACTACTTTATTGAACGCGTTTTAGAAGTATTTCAAGATGTTTTAACACAGTATTTCAATTATTTATGTCTCTTTGCGCAAACAAAGAAGAAAAAGAAACAAAATAGTTTCAATGATTTAAGCCACATTCCAGGTTCAACAAAAAGTAACTAAGAGTTACGGAAAAGTAACTTTTTCGTTCCAGCTGACGTTTCGTAGTAGCTGGAAGAACAGAAAAGTAGCTTTAAATTTACTTAGTAACTTTTACTAAAGACAATTAAAGAGTATCTTTAGTGAGTATCTTTAGTGAAAATTTCAGTTTGAAATATATTAAAAGTATTATTAGACTAAATTATATTGAAGGAGTAATGAATAAAATTGAAATTCATGAAGACTATACCTTCAAAAACCTAATAAGCCAGTAGTTACTTCACAACCGTTGCCGGTGGATGTAATTCTAGTAGTTTCTATAGTCAAAATAAATTACTATGGTTTGCAACCTGGAATACAGCTTTTTTCAGTCTTTCGACTGATTAGTGATTTAATTAACTACTGATACAAACTATTGAATACAGGTCGTATGCGGTTTGATTTAAAAGGCCTAATCTCTCTTTCCCTTTTCTAGAAAAAGGACGAGCATTTAAAGAAAGAACTTTTAATTCATTAATGATTACGTGTCGGTTCCAGTACCTCTTTGGGCTTTTAAGAAATTGAATTAGAAAAACTCTTTTATAGGAGAATTCTAAAGTAAACTTAAACCCATTAAAGAGATTAAGGATAAATGTTAAAAAAAAGGCGGATAATTTCTTTTTTGTGTTTGTAGTTCTATTTCACTCTTAGATTTTTAGTAGTAGTATAATAACTTATTGTAAATCAAATATAAAAAAAAAACTAATTGAATAAGTGTGGCAAAGTAAATTCTTTAAACTATTTTAAGAAATAAGACTTAGGGGGTGAGAGCAGGGTGTCAAATCTTCTCCATTTCTCCGAATTAAACACAATTAAACACACAAACAACCAAATTAAACATAAATTAAACACAAACAACCAAAACACAAACAACAAACAACCGAACAACAACCAACCGAACAAACAACCGAACAACAACAAACAACCAAAACCAAAACCAAACCTCACATTTCTGACAATAAAGCAATTCTTCTCCATTTTTGAGTTAAAAGATTTCTAAATTTTGAAAAAAAGATAGCTTATCATATGTGCATCCGTCGCATATTTAGCCACTTGTTATATTTATAGCCTCGAAATTTATCTTTAATTAATTGTTTTCTTATATATTTTATTTCAGATTTACACTTGAAAAAAGGCTTGCATTGAACTAAAGTAAAAAAGAGTGTACATTTTTTATTAACTTCCTGACAACTGAATAGTTAATCCCAACTTTTTTAGAAAGATTTTTACCGGAAATAAAAGTACAACCAGAAGAATTTTTTTTTATTTAAATAACTGCAATAAATTAAGTTTATGGGGTATAACTAGCCTTTCCAGAATGAAAAATAATATCACAATATTGGTATCATCAAAAGTTTGTCCATCTTTTTAAAACAATTTCAAACAGCAAGCCTTTACCATTCGCCATAATTTTTCCACCAAAATTGAGAGGCCGTAAAACGAAGTCCGTAAAACGAACAGGAGACAAAGCTAAGATAAAAAAAAGATTCATTGCCAATTTTGATTTTACTGCAACAAACATTTGTTGTGGAACAAGTCTTCCAGGAGTTCCAGGAATTCCAGGAGTTCCATTACATCCCTGAATGGATTTGTTGAGCAACTAAACTCACAAAATGAATATTTCACTACAATAAATAAACAATAAAGAACCAAGACAAACAAAATAAACAAGAGACAGAAAGCGTGTATAAAGAAAACAAATAAAACTAAAAATAGCATCTATAAGCTAAATTTGAATATAAAGCTAAACGTTAAAACACTTCATTCGCAAAAAGTAACTCACAAACAAATATGGACACACCTGCTATACCACATAATACTTAAATCAAAAGGGAATTGACTTCAAAGATAATGATGAAACTATTAACAGAAAAACGTTCGTTGGTATTTTTCTCCATTATTACATATTTTTGGAACCATTCTTGCGAATCTACAGAACCTGTGAATCAGACGTGGTTGTGAAAAATTCTCCAATATTTCTACAATATTTCAAAATTCTCCAATATTTCTACAATTTTTGCGAAAATTCTCCAATATTCCTACAATATTACAAAAATTCTCCAATATTTCTACAATATTTCAAAAATTCTCCAATATTTCAACAATATTTCAAAAACTCTCCAATATTTCTCCAATATTTTTACACCAATGGCCTGACAAACATCCATATTCTTAAGAACAGCTCAGGTGGAAGTCAGATTTCGTGGGTATGTTGCGCAGAGCAGGTTACTACATAGTTTTCTACGTCAGGGAATTTATAGATCTAGTGATAACCCTAAGCATTAATACCCCCTATCTCTATATGCACTAGCAAGCACGAGCAATATATGTCAGAATTAAGATTCGGGAACATTATTTCCATTATCGAATATTCTGGTAATTCAGGTCTACATTATTAAGCTCTCAACCCTTCTAAAATGTTATCAAACAAAGAACAGCCATATTTTATTTTATTCAAAGCTCTAATTGTGTACTAAAAGTGTACCTGAAACCGAAAATATCATAAAGTGATTCAACTTCTAGCCTTTGCGGGGGCTAGGTCTAAGAGACTCCTCGCTCAAATATCAAACAAAATAGATACTTGTCAGTTATTGGAAACACATTCAAGAATTACGCTGTTATATCTTAGAAAACCGGTTTCATAGCTACAAAAACAAGCGATGGATGATACAATGCCTTGGACTTAGACAGAATGTCATGGACTTGTTTAATTTTGGCGATATATTTGCATGTTAGGGGTGGTGATTGGGGTTAGGTTAGGGTTAGGCTACGTTGATTTGAGCAGAGAACTTGCATATAAAATTGTCATATATATTTTTAACGGCCGACCACAACAAATATTTTATTGATACATCCCTCATATCTCTAGATAAACGACACATCCCGTTACAAACTTCTATTTGTGCTTAATTGAGCACAGAATTTGCGTCTGACATTGTTAAATATATTTTTAGCAGTTGACTACAGCAAATATTTTATAAATATAACACCTAAATCTCTAAATATCAACAAAGCCTGTCACCGACTCCTATTTGTGCTTTTTTGAGAACAGAATTAGCATCTAAGATTGCAAAACATATTTTTAACAGTCAATCTTCTGCACCATAAATTCCTCGGTGTAACAAATGAGACATGGAGAGTTTACTTGCAAAAAAAGTTGTGACTAAAAGATTTTCGTTCTTATCATACAGTTCGTGGCAACGAACTGTAAGTAGGGGGCAACCCGGCTCAATAATAACCGAAACTCTAAAAAACAAAATTTTGACAGAAAACCCTACTATAGATTTTTCAAGCTCCTATCTGCAAAAATGTGGAATTTTGTATTATTTTTTGCCAGAAGAAACATCACGGATGCGTGTTTTTTTTGTTTTTTTTTAAGGGGTGAACGTATCGATCCAGTATTCCTAGAATATTGGGAGAGGGCTCATTCGAACGAAAAAAAAAGTTCTAGGGCCCTTTTTAAGTGACCAGGAAAAAATGGAGGACAACTAGGCCCCCTCTCACGCTCATTTTTTTCCCAAAGTCACCTGATCAAAATTTTGAGATAGCCATTTTGTTCAGCATAGTCGAAAATCTAATAAATATGTCTTTAAAGATGACTTAATCCCCCAAAGTTCCCTGGGGAAGGGTTGCAAGTGATGAACTTTGCCCATTGTCAAACAGTTCGTGGTAACGAACTGTACGCAAGGAGCGACCCGGTTCAATAGTAACCAAAACTTTAAAAAACGGAATTTTGATACCAATAGATACATCAAAAGAACCAGATTTTAATACTGATTTCAAATATATATGCCCCATCAAGTTTAGTCTGACCCATCAAAGTTCGGCGCCTGAGAGAGTTACGCACCTGAGAAAATTTGAATGATTTTTGAAAAAAGGGGGAAACACCCCTTAAAAGTTATAGAACACTAATGAAAATTCCACCATAACATTCGGCGTATCAGAGAACCCTACTGTAGAACCCTTTTTTTTAACGTGATATATTTTTTTCAACTTTTTTTTTACATGTCTTCGAATGAGATGAAACATACTTAAATTCAGTAGTGTTTTGTCGTGGTTTACCATGTCACAGTTACATTCTCTTGATTTTTCAGTAGTCTCTTGAATATTTCAGTAGTGTTTTGTCGTGGTTTACCATGTCACAGTTACATTCTCTTGATTTTTCAAAGTTAATTTTGAATTTCTTTCATGAAATGCAAGAGTTGGAAAATATCAGTGGTGTTTTATCGTGGTTTACCTTTTCCCAGTTACATATTCTTGATTTTTCAAAGTTTATATTTCCTTGTAATGCAAGAGTTGGAATATTTCAGTAGTGTTTTGTAAATGTTTACCTTGTCAAAGTTACATTCTCTTGATTTTTCAAAGTTCATTTTGGATTTTTTTCCTAGAAATGCAAGAGTTTGAATATTTCAATAGTGTTTTGTCGTGGTTTACCTTGTCACAGTTACATTCTCTTGATTTTTCAAAGTTCATTTTTGGATTTCAGTTGTTGAAATTCAGGAGCTGGAATATGTCAATACTTTTTTTTCATTGTGTACATAGTTAAATTTACAGTCTACTTATATTTCTCTTTTTATTTTGGATTTTTTCCCTTGAAAATAATGAATTTTAATATTTAAGTCTTTTTTTGTAATGGTTTAACTTGTCATAGCAACATTCTATCGATTTTTAGATGTTTTTATTGGATTTTTAAATTATCTTTATTTTTCAAAGTTCATTTTGAATTTCTGTCATGAAATGCAAGAGTTGGAATATTTCAGTAGTGTTTTGTCATGGTTTACCGTGTCACTGTCACATTTTTTAAATTTTTCAAATTTCATTTTGAATTTCTTTCATGAAGTGCAATATTTAAAACATTTCAGTAGTAGGTTGCAGTGGTGTAACATGCAAAAGTTAAATTCTATTTATTTTTAAAAGTTAATTTTTGATTTATTTCCTTGAAATGCAAGAGTTGGAATATTTCAGTAGTGTTTTGTCATGGTTTACCTTGTCACAGTTACATTCTCTTGATTTTTCAAAGTTAATTTTGGATTTCTTTCATTGAAATGCAAGAGTTGGAATATTTCAGTAATGTTTTGTCTTGGTTTACCTTGTCACACTTACATCCTCTTGATTTTTCAAAGTTCATTTTGGATTTTTACATTCTCTTGATTTTTCAAAGTTCATTTTGGATTTCTTTCCTTGAAATGTAAGAGTGCATTTCAATGAAAGAAATTCAAAATGAACTTTGAAAAATCAAGAGAATGTAAAAATCCAAAATGAACTTTGAAAAATCAAGAGAATGTAACTGTGACAAGGTAAACCACGACAAAACACTACTGAAATATTCCAACTCTTGTATTTCAAGGAAATAAATCAAAAATCAACTTTGAAAAATCTAGAGAATGTAACTGTGACAAGGTAAAGCATAGCAAAACACTACTGAAATATTTCAATTCTTGCATTTCAATGAAAGACATCCAAAATAAACTTTGAAAAATCTAGAGAATGTCAATTTGACAAGGTAAACCACGACAAAACACTACTGAATTTAACTATGTTTCATCTCATTCGAAGACATGTAAAAAAAAAGTTGAAAAAAATATATCACGTTAAAAAAAAATAAAAAAAAAATGGGGAAGGGGGGGGGGGCAAAAAAGTTGGAGGGAGGGGGTTCACTTCGAGTTTGGGGATAGGACACTTAGAAAGGGTTTAAGTCCCCTGATAGTTAGGGTCGTTGGTGCTTGTTATCCATGATTGTTCATACTCAAGTATCACTCACTACATTATATGTAATGATTTCTGAGAATTGTCCCTAGTTTATTTATTAAAATTCTTTTCTTGCCATATATATCTCTCGTAGTTTAAACTTTTTAGTATACTATAATGTTATACCATACTTTAAACTGACAATACTGTTCAAACGTCACTTGTGTATTACATAGAAAACATCGAAGAAGTAAAGCTATCCATTATTAAAATTCTTTTCTTGCCATCTACATCTCTCTTAGTATCAACTTTTTAGTATAATATAATGTTAAACTCTATTTTAAATTGACAACACTGTTCAAAAACGCCACTTGTGTATTATACAGAACACATCGAAAAAATAAAGCTATCCATTATTAAAATTCTTTTCTTGCCATCTACATCTCTCTTAGTATCAACTTTCTAGTATACTATAACGTTAGACTCTATTTTAAACTGACAACACTGTTCAAACGCCATTGAGGTTACCTTAACTGCTAATCACTTTAACCCTTTTTCTCTATCGTCAAGAACATGCTCTGGAAAGGTACCTAGGAACCTAAGGCAATTCAGGAGCCACTGGGGAATCCCCGCTCGTAATTGCTAATCACTTTAACCCCTTTTCTCCATTGTCAAGTACATGCTCTGGAAAGCTACCAAGGAACATAAGGCAATTCAGGAACCAGCGGGGAATCGCCGCTCGTAACTGCTAATCACTTTAACCCTTTTTCTCCATCGTCAAGTACATGCCTTGGAAAGGTGCCAAGGAACATAAGGCAAGCAAATCCATAAGTACATGCTCTGGAAATGTTTTTTCCTATAGAGGCAAGCAAATAGCATGGTAATTCCTATGGAGGCCAGCAAATTCATTATTAGCAATCTACAGAGGATCTTTCCATGGAGGAATTTTTCATGGCGGAAGAGAAATTGCTATGAACGGGTTGCCGGCTTTCCCAGCATTTTTTATAAAAACGATCAGAAATTAAATTTAAAAAAAACAAGTTTTTCAACTGAAAGTAAGGAGCAACATCAAACTTGAAACGAACAGAAATTATTACCTATATGATTGGGTTTGCCTCCTAGTATTTTTAGTACTTTCGTACTAAATATTTTAGCACTAAATATTTTTTAGTACTTTCATAAGAGCTATCTATTCTAATTAACGGCCTTTGTGATTAAGCGGTTACTTTAAAGAATTGGAGCAAAATTCGAACTTTAGCGTAAAGAGCGAGGTTTTGACTAGGGGTTGAACCCCCTAATGTACGTATTAAAAATATGTGAATATAGAAAGTTCGTTACGTAAGTTAAATAAAAAAAAAAAAAAAAAAACCACACGACTCAATAGTAATCGAAACTTTAAAAAACAAAATTTTGATGTCAATAAACATATTTAAAAAGAGTGGGCTTATAATTCTGATTCAGCATTATAATGAAAAAAGCTTCCCATTGATCCAATTAAACGAAGATAATGTTTCAGAAGTCGTTCTTAAAGAATTGGGAGAAAATTCGTAAGTAACGTATATTTATTAATAATAAAAACGTTCTTAAATAAAATCAAAGGTTCTAGTGCCCTTATTAAGAAACCCAAAAAATTGGAGGGCAACTAGGCACCCTTTTTTTCTCCAGCCCTTTTTTTCTCAAATTCGTACGATCAAAATTTTTAGAAAGCCATTTAGCCAAAAAAAAATAAAATTAATATGCAAATTTATTTTTAATTATTCATATACGGTTAGCCAATTTCAAAACCGTTCAATTCAAAAGTTAATTCAAAAACGTTCAGAGATTAAATTAAAAA
Organism: Artemia sp. Qi Xiang Cuo; assembly: GCF_049724085.1. Classification (NCBI taxonomy): domain Eukaryota; kingdom Metazoa; phylum Arthropoda; class Branchiopoda; order Anostraca; family Artemiidae; genus Artemia; species Artemia sp. Qi Xiang Cuo. The sequence goes on from NW_028300808.1 coordinate 2,659,812, forward strand.
AAACAAGGTTTTTTGTAACAGAAAGTAAGGAGTGACATTAAAACTTAAAACGAACAGAAATTATTCCGTATACGAAGGGGGTTGCCTCCTCCTCAACACCTTGCTCTTTACGCTAAAATTTAAATTTTCTCCCAATTCTTTAAGAATGACTTCTGAAACACTATGTTCGTCTAATTGGAACAATTAGAATCTTTTTTCAAAAGTACTAAAAAAATCTTTAGCGTCAAGAGTGAGGTGTTGAGGAGGAGACAACCCCCTTCATATACAGAATAATTTCTGTTCGTTTTAAGTTTTAATGTCGCTCCTTACTTTCTGTTTAAAGAACTTGTTTTTTTTTATTTAATATCAACAAAGCCTGTCACCGACATCTATTTTTGCTTTTTTTGAGCACAGAATTTGCATCTAAGATTGTAAAACATATTTTTAACAGTCAATCTTCTGCACCATAGTTCCTCGGTGTAACAAATGAGACATAAAGAATTTACTAGCAAAAAACGTTGTGACTCAAAGCTTTTCGTTCTTATCATACAGTTCGTGGTAACGAACTGTAAGTAGGGAGCGACCCGGCTCAATAATAACCGAAACTCTAAAAAACGAGATTTTGAACCAGTAGATATATCAAAAGAATTGGATTTTTATGCTGGTTTCAAATGCATAATCTTCATCAAGTTTTGTCTTACCCATCAAAAGTTGTAACCCTAAGAACATTTGCCTTATTTTCGAAAGAAAGGGAAACACCCCCTAAATTTCTTAGAATCTTAACAAAATCACACCATCAGATTTAGCATATCAGAAAACCATACTTTAGAGGTTTCAAGCTCCTATCTGCAAAAATGTGGAATTTTGTATTTTTTGCCAGAAGAAAGATCACGGATGCGTGTTTATTTGTTTTTTTTTGTTGTTTTTTTTTTTCTTCCCAGGGATGATCGTATCGACCCAGTGGTAATAGAATGTCGCGAGAGGGCTCATTCAAGCAGAAATGAAGAGTTTTAGTGCCCTTTTTGAGCGATCAAAAAACTGGAGGGCAACTAGGCCCCCTCCCACGCTCATTTTTCCTAAAGTCACCCGATAAAAATTTTGAGATAGCTATTTTGTTCAGCATAGTCGAGAAATCTAATAACTATGCCTTTAAGCATTACTTAACCCCCCACAGTCCCCGGGGGAAGCGCAGCAAGTTGTGAACTTTGCCCATTGTTTACATATTCGCCTAGTATTGGTTATTGGAAAGTATACCGACGTTTTCAGGGGGGATTTTTCTGGTGGAGGGGGAGGGAGAAGATTACATGGGAGGATCTTTCCATGGAGGAATTTTTCTTTGAGGAAGGGAATTTTCCATGAAGGGGGCGTCGGATTTCCTAGTATTATTTAAAAATCGATCAGAAATTCAATAAACAAAACAAGTTTTTCCTACTGGAAGTAAGGAGTAACATTAAAACTAAAAACGAACACAAATTCTTATGTATATGAGGGGGTTCGCCTCCTCGTCAATACCTCGCTCTTTACGCTAAAGTTTTTGTAGCACTTACAAAAGAGCTATTTATTCTAACTAGACCCTTTGTGATTCAGGGGTAATTCTTAAAAGAATTACAACAAAATTCGAACTTTACCGTAAAGAGCGAGGTATTGACGAGGGGGCGAACCCCCTCGTATAGGTAATAGTTTCTATTCGTTTTAAATTTTAATGTTGCTCCTGACTTTCAGTTGAAAAACATGATTTTTTTTATTTAATTACTTCCAAGACATTTCATGCAAAAAAACTAATTAGTTTTTGTTTTTTATTTACTGACTTTCAAACAAAGCACCAAACTGAAATAGTATTGGCAAGTAAAGTATTACCTCATTGTTTATCGATACATCTTCGGAATATTTTCCAACTCGTGTGAATTTAGACGAGCTTTTTTGAGCCCCAGCTTTGTTTTTCCTTAGTACTGTCTTTGATTCCATTATGTAATAGGATCTAAAGCCCAAGGCAGGGAGACGCTTCGCAAGAAAAACAAGGTCTGAAGTGGCTGTACTGTTTCTCCCGGGAATGAACCTGACACCAGGACCAAGGGGAACGATCTGGGAAAGAACCTCTTCGCCTAAAAGAAAGGGGCAATTAAACTACTTTTATTTTCTATCTAAACAGCCAAATCGTTAGGTGGTTGTTTCTAGACTAAACAGTTGGTGAAATGTCAAAGAAACTTAATTGGACTGTGTTTTTCCGAGTGCAGCCAAACCGAAAAGAAAATTAAAGCAAAACGCTAGTTATAAGAATGTCAAGTATAAAAAGGGAACGGATGGGTTAACGCAGCCGTTTTTGGTGGTCTCTAGCACCGGATATGGCATCCCTTATTATGGTAGTGTCATCTATGTTTGCCATTTAGGAGTATCTGAAAATATGCTAAGGTTTACTCTCCCTGTGAAAACGTGTGATGCTGCGATAACCCTACAGCTGCAACGTGCATCGAGAGGAAAATATAGTCATATCATTGAATTCATTAGTTTTAGATCTGTCCATTCATCCAGCCATAATTTTGATATTACTGATGTTGCTTTCTCTTAGAGAATTATCAAAACTCGCTGGAAAAAAGGAAAATTTCCCTGTTTTTGCATGTTTTCAATGATCTGAAAAGTTTTTGCATATTCAAAAATGTAATTCGGTAAATGGGTAACTCAGTAAATGGTATTAAATTTTCGTCTTATGCTGGAACACTTAAAAAAAAAAACACCAAACACTTCTGGTGGGCATATACATCTTAAAAACCCTAGATTTTTACAGTACGCCCGTACAGACAAGAGGGTAAGTAAATTAATCATTTTATTTATGCATGTATAAAAATAAATATAATAAGGAGATGTATTGAATACGGTATCTGAGAAAATGAAACCTGATATTTTTTTTTCCTTAGTGCGTGCTATGTTAAGATTAAATAAAAAAAAGACAAGTTTTTTCAGCTGAAAGTAAGGAGCAACATTGGACCTAAAACGATCAGAAATTATTACGTATATTAGGGGGATTGCCCTCTCCTAAATACCTCGTTATTCGCGCTAAAGTTTTTTTTATTACTTTTAAAATTGCTTCTTATTGTTCTAATTAAATGACCCTTGTTTTTCAAGAGTCGTTCTTGAAGAATTGGGATCAAAAGTCAAACTTCAGCGTAAAAACCGGGGTATTGAGGATTAGGCAATCCCCCTTATATACGTAATAATTTCTGTTCGTTTTAAGTTTTAATATTGTTCTTAGTTTCAGTTGAAAAAGTTTCAGTTCTTTTTCTATTTAATCTTAACATAAGACACACTAAAAAAATTATATTGTGTTAAATGCAGACTACCTAAATTTTATTTTTTTTATTTTTTTTAATTTAAACTTCAAAAAGTCGAGAATGGCTATATGTTTTCTATGACTGAGATACTCGATATGAGATTTTTAATTTTAATTTTTTTATTATTTTTTTTTATTAAAGTTTATCTACTATATTAAAACGACTTCTATTTGCAAAGAAAAGTTCCTTTTTTTAGTTATTAAATAAAAAAAACAAGTTTTTTAAACTGAAAGTAAGGAGCGACATTAAAACTTAAAACGAACAGAAATTATTCCGTATATGAAAGGGGCTGTCCCCTCCTCAACGCCTCGCTCTTTACGCTAAAGTTTTTTATTGTTTTAAAAAATAAAGTTGTGAGACAGAGTCAAACTTTAGCGTAAAGAGCGAGGCGTTGAGGAGGGGACAGCCCCTTTCATATACGGAATAAGTTCTGTTCATTTTAAGTTTTAATGTCGCTCCTTACTTTCAGTTTAAAAAACTTGTATTTTTTATTTAATTTCTGATCGTTTTTTAGTTAATGCAGCTTTTATTTGCATAAAAATTTTACTTTTCTTTTGCTAAATGTATGTCTTTACAAATAAACTTACGTAACTAACTTCTATATTCGTATATTTTTCTTCTGGCAAAAAATACAGAGTTGCAGATTTTTTCAGATATGAGCTTGAAACCTATGTAATAGGGTTTTCTGATACGCTGAATCTGACGGTGTGATTTTCATTAAAATTCTTTCACTTGTAGGGGATGTTTCCCCCTCTTTAAAAAATCGAGCAAATTTTCTCAGGCTCGTAGCCTTTGATGAGTAACACTAAACTTAATAAAATTTATATATTTAGGATCAGCATTATAAACACATTTTTTTGATACATTTATTGACATCAAAATTCCGTTTTTAAAAGTTTCGATTACTATTGAGCCGTATCGCTTGTTTTCTTATTGTTTTTTTTATTACGTATATGTTATTACGTATATGAAGGGGTTCTCCCCTTAGTCAATAACACGCTCTTTAAGTTAAAAGTAAAAAAAAAATTTTATTAAAAAACCCCTGAATCACAAAGGCCGTTTAATTAGAATAGATAGCTCTTTTGAAAGCACTAAAAAAAAAATTGTAGCGTAAAGAGCGAGGTATTGACTTGGGGGAGAACCCCCTCACATACGTTATAATTTCTGTTCGTTTTAAGTTCTAATATTCCTTCTTACATTTCAGTTGAAAAAACTTTTTTTTTTTTATTTAATTTCTGCTCGTTTTTTAAATAATGCTTGGAAATCCGGCGCCCCCTTCATAGAAATGTCCCTTACCCCAAAGAAACATCCTCCACGGAAATATTCTCCAGAGTAACCCCCTCCACTAGCCCCCCCCCCCCTCCAGAAAAAATCCTTCCTGAAAATGGTTGTATACTTCCCAATAACAAATAAATACTGCTGGAAAGTCCGGCGCCCCCTTCATGGAAATTTCCCTTACCCCATGAAAACTTCCTTCATTAACAGATCCTCCAAACTAACCACCGACCCACCCTTCCCTCCCACTACCTGAAAAAAAACCTCCTGAAAACTTCTGTATACTTCCCAATAACCAATACTATATGTTAACATTGGGTAAAGTTCATAACTTTTAGCCCTCCCTCTGGGAACTTCAGGGGATTAAGTCATCCTAAAAGACACATTTATCATATTTTCGACCATGCTGAACAAAATGGCTATCTCAAAATTTTGATCGGGTGACTTTGGGAAAAAAATAAGCGTGGGAGGGGGCCTAGTTGCCCTCCATTTTTTTTGGTTACTTAAAAAGGGCACTAGAACTTTTAATTTCAGTTCGAATGAGCCCTCCCACGATATTCTAGGACTACTGGGTCGATACGATCACCCCTGGGAAAAAAAAACAAAAAAACAAACAAATAAACACGCATCCGTGATCTTTCTTTTGGCAAAAAATGTAAAATTCCACATTATTGTAGATAGGAGCTTGACCTCTATAGTAGGGTTCTCTCATACGCGGAATATGATGGTGTGATTTTCATCAAGTTTTTTTAGCTTTTAGAGGGTGTGTTCTTTTTTTTTTGAAAATTATGCGAATTGTATAAGGCGATTAAAATTCGACTGTGATAAATAAACTGACTACATATTTTATATTTGAAATCAGCATTGAAATTCTATTGCGTTGATGTATCTATTGGTATCAAAAACACGTTTTCTTGAGTTTTGGTTACCATTGAGCCAGGCCGCTCCTTACTTACAGTTCGTTACCACGAACTGTTTGATATATGTTATTAGTGACGGTTGCTATTAGATAGGGCTCAAATGTAATAAATTTTTTCAGTTTAATACTGGTCAGTTAAAGTCTTTCAGTTTATTAAGCTTCGATTGATTTTTATACTTTGTTTTCTGATGATACGTTAATAGTTTCGTTATATTATTTCAGTTGGATTCTGGTCACTTACAGTCTTTCAATTTGATAAGTGGCGATTAATATTTATCCTTTTTTTTCTGATGATATGTTAATGGTTTCTTTATTTTTACTAAATGACATGATTATCCAAGGTGTTCTGATCATAAATTTGTCAGAAACAAATTGATATACACGGAAAAGAGCTTTCTGATCATTCCTTTTTCCCTTGTATGGTTTCCAGAACAAGAAAATCTTTCGAATTCACAGCTATTTAATTACCAAAAGTTTCTAGAAGCCTCGAAATACCGAAGAAACTTGTTTGTCTTGCACGAAGTTAATATAGTTAAAATATAATGGAAAATCAGAGAAAGAGTTTTCATACCTGTCACTCTGACTGAGGAAAACTGAGGAAAGCTTGCGATTTTAGTTTAAGCCAATCGGGGTAGGCAAGGTCTAACGGATGACATTTGGAAAACTGTTTCGGTAGTAGTATGGTAATAGGCACCACTGAATACACATGCACTTTCACAAGCCTGAGGCATTATTATGCCTGTATATTTTCAATTAATTGAGTTACCAGGGCCATTTACCTATTACAATGAACTCTACATGGATTGGCAGACAGGTTTTCTATTATGACATTCATTTTTTGGAGGTCAAACTCATGGATACATGTTTATTTTTTATTTATTTTTTTAAACTGGTATTTTTTTCAATGAAGCCCATAGCACTTTGCAGAAACACGTGAATGCAGGACTGAAAGTCTATTCGTACTATATCTGAATCCAATTACTAATCAAGTTAGTGTGACCGCCATTTTTTGATCTGGTTAAGTGGGTATAATCTGGTTTGGTTCGTTATTGCGAGAGGCTTACTCAATTTACATCTTAGTGTTAACTGGGCGATCTAATTGCGTAGGTACTAAAGGAACATTTGAAGGTGGAGAAAAAAAGGGGTAATTAGTGATTGGATAATTTTAACAAGAAATGACTGAAAAGTGTTTTGGAGGAGATGGAATGAATGTGTACTGTATAATACACAAGTGATGATTTGTACAGTGTTGTCAATTTTAAATAGTTTAGAAATAAAAAAAATTAACAAGAAATGGCTGAAAAGTGTTTTGAGGGAGTTGAGTTGCACGAGGGTTGACTTGCACGAGGGTTCAGTTACATGCGGATTCAGTTACACGGGGATTAGTTAAATGGGGTCGAGTAGCACGGAGGTTCAGTTGTAAGGGTTTCGGTTATACAGGGGTTCAGTTACATGGGGGGGTTCAGTTGCACGCGGCCGATCTGCTATAAAAAACACTTCATTCTAAACAAATACGAACATTTTGAAAAGCAGACAAAAAATTGGACACTATAATCAGAATTATTTGATTAACATTTAAAAAGGGGTAATGAGATATGTGATCTGTATAATACACTAGTGATGTTTGATAAGTATTGTCAATTTAAAATAGGATCTAACGTTCCCTTCGTTCCCCCATTTCTGAGGGCAGGGAGGGGTCAATTTTGGAGGGAAAACATCTGCATCAAGGGGAAGGCTCAGAGACCCTTCGTTCCCACTTTTCCGCGGGCTGGGGAGGGGGGGAAGGTGATAGTATTCCAATACAATAATTCAAGCATAATAGAATTTATGCTCCTAGTGGAAGCTCGTAAAGCCCTTCCCCCTCCCCGCGCTAGGATTATTGCCTGGCTGTACCTCTAAATACAGAGAATTAGGGTGATAGTATTCCGATACAATAAGTCAAGTATAATAGAATTTATGCTCCTAGTGGAAACTCGTAAAACCCTTCCCCCTCTCCCGCTGAACCCCCCCATGTAACTGAACACCTGTATAACCGAAACCCCGTACAACTGAACCTCCGTGCTACTCGACCCCATTTAACTAATCCCCGTGTAACTGAATCCGCATGTAACTGAACACTCGTGCAAGTCAACCCTCGTGCAACTCAACCCTCTCAAACTACTTTTTGGCCATGTCATGTTTATTTTTTTTTCTTATAAACTATTTATAATTGAAAACATTGTACAAATAATTACTTGTGTATTATTTAATACATATTCATTCCAACTCCTCTGAAACACTGTTCGGTCACTTCGTGTTAAAATTATCCAATCACTAATTACCCCTTTTTTCTCCACCTTCAAATGTTCCTTTAGTACCTACGCAATTAGATCGCCCAGTTAACACTAAGATGTAAATTGAGTAAGCCTCTCGCAATAACAAACCAAACCAGATTATACTCACTTAACCAGATCAAAAAAAATGGCGGTCACACTAACTTGATTAGTAATTGGATTCAGATATAGTACGAATGGACTTTCAGTCCTACATTCACGGGTTTCTGCAAAGTGCTATGGGCTTCATTGAAAAAATACCAGTTTAAAAAAATAAAAAAAAAATAAACATGTATCCATGAGTTTGACCTCCAAAAAATGAATGTCATAATAGAAAACCCGTCTGCCAACCCATGTAGGGTTCATTGTAATAGGCAAATGGCCCTGGTAACCCAATTAATTGAAAATACACACACATATCCATGCCTCAGGCTTGTGAAAGTGCATGTGTATTCAGTGGTGCCTATTACCATACTACTTTCGGTGTGGAGATTTCGTAATGAAGGCGAGAATTCAGTATTACCCTGCAAGGGACACAAAATTCGCAAGTTTTTTTGTTCACGGCAGCCAGTGCAATCAAAATAAATTCGGAGAAGAAAACCGATTTTTCCTATTAAAAATAACAGGCATCTTTCGCAGTTAAGGAATAATTATCAAAAAGAAACGCAGGAAAATATTTTCGTATTCAAAGTACGAGTTTTGTGTCGAAGGTTCAGTCATTTTTTTTTCTTTTCTTTTAATCTCCCATTGGGAAATTGCTGTCATAACATTACGCTTTATAGTTAAATGTATACACTAAACAGTAAACCTTTAAGCCTTAGTTGTTACCCTTTCCTGCTAAGAATAATTTGCTTCCCCGCTAAATGGAAAAATAAATCTTTTTTTAAACTAAAGCATTTATGATTTAATTTAAAACTATTCAAGGACCTAATTTTATATCAAAACCACCCACGGTTTTAGTTTTAAGAATTTTGATTCTGGCGTAGTAGAAAAGAACAGTTGCTTTCATAGTTTAGCGCGTTTGGAGTTGAAACTGGGTTTTTTTTTCTATTTTTGTTTTTTTTTTTTCGTTGAAATTTCATTTTCTCATGAAAACATTCACTTTTCACCTTCTATTCTAGAAATAAACAATGAAAAATGCATAAGGAAACAAAAATGAATCTGATCTTTCAACTATGTTAAGACTACACATTTTCTCGTTAGTCCAATATAAACAATGTGTTTTAATTTCTATTTATCAGCCACTAAATTATTTTCTTTGTATTAAAACTATTTTTCCAAGAATGTCTTCTAGAAAACAGTATCCTTGCTATAGATCCAATAATTAAAAGCTTCTAAATCTCAAATTAAAAGTATTTCGTATATTTTGGAGAAAACAAGGTTCAATTTATGAAAATATTAACTTCCCATGATGCAAATCTAAATGCCTAATTTTAGGGTCTTTCACGGAATTTGACTAGAAAAAGTCAATGTTGATATCCATAATTTCATTAAGAAGCAAATCGAGAATTAACTTCAATAAAAGTTCTGACCTAAAAGGTCAAACCAGAATCATAGGCAGCGCAATCGCGCTGCCCAAGTAAAGAACGATGTTGGCACAATGTATTATTTTTTTTCCAAACCAGGGCACTCCGTATGGAAGTAGTTGTCGTAGAAACTTCGAAAAGCGCTCATTCGATTGGAATTTGGAGTGGCTTGTGCCCTTTTTAATAGTCGAAAGTGATTGAAAGGCAACTAACACCCCTTCCACGCCCACCATCTCCCCAATAATAACCAATCAAAATTTTGAGATAGCCATTTTGTTCAACGTAGTTGATTTCCAGATAGAAAATATGTTTATGAGGAGGACAATCCCCCACAACCCTTACGGCAAGGGTTTTAAGTTGTGCCCTAGGGGCATATAAGAACGATGTTGGCACAATGTATTATTTATTATTTTTTTTTCCTTAGACCAGAGCACTTCGTATCGAAGAGGTTGTCGTAGAAACTTTGAAAAGGGCTCATTCAATTAGAAATTGGAGTGGCTTGTGCCCTTTTTAATAGTCGAAAGTGATTGAAAGGCAACTAACACCACTTCCACACCACCATTTCCTGAAACACATCCAATGAAAATTTTGAGTTAGCCATTTTGTTCAGCGTAGTTGATTTCCAGATAGAAATTATGTTTTTGAGGATGACACTCCCCCTAAGCCCTCAGAGTAAGTGTTGAAAGTTATGCTCTGGGGGTATAAATGGTTTTTATAGAAAACGTTGTCGTAGAAATTTCAAAAAGGCCTTACTCAATTATAAATTGAAAGGGATAGTGCCCTTTTTAATAGTCGAAATTGATTGGAGGGGAACTAACACCCCTCTCACGCCCACCTTCTCCCAAACACATCCAATCAAAATTTTAAGATAGCCATTTTGTTCAACGTGGTTGAAAGTTCTGGGAAAGATGTTTTTGAATATAAAAACCCCCCATAGCCGTCTCGGCAAGGGTTTCAAGTGAGACCCTTGGGGGATAAAAGGTTTTTATAGAAAGTTTTGTCATAAAAACTTTAAAAAGGGCTCATTCGAATGGAAATTGAAATGGCTAGTGCCATTTTTAATAGTCGAAAGTGATTGGAAGGCAATTAACCCCCCTTCCACGCCCACCATTTCCCCAAACACATCCATTTCCCCAAACATTTCCCCAATCAACATTTTTAGATAGCCATTTTGTTCCACGCAGTTTAAATCTCAGCAAATGATAACTTTGAGCAAGACACTCCCCCCACAGTCTTCAGGGCAAGGTTTATAATTTATACCCTGGGGGAATATAAGCTTTTATTGAAATCTTTGTCGTAGAAACTTGAAAAAGGGCCCATTTGATTGTAAATTGAAAGGGCTATTGCCTTTTTTAATAATTAAAAGGGATTGGAGAGCGACTAAAGCCCCTCTCACGCCCACCATTTCCCCAAACACATCCAATCAAAATTTTGAGATAGCCATTTTGTGTAACGTAGTTGAAAGTTCTGGAAATTAGGTCTTAGAGGATGACAACCACCCTCACAGCCCTGAGGGTAAGGGTTGTAAGTTATGCCCTGGGGGCATATAAGGTGTTTACAGAAAGTGATATCGTAGAAACTCAAAAAGGGCTCATTCGATTGGAAATCGAAAGGCCTAGTGCCCTTTTTAATAGTCGAAAGTGATTGGAAGGCTTGATATATTTATAGTACAGATCGGTGTGGGTATAATGTATTATTATTATTATTTTTTTGTTGTTGTTGTTGTTCAGACTAGGGCACTTCGTATCGAAGGAGTTGTCGTAGGAACTTCGAAAAGGGCCCATTCAATTGAAAATAGAAAGGGCTGATGCCCTTTTAAATAGTCAAAAGTGATTGGAGGGCAACTAATACCCCTACTACGCCCACCCTTCCATTTGGCCATTATGTTTAAAAACTAAATGTTGCATTAAGAATAAAATCAAAATGCACTGTGTTAATGCTAATTCCCAATAAGGCATCTCTAAATTGCTGAAAATTTTTCTCCAACATACAAATAGCAGGTCAAACTATAAAGTTTAAAATAAAACGGAAAGATTTAAAGAATTATTTTCTTTTTCTCTGAAAACAATGTGTCAATATAAAATGAAGAGAAATGATTTAAAAACTTTTTCAGAAAATAAGTTTTTTAAAGAAAAGTAAAGAACTCCATTAAACAAAAAAACGAACAGAAATTACAATAAATAACCGAGTCAAACTCAAAACGAGCAGAAATTAACATAAGTTGGGCTCTAAACCCCTATGCCTCCCCAAGGCCAGAACATAAGCACTTTACTGAAAAAAATACAAATGAATGTGCATTATCAGTTTAATTTACATATACTGATATTTAGAAATCAAAATGTTAATATTATTTGATTTATTAAAGTTATGAAAGTAAAAACATTCATATTTTTTCAGTAAAGTGCAAATTATGTTCTGGACTTGGGAAGGCATAGGGGTTTCGAGCCCTACTAATGTTAATTTCTGCTCGTTTCGATTTTGACTCGATTATTTATTTTAATTTCTGTTCGTTTTGGGTTTCATTTATTTATCAATAGTGATTTGTGGTAGTTTGACGCTTGGTAGATTATTTGATTTTATTTTTGATCATTTTTTGTTTAATGAAGTTCTTTACTTTTCTTTGAAAAAGTTATTTTGTGGAAAAAGTTTTTTTAATTAATTTAAAAAAAAAGTCATTTCAAATCTATAGAAAAGGTGCATATTTAACATTTATTATACTCCATAGAACGTACAAAAAGAGAAATTTGGAGAAGTGTTTTGTCCTCATTATGTGTCTTAGCTACATTTCATGTGTACCATATTTTTATCATTTTTAGGATTTTTCTTGTTTTAAATTCTACAAGGTCGAGACGTATGTATGGGAAAGAAAGCCTTTGGTTCTGGCCCATTCCACTCAAAATTCACAATATATCACTATTATCACTAAATTTTATTTGCATACCCTTCAATCTGTTAGTTCTTGCCTTTTTTTCAAACTTGGCTGCGGAACCAAAGGCTTTAAGGAGACTAGTGCAAGTCTTGTTGGCAATAGTTATAAACTGGAGAGTTGCTGATACCTATATTCCCGCTGATCATAAATTGAAGTTCCTACCAAATAGGTCAATTGAAGACTCCGTGAAAATTGCATCACTTGGGAGAGAGCGCCAGAAGTCAGCGCGTCTTAAAGGCTGAATTGAAAAGTAAGCGCTTTTAGAAATATTCTCGTGGCTGCCAAATGAAAGACTTATGATGTTCTTGAAAATTTTACCTCCTAGGAAGCCCTGGGAATTTTTTTTTTCTAAAATCCACATCTTTTCTTTGATAATGACATCAAGACTCCTTAATTTTATTATGCTAAATGGATGCCAAATGGGACACTTCCTTTTTTTTGAAAACTCTCATGTCTCCTAGGCAGTATTGGATATTTTTTTATTTATTCATTTAAATTTAATACCTTTTCTTTGATAATGACACAGGGGGTTCTAACTCTTTTTATTATTTTGTTATCGGTCTAGGTTTCTCTGTGATGTTTTCGTTTCTTACTATTACACATTTTTGTTGAGCGATCAGAGTAAATTCTTATAAATTCCTTATATATTTTTCTCTGTCACTACCTCTCTTCTTGTTTTGTTATGATTTTGTTATTTAATAGTATGTGTACCTTGCCCAATCTTTCGAGCGACGGGGCCTTTGTAGGGATCAGTGCCTTGTATTTGTTGTCTGATTTTAGTTTTGTGTTTTTGAATATATCTTACCTTAATTTTAAGGTACGGAGTATCGCAACAAAGCTATATATTCTACTTTCCAATTTGTTCTCGATTCAAATTTTCCTATATTTTTCTCTAATTCCCATATACTTCATCAATGCTCGCATTTTTTTAAGGTGCACCCAACCGAAAACGAAAGCCTGTATACATGCTAGTACGATGAGAAAATAATCGCTGCAAATTCAACGATTTGTTCAAAGCTGGTTTTGACATAATTAGTCCAGTAAATCTACAGAAAAAATTGACGATCTGGGACAAAATTGCAATATAAATCATTTTTACACCATTTTGTAGAGAAAAAATTCTGTACCCCAAGAATCCCCTTAGCGGAACAGGGTGAAAAACGGGGAAAAAGGGGAAAATCCAGGGGAAAACTCGAAAATCTAAGACCGGTAGTTTTTGATCCTTAGAATGGCATTCCTGACGCTCTTGGGTACAAAAAGATCGAATATACATTTTTTTTATTGCTGTGTAATAAGTCGTTCCCCCGTTTCCCCACTTCCAGTGGGAAAAGAGGGGGTAAAAAGAAATCCTGTACAGCAGTCTGCCAAACTTGTTTTCTGGGGTTTCCCAGTGCGAGAAGAATAAAAGTAGGAGGGACCCAATAGATACAGGGCTAACACACTGCTGCCATCTATAATCGAGTCTAAGGGGACAGGGTCAATGACACCATTTTCAAGGTCAGTCATGGGATGTTTCTAAGCCTATTAACTCCAGGACGAAGTTTGCACATGCGCACTGAATTCTAACGGTACAATGTTATTGATCCAGGAAGGGGACTAGATTTCTGGGATATTGATTACATAATCGGCGGGGAAATCTATATTGATACACGAATGGGTCTAAATTTCTGGGAAATTGATTACATAATCGACGTTTTAGTTACGAGTTTTAGTTTAAAGTTTTAGTTTTGTATAAGCCTTAAGTTTTAGTTATAGTTAGAATAGTTAAGCGTTTTAGTTTAGAGTTTAGAGTTTTAGGTTAGAGTCTTAGCTTAGTGTTTTAGTTTGAGTTATAGTTTAGTTTATTTTTATTTAATAGTTTTAGTTTAGAGTTTATCGTTTTAGTTTAGAGTATTAGTTTAGTGTCTTAGATTAGAGTTTATGTTAGTTATAGATTAGTTTAGTTTTAGCATAGAGTCTTAACTTATAGTTTTTCGTTACACTTTTAGTTTAGTTTAGTGTTAGTTTAGTTTTAGTTAAGAGTTTCAGTTTAGAGTTGTAGTTTAGTTTTAGTTAAGAGTTTAAGTTTAGAGTTTTAGCTAAGAGTCATATCTTAGAGTCTTAGTTAGAGTTATAGTTTAGTTTAGTTTTATTTAAGAGTTGTACTTTAGAGTTTATAGTTTTAGTTTAGTGTTTAGGCTTAGAGTTTTGATTGGAGCTATTGTGTAGTTAGTTTTAGTTTAGAGTTGTCGTTTAGTTTAGTGTTATATTTTAGAGTTTGGAGTTTTATTTTAGAGTCTTACATAAGATTTTTAGTTTTAGTTAAGAGTTTCAGTTTAGAGTTGTAGTTTAGTTTTAGTTAAGAGTTTTAGTTTAGAGTTTTAGCTTAGAGTCATATCATAGAGTTTTAGTTAGAGTTATAGTTTAGTTTAGTTTTAGTTGAGAGTTTTAGTTTAGAGTAGTAGCTTAGAGTTTTAGTTAGAGTTATAGTTTAGTTTAGATTTAGTTAAGAGTTTCAGTTTAGATTTATAGTTTAGTTTTAGTTTAGTGTTATAGTTTTAGAGTTTAGAGTTTTAGCTTAGAGTCGTATCTTAGAGTTTTAGTTAGGGTTATAGTTTAGTTTACTTTTAGCAAAGAGTTTTAGTTTAGAGTTATAGTTTAGTTTTAGTTAAGAGTTTTAGTTTTGAGTTTAGAGTTTTAGTTTAGGGTTATAGCTTAGAGTTTTAGTTAAGTTAATTTTAGTTTAGAGTTGTAGTTTAGTTTTAGTTAAGAGTTATAGTTTATAGTTTAGAGTTTTAGTTTAGAGTCTTACCTAAGGTTTTTAGTTAGAGTTATAGTTTAGTTTAGTTTTAGTTAATAGTTTTAGCTTAGAGTTGTAGTTTAGTTTTAAATAAGGGTTTCAGTTTAGAGTTTTAGCATAGAGTCTTAGCTTAGAGTTTCAGTTAGAGTTATAGTTCAGTTTAGTTTTATTAAGAGTTTTAGTTTAGAGTTATAGTTTAGTTCTAGGCAAGAGTTTTAGTTTCGAGGTTAGAGTTTTAGTTTAGAGTTATAGTTTAGTTTTAGGCAAGAGTTTTAGTTTTGAGGTTAGAGTTTTAGCTTAGGGTCTTATCGTATAGTTTTATTTAGAGTTATAATTTACTTTAGTTTTAGTTAAGAGTTTTAGTTTAGAGTTGTAGTGTAGAGTCTTAGTTAGAGTTATGGTTTAGTTTAGTTTTAGTTAAGAGTTTTAGTTTAGAGTTGTAGTTTAGTTTTATTTAAGATTTGTAGTTTAGAATTTAGAGTTTTAGTTTAGGGTTTTAGCTTAGAGTTTTAGTTAGAGCTAGAGTATTAGTTAGAGCTATAGTTTAGTTAATTTTAGTTTAGAGTTATAGTTTAGTTTTAGTTAAGAGTTTTAGTTTAGAGTTTATAGTTTTAGTTTAGAGTCTTAGCTTAGAGATTTTAGTTAGAGTTATAGTTTAGTTTAGAGCTTTAGTTAAGAGTCGTTGTTTAGTTTTACATTAGGATTTTAGTTTAGAGTTTTAGTTTGCTATTATTTTACAGTTTTAGTTAGAGTTATAGTAGTTAATAATTTTAGTTTAGAGTTTAGAGTTTTTAGTTTGTTATTAGCTTATAGTTCGAGTTAGAGTTATAGTAGATAAAAGTTTTAGTGTAGAGTTTAGAGTTTTAGTTTAGAGTCTTAGCTTAGAGTTTTAGTTAGAGTTATAGCTTCGTTTAGTTTTAGTTAAGAGTTTTTGTTGAAAGTTTAGAGTTTTAGTTTAGAGTTTAGAGTTTTAGTTTAGAGTCTTAGCTTAGACTTTTAGTTAGTTATAGATTAGTTTAGTTTTAGCCTAGAGTCTTAGCTTATAGTTTTTTGTTACACTTTTAGTTTAGTTCAGTGTTAATTTAGTTTTAGTTAAGATTTCCAGTTTAGAGTTGTAGTTTAGTTTTAGTTAAGAGTTTTAGTTTAGAGTTTTAGCTTAGAGTCATATCTTAGAGTAATAGTTAGATTTATAGTTTAGTTTAGTTTTAGTTTAGAGTTATAGTTTAGTTTTAGTTTAGTGTTATTGTTTAGTTTTAGGTAAGAATTTTAGTTTAGAGGTTAGAGTTTTATCTTAGAGTGTTATCGTAGAGTTTTAGTTAGAGTTATAGTTTAGTTTTAGTTAAGAGTTTTAGTTTAGACTTGTAGTTTAGTTTTAGTTAAGAGTTTTAGTTTAGATGTTAGAGTTTTTGTTTAGGGTTTTAGCTTAGAGTTTTGGTTAGAGCTATAGTTTAGTTAATTTTAGTTTAGAGTTATAGTTTTTTTTAGTTAAAAGTTTTAGTTTAGAGTTTAGAGTTTTAGTTTAGAGTCTTAGCTTAGAGTTTCAGTTACAGTTATAGTTTAGCTTAGAGCTTTAGTTTAGAATTTTTGTTTAGTTTTATTTAAGGGTTTTAGTTTAGAGTTTTAGTTTGCTATTAGTTTACAGTTTTAGTTAGAGTTATAGTAGTTAAGAGTTGTTTAGAGTTTAGAGTTTTAGTTTAGAGTCTTAGCTTAGAGTTTTAGTTAGAGTTTTTGTTTAGAGTTTTAGTTTTAGGTTAGAGTCTTAGCTTAGAGTTTTAGTTAGTTATAGATTAGTTTAGTTTTAGTTAAGAGTTTAGTTGAATTTATAGTTTAGTTTTAGTTAAGAGTTTTAGTTTTGAGTTGTTGTTTAGTTTTAGATTAGAGTTTTAGTTTAGAGTTTAGAGTGTTAGTTTGGAGTCTTAGCCTACAGTTTTGTTAGAGTTATAGTTTAGTTTAGTTTTAGTTTGGAGTCTAGAGTTTTAAGCTAGAGTCTGAGCTTAGAGTTTTAGTTAGAGTTATAATTTAGTTTTAGTTAGGAGCTTTAGTTTAAATCTCTAGTTTAGTTTTACTTAAGAGTTTTAGTTAAGAGTTTAAAGTTTTAGTTTACAGTTTTACTTTAGAGTTTTAGTTAGAGTTATAGTTTTAGTTTAATTTTAGTTAAGAGTTTTAGTTTAGATATTGAAATTTTAGTTTTGAGTCTTAGCTTAGAGTTTTAGTTAGAGTTATAGTATAGTTTGGTTTTAATTCAGAGTTTTAGTTTAGAGTCTTAGCTTAGAGTTTTAGTTAGAGTTATAATTTCGTTCAGTTTTAGTTAAGAATTATAGTTTAGAGGTGTTGTTTAGTTTTAGATAAGAGTTTTAGTTTAGAGTTTTAGTTTTAGTTAGAGTTAGAGTTTAGTTTAGTTTTAGTTTAGAGAATAGAGTTTTAACTTAGAGTGTTAGCTTAGAGTTTTAGCTAGAGTTATAGTTTAGTTTAGTTTTAGTTAAGAGTTTCAGTTTAGCCTTATAGTTTAGTTTTAGTTAAGAGTTTTTGTTTAGAGTCGCAGTTTAGTTTTAGTTAAGAGTTTTAGTTTACAGTTTAGAGATTTAGCTAATAATATTAGCTTAGAGTTTTACTTAGAGTTATAATTTAGTTTAGTTTCAGTTAAGAGTTTTAGTTTAGACTTGTAGTGTATTTTTAGTTACAATTAAGAGTTTTAGTTTAGAGTTTATAGTTTTAGTTTAGGGGTTTAGCTTAAAGTTTTAGTTAGAGTTATAGTTTAGTTTAGTTTTAGTTTAGAGTTGTAGTTTAGTTAAGAGTTTTCGTTTAGAGTTTTAGTTAGAGCCATAGTTTAGTATAGTTTTAGTTAGGAGTTTTAGTTTAGAGTTATAGTTTAGTTTCAGTTAAGAGTTTTAGTTTAGAGTTCAGAGTATTAGCTTAGAATTTTAGCTTAGAGTTTTAGTTAGAGTTATATATTTAGTTTAGTTTTAGTTTAGAGTTTTAGTTTAGAGTGGTTGTTTAGTTTTAGATAAGAGTTTTAGTTTAGAGTGTTAGTTTAGAGTTTTAGCTTAGAGTTTTAGTCAGAGGTATAGTTTAGTTTAGTTCTAGTTAAGAGTTTTAGTTTAGGGTTTTAGCTTAGAGTTTAGAATTTTAGTTTAGTTTCTTAACTTAGAGTTTTAGTTAGAGTTATAGTTTTAGTTTAGTTTTAGTTAAGAGTTATAGTTTAGTTAAGAGTTTTAGTTTTAATTCAGTTATAGTTTAGTTTAGTTTTCGTTAGAGTTTTAGTTAGTTATAGCTTAATTTAGTTTTAGTTAAGAGGTTAGTTAGAGATATAGTTTAGTTTAGTTTTAGTTTAGACCTTTAGTTTAGAGTTGTTGTTTAGTTTTAGATATGGGTTTTAGTTTAGAGTTTTAGTTTGCTATTAGTTTACAGTTTTAGTTAGAGTTATAGCAGTTAAGAGTTTTAGTTTAGAGTTTAGAGTTTTAGTTTGGTATTAGCTTACAGTTTTAGTTAGAGTTATAGTAGTTAAGAGTTTTAGTGTAGAGTTTTAGTTTAGAGTCTTAGCTTAGATTTTTAGTTAGAGCTATATTTTAGTTTATTTTTAGGTAAGAGTTTTAGTTTAGAGTTTTAGCATAGGATCTTAGCTTAGAGTTTTAACTACTTATTGTTCAGTCAAGTTACATATGAGTGTTTTAGTTTAAAGTTGCAATTTAGTTTTTTGTTAGAGTTATAGGTTAGTTATTAGTATTGATTTTAATGTATATTTAGTAGCTTTAGTTTTAATTCATATTGTATACTTTTAGTTAGGGTTATAGTTTAGTTTAGTTTAAGTTAAGAGTTTTAGCTTAGAGTTCTAGCGTAGAGTTTTAGTTAGAGTTATAGTTTAGTTTAGTTTTAGTTAAGAGTTTTAGTTTAGAGTTGTAGTTTAGTTTTAGTTAAGAGTTATAGTTTAGAGTTTTATTATAGAATTATATCTTAGAGTTTTAGTTAGAGCTATAGTTTAGTTAATTTTAGACTAGAGTTATAGCTTAGTTTTAGTTAAGAGTTTTAGTTTATAGTTTAGAGTTTTAGCTTAGAGTCTTAGCTTAGAGCTTTTAGTTAGAGTTATATATTTAGTTTAGTTTTAGTTTAGAGTTGTTTTTTTGTTTTAGATATGGGTTTTATTTTAGAGTTTTATTTTTGTATTATTTTAAAATTTTAGTTAGAGTTATATAAGTTAAGAGTTTTATTTAAGATTCTAGAGTTTTAGTTTTGTATTAGCTTACAGTTTTAGTTAGAGTTATAGTAGTTAAGAGTTATAGTTTAGAGTTTTAGTTTAACATCTTAGCTTAGAGTTTTAGTTAGAGTTATAGTTTAGTTTAGTTTTAGTTAAGAGTATTTGTTCAGAGTTTAGAGTTTTAGTTTAGAGCTTAGAGTTTTAATTTAGAGTCTTAGCTTAAAGTTTCAGTTCGTTATAGATTAGTTTAGTTTTAGCCTAGAGTCTTAGCTTAGAGTTTTTGTTACACTTTTAGTTTAGTTTAGTGTTAATTTAGTTTTATTTAAAAGTTTTAGTTTAGAGTTATACTTTAGTTGTAGTTAAGAGTTTTAGTTTTAGAATTTAGAGTTTTAGCTTAGAGTCATATCTTTGAGTACTAGTTAGAGTTATAGTTTAGTTTAGTTTAGTTTTTGCTAAAAATTTTAGTTTAGAGTTATAGTTTAATTTTAGGTTATTGTTTTATTTTAGTTTTAGTTATGAGTTTTAGCTTAGAGGTTAGAGTTTTAGCTTAGAGGCTTATCGTAGAGTTTTAGTTAGAGTTATAGTTTAGTTTAGTTTTAGTTAAGAGTTTTAGTTTAGAGTTTAGAGTTTTTGTTTAGGGTTTTAGCTTAGAGTTTTAGTTAGAGATATAGTTTAGTTAATTTTAGTTTAGAGTTGTAGTTTAGTTTTAGTTAAAGAGTTTTAGTTTAGAGTCTTAGCTTAGAGCTTTTAGTTAGAGTTATAGTTTATTTTAGAGCTTTAGTTTAGAGTTGTTGTTTAGTTGTATATAAGGGTTTTAGTTTAGAGTTTTAGTTTGCTATTAGTTTACAGTTTTAGTTAGAGTTATAGTACTTAAGAGTTTTAGTTTAGATTTTAGAGTTTTAGTTTAGAGTCTTAGCTTAGAGTTTTAGTTATAACTTTTGTTTAGAGTTTTAGTTTTAGTTTAGAGTCTTAGCTTCGAGTTATTGTTAGTTATAGATTAGTTTGGTTTTAGTTAAGAGTTTAGTTAGAGTTATAGTTTAGTTTAGTTTTAGTTAAGAGTTTTAGTTTTGAGTTGTTGTTTAGTTTTAGATTAGAGTTTTAGTTTAGAGTTTAGAGTTTTAGTTTGGAGTCATAGCCTACAGTTTTTGTTAGAGTTATAGTTTAGTTTAGTTTTAGTTTGGATTCTAGAGTTTTAAGTTAGAGTCTTACCGTTGAGTTTTAGTTACAGTTTAGAGTTTTAGTTTAGAGTCTTAGCTTAGAGTTTTAGTTATAGTTATAGTTTAGTTTAGTTTTAGTTGAGAATTTAGAGTTTTAGTTTAGAGTCTTAGCTTAGAGTTTTAGTTAGAGTTATGGTTTAGTTTAGTTTTAGTTAGGAGCTTTAGTTTAGATCTCTAGCTTAGTTTTACTTAAGAGCTTTAGTTTAGAATTTATAGTTTTATTTTTTCAGTTTTACTTTAGAGTTTAAGTTAGAGTTATAGTTTAGTTTAGTTTCAGTTAAGAGTTTATGTTTAGACTTGTAGTTTAGTTTCAGTTTCAGTTAAGAGTTTTAGTTTAGAGTTTATAGTTTTAGTTTAGGGGTTTAGCTTAAAGTTTTAGTTAGAGTTATAGTTTAGTTTAGTTTAGAGTTGTAGTTTAGTTAAGAGTTTTCTTTTAGAGTTTTAGTTAGAGCCATAGTTTAGTATAGTTTTAGTTAGGAGTTTTAGTTTAGAGTTATAATTTAGTTTCAGTTAAGAGTTTTAGTTTAGAGTTTAGAGTATTAGCTTAGAGTTTTAGCTTAGAGTTTTAGTTAGAGTTATATATTTAGTTTAGTTTTAGTTTAGAGTTTTAGTTTAGAGTGGTTGTTTACTTTTAGATAAGAGTGTTAGTTTAGAGTCTTAGCTTAGAGTTTTAGTTAGAGGTATAGTTTAGTTTAGTTCTAGTTAAGAGTTTTAGTTTAGGGTTTTAGCTTAGAGTTTAGAATTTTAGTTTAGTTTCTTAACTTAGAATTTTAGTTAGAGTTATAGTTTTAGTTTAGTTTTAGTTAAGAGTTATAGTTTAGAGTTATAGTTTAGTTAAGAGTTTTAGTTTTAATGCAGTTACAGTTTAGTTTAGTTTTCGTTAAGAGTTTTAGTTTAGACTTGTAGTTTTGTTTTAGTTAAGAGTTTTAGTTTAGAGTTGTAGTTTAGTTTTAGTCAAGAGTTTTAGTTTAGGGTTTCAGCTTAGAGTTTTAGTCAGAGTTATAGTTTTAGTTTAGTTTTAATTAGGAGTTGTAGTTTAGAGTTATAGTTTTGTTAAGAGTTTTAGTTACGAGCTTAGAGTTTTAGTTTAGCGTCTTAACTTAGAGTGATTTTTATTCATTTTAAGGTTAATTTAGGCTAGATTACGCACGCGTGCGTAACCTAGCTCTTAACTAAACTATAACTCTAAACTAAAACTCTTAACTAAAACTATAACTCTAACTGAAACTCTAAGCTAAGACTCTAAACTAAAACTCTAAACTGTAACCTAAAACCCTAAACTAAAACTCTTAACTAGAACTAAACTAAACTATGGCTCTAACTAAAACTCTAAACTAAAACTCTTAACTAAACAACAACTCTAAACCAAAACTAAACTAAACTATAACTCTAACTAAAACTCTAAGCTAAAACCCTAAAATAAAACTCTAAACTCTAAACTACAACTCTTAACTAAAACTAAAACTAAACTACAAGTCTAAACTAAAACTCTTAACAGAAACTAAACTAAACTATAACTCTAACTAAAACTCTAAGCTAGTATTCTAAGCTAATACTCTAAACTGTAAACTAATACTCTTAACTAAAACTAAATTAAAACTCTAAAATAAAACTCTTAACTAAAACTAAACTATAAGTCTAAACTGAAACTCTTAACTAAAACTAAACTAAACTATAACTCTAACTAAAAATCTAAGCTAAGACTCAAAAATAAAACTCCAATATCTAAACTAAAACTGTTAACTAAAAACTAAACTTAAACTATAACTCTAACTAAAAATTTAAAGTAAAACTGTAAACTAAAACAATAAACTCTAAACTAAAATTTCTAAGTAAAACTAAACTAGAGATCTAAACTAAAGATCCTACCCAAAACTAAACTAAATTATAACTCTAAGTAAAACTCTAAGCTAAGACTCTAAACTAAAACTCCAAATTCTCAACTAAAACTAAACTAAACTATAAATATAACTAAAACTATAAGCTAAGACTGTAAACTAAAATTATAAACTATAACTAAAACTCTAAGCTAAGAATCTAACCTGAAACTTAACACTCCAAACTAAAACTAAACTAAACTATACTTCTAACAAAAACTGTAGGCTAAGACTCCAAACTAAAACTCTAAACTATAAACTAAAACTCTTATCTAAAACTAAACAACAACTCAAAACTAAAACTCTTACATAAACTAAACTAAACTATAACTCTAACTAAACTCTTAACTAAAACTAAACTAATCTATAACTAACTAAAACTCTAAGCTAAGACTCTAAACTAAAACTAAAACTCTAAACAAAAACTCCAACTAAAACTCTAAGCTAAGTATCTAAACTAAAACTCAAGACTCTAAACTAAAACTCTTAACTACTATAACTCTAACTAAAACTTTAAACTAATAGCAAACTAAAACTCTAAACAAAAACTCTAAACTAAAACTAAACAACAACTCCAAACTAAAGCTCTAAACTAAACTATAACTCTAACTAAAAGTTATAAGCTTAGACTCTAAACTAAAACTCTAAACTAAAACTCTTAACTGAAACTAAACTATAACTCTCAACTAAAATTAACTAAACTATAGCTCTAACCAAAACTCTAAGCTAAAACCCTAAACAAAAACTCTAACATCTAAACTAAAACTCTTAACTAAAACTAAACTACAAGTCTAAACTAAAACTCTAAACTCTAAACTAAAACTCTTATCTAAAACTAAACAACACCTCAAAACTAAAACTCAAGACTCTAAACTAAAACTCTCAACTACTATAACTCTAACTAAAACTGTAAACTAATAGCAAACTAAAACTCTAAACAAAAACTCTAAACTAAAACTAAACAACAACTCCAAACTAAAGCTCTAAACTAAACTATAACTCTAACTAAAAGTTATAAGCTTAGACTCTAAACTAAAACTCTAAACTAAAACTCTTAACTGAAACTAAACTATAACTCTAAACTAAAATTAACTAAACTATAGCTCTAACCAAAACTCTAAGCTAAAACCCTAAACAAAAACTCTAACATCTAAACTAAAACTCTTAACTAAAACTAAACTACAAGTCTAAACTAAAACTCTTAACTAAAACTAAACTATAACTCTAACTAAAACTCTACGATAAGCCTCTAAGCTAAAACTCTAACCTCTAAACTAAAATTCTTACCTAAAACTAAACTATAACACTAAACTAAAACTAAACTATAACTCTAAACTAAAACTCTTAACTAAAACTAAACTAAACTATAACTATAAGCTAAAACTCTAAGCTAAGACTCTATGCTAAAACTCTTGACTAAAACTAAACTAAACTATAAATTTAACTATAAACCTTATCTAAGACTCTAAACTAAAACTCTAAACTCTAAACTATAACTCTTAACTAAAACTAAACGACAACTCTAAATTAAAATTAACTTCTCAATAGCTCCAATTAAAATTCTAAGCTAAAACACTAAACTAAAACTCTAAACTCTAAACTAAAACTCTCAGCTAAAATTATACTACAATATAACTCTAACTAAAACTCTAAGTTATGACTCTAAGCTAAAACTCTAAACTCTAAACTAAAGCTGTTACTTAAAACAAAACTATAACTCTTAACTTAAACTTTTAACTAAAACTAAATTAACACTAAAATAAACTAAAAGTGCAACAACAAAATACAAGTTAAGAATCTGTGTTAAAACTAAACTAATCTATAACTGACTAAAACTCTAAGCTAAGACTCTAAACTAAAACTCTAAACTAAAACTCTAAACAAAAACTCTTAACTAAAACTAAATTAAACTATAACTATGACTCTACTATAACTCTAACTAAAACTGTAAGCTAATACCAAACTAAAACTCTAAACTCTAAACTAAAACTCTTAACTGCTATAACTCTAACTAAAACTGTAAACTAATAGCAAACAAAAACTCTAAACTAAAACCCATATCTAAAACAAAAAAACAATTCTAAACTAAATCTCTAAACTAAACTATAACTTTAACTAACAGCTCTAAGCTAAGACTCTAAACTAAAACTCTAAACTCTAAACTAAACTCTTAACTAAAACTAAACTATAACTCTAAACTAAAATTAACTAAACTATAGCTCTAACTAATACTCTAGCTCTAACTAAAACTCCGAGCTAAAACCCTAAACTAAAACTCTAAACTCTAAATTAAAACTCTTAACTAAAACTGAGCTACAACTCTAAACTAAAACTCTTAACTAAAACTAAACTAAACTATAACTCTAACTAAAACTCTAAGATATGCCTCTAAGCTAAAACTCTAAACTCTAAACTAAAACTCTTAACTAAAACTAACCTACAACTCTAAACTAAAACTCTTAACTAAAACTAAACTTTAACTCTAAACTAAAACTCTTAACTAATACCAAACTAAACTAAGAGTGCAACGAAAAACTCTAAGCTAAGACTCATAACTAATACTAAACTAAACTAAAAATGCAATGAAAAACTCTAAGCTAAGACTCTAGGCTAAAACTCTAAATTAAAACTCTTAGCTAAAACTAAACTACAAGTCCAAAAAACACTTAACTAAAACTAAAATAAAATATAACTCTAACTAAAACTCTAAGTGCTGAGACTCTAACTTGAAACTCTAGACACTGGGCTACAATTAAACTATAAAACTGTAAGCTAATACCAAACTAAAACTCTAAACTAAAACTCATATCTAAAACTAAACAACAACTCTAAAAGAAACTCTAACTAAAACTAAACTAAACTATAACTCGAACTAAAACTCTAAGATATGACTCTAAGCTAAACCTCTAAACTTCAAACTAAAACTCTTAACTAAAACTAAACTACAACTCTAAACTAAAACTCTTAACTAAAACTAAACTAAAACTCTAAACTAAAACTATTAACTAAAATTAAACTAAACTATAACTCTAACTAAAACTCTAAGCTAAGACTAAGCTAAAACTCAAAACTCTAAAACTCTTAACTATAACTAAACTATAACTATAAACTAAAAAAAGACGAAAAATATATCATTCTAAAAAATAATAAAAAGATAAAAAGAACTTTAAAAAAGTAAAAAAAACGGGGGGAGGTACCTAAAAGTTGGGGAGAGGGGCCTAAAACGTTGGGTGGGGGGCCTTCTGTGTCTCAAGCGCGCGAAAAATTTATTAAAAAATAGGGGGGGGGGGCACAAAGTTGTGTGGAGGGGGGGGCGTTGGGGGTTGGGTTAGGGGACCATACAACACTGTTCAAATGGAACTTGTGTATTATAACAACCACAGAATTTCACCCCAAATCATCCTCAAAAATTTCTCAAATTGTTTCACCCAAATAATCCCTAAAATGTCAGATTAGGCTATTTCGCCCAAATAATCCCCTAAAAGTAATTTATGCGTCTTCCTTTTGTTTCGGCATCCTTTTGAGATGTTACTTTTAAAATTCCCAAGAAACCATTTCCCGCGTAAAATATATTCAATCTGTTTTGATCTCGTTTGAATTTCTGAAAATATCTAAAGTCTTCCCAGTTACACTATTATGGCTTCGATAGAATATTAATTTATCTCTGACACTAAAGACCAGAGAAGCCATATTTAAAAATAGAATATTAATTTATCTCTGACACTAAAGAAGAGAAGCCGTATTGTTTCTTAATCCCCTTCGTGGAGTACATTAGAATTCCCCTTCAGATTTTCAACATTCACGATTATGTAAATCAATTTCCCAGAAATCTAGTCTGATCTTGTCCCCTTCGTAGATCAATGAAACCTTACGTAATTCCATTGACCTAGAAAGAGACACGTGATCCTGTCCCGTTAGAATATAAAATTCCCCGTCGATTATGTAATCAATTTCCCAGAAATCTAGTCCCCTTCGTGGATCAATAACATTGTACCGTTAGAATTCAGTGCGCATGTGCAAACTTCATCCCGGAGTCAATAGGCTTAGAAACATCCCATGATTGACCTTGAAAATGGTGTCACTGACCCTATCCTCTTAGACTCGATTATAGATGGCAGCAGTGGGTTCGCCCTGTATCTATTGGGTCCCTCCTACTACTGAATATTTACTTTTATTGCTCTGTCATTAGCTTTTTCCCCATTTTCCAGTTAGTAGGGAAAAAGAGGGGGAAATCAAGATATCCTCTAAAGGGAAAAGATATTCAGACGGCCCTCGAATTTGGAGAGGAGATAAAGGTCTATCAACTCGGTTTTCAAAACCCTCTAACACCGTATTGACGAGAATTTTATATCCTATTCCCTTGTGCTTCTCTTTTCCTGTTTGCTGGAGATTCACTACCTACCGGTAGGTTCAATAGGTCAATTAATAATGCAGGCTTGCCATGCCCAATCTTTGCTCGCTGCTTTATGAGCATATCTTGGAGTCCAGCTGCACGAGCTATCTGGTTTACGTTTTCTCATCGACCACCTGAATATGCTAGGTCTTTCTACTTCTTACACTGAAGTACATCGAATCGAGCGTTCTGCCGCAGTAACTCAAGGTGCAGAATTTCCACAGATGACTTCTAAAACTTTCATGCAGTTCATTGGCGACAATGTCGACCACAACATTTGCACTATTGACCAAAAAGGTACTTTCCATGGAATTAGCATGCTAGCTGCTGCCACACCAAGGCTACCCAAATTTCCAATCATAATCCCAAGAGCAGTTGTAAACCTTGAAGTACTCCAGCAGGTTAGCCAAGTGCCTTTCTTCTTTTACAACAGAATCCGAAAGGAGAACAGTCTTGTGTACAAACCCATCCTGACCATCACCTTCGACGACAAGATCGATGGCATTGACCTACTGTAACATGCAAGCCGGATACATGACACGAAACGAGTCAGATGGAGTGGATTTATGCAAGCAATTCATCACGGGTCATACAAAGGTGATTCGTCGATTGTTTTTGAGCCTATGATCGACTATAATGTCTCTGATCTTTCATGTGTATACATGACCTTACGTTTATCTTCGATAAAGCACGCCAGCATTCAATGGTACCAATTGTGACTTTTGACCAACCTTTGTACATGAAAGCGGTGAACATCATCAATACTGAGCCTGCTAATATTCATCTCAAGGCAGCAGGTCCAATGATCGGTGGTCTCCATTGCCGTACGAGCTTTCTTGGAGCGATTGGTCACTTGATGACGGAAATAGGAATATATGAAGTGCTCGAATGCCTATATGCCGTCAATACCATTAAGCACATCATTAGCGGTAAGGCTGTTTCAAGAGCCATGGGAGCGCACGAGCTTATAGATTCAGCATTGCAGATCACTCAGATTTGCAAATCGTATGGTTTCAACTGCATAGATGACATACGTGCGAGTCATCAAGACTTTGCAGAAGCTTCATCAATATGTATAGCTCTACTGAATGAGGAAGTAACCCTTGAAGACGCATCCAACGCAGACGTATTGCGTCAAATCGAAACGCGAATGATGGAGTTTCAAGACACGCTTCGGATTAAGAGGACTGCACAAGTATGACTTCAGTATTCAGAAATGTTCGGAGTGCTTAAGAGGGCCATCAGGGCAGAACGGACTGGAAACTGGGTGCAGTATCTTCAAGCACTCTCTGAGATGCTGCCTTACTTTGCAGCTGCAGGCCACAACCTGTATACGAAATCGGTGAGAATATTTCTTCAGCAAATGGAAGAGCTGAAAGAAAGAAACCAGAAGCTGTATTAACACGTTGCGGATGGGATGTTTGTCATTCGAAGAAGCGATGGATTTGGGGTTTGGCTATCTCCCGACTTAGTAATTGAGCAAGTACTAGTGAGGTTGCTGAAAACAAGCACGAGACTCAAGAGAGGAAATAGAATGAGTGAGACGCAAATGTTAACCTAAACAATGTCAACGCCAGTGAGCTGAAATTAATGAGCTTATGCAGTCACTCACCTGCGTCGAGTACTTGTCATCTGACCAGCACGTTTCCGGAAGACCAGCTCGGATAGAAAGAGATAGAAAGGACATAAAGGCTTTAGTAGCTTCTTTGCGCAGTCCTGTAAGTGCGACAACTGCACTCAATTGCACAATATATCGAATGGTAGACAGCAGCAAGGGATTTCAACGCGGATGCAGCAAGGCGATAGCAAAAGAACTTCTGAAGTCAATGGATGACGCCAATGCCGATAGCTACATCTTCAAGCGCAAAAGCAAAGTGATTACGATGGCCTACCAAGGCAACATTTCCGAAGCTGACGATGAAGACATAAAAATTGACGCAAGTCTTCTGTTCCAACGTGTTGCAGCAGCGGCAACAACAGCCAGAGGGGATATGGAAAAAACTCTCAGGTTCCAACTCTCCAGCTATCTTACTGCTCTTTTCGAATCGTCAAGTCTGCCGCGACAGCCAGATAAAGCGGAGCTAGCAAAAACTATTTGGAAATTAGCAAAGGCAAAATTGTGAACGTCCTATCAAAAGAGCCGGAAAAATACGTGATAGATGGTGGATGGCCGCTCCAGCATATTTCATGGAAAACAGGAAACACTTTCGAACAGATTTACCATGGTTAAGCTTCATTGGTGATACAGAAGTATTCAAATGCTTCCATTGTCTTTGATGGTTATACTTCAGGTCCGTCTACCAAAGATGGCACCTAAGTTAGACGAGCGAAAGGTATCCAGTATCTGACCGTCGATTTCACACTGAGTATGAAGCTGAAAAGAAAGAAGGAGGACTTCTTGCGGAATCCCAACAATAAGCAGAACATTATTGGAGCTACTGGTAAGAAGCTTGTCCAAGCCGGACTCGCTGACCTTCACGCAGAGATGCGGACGTTCTGATTGCATTAACCGGTGTTAAGGCGGCCAAGGAAAGGGTAGCCGCAGTAGTCGGAAAAGACGGTTCCATTGTAACTGAACTCCCGTCTAACTGAACCCCAAGCAACTAAACCCCTGTAACTGAACCCCCGTATAAACGAACCCCCGTGCAACTGAACCCCCGTGCAACTGAACCCCCGTATAACCAAACCCCCGTGCAAATGAGCCCCCGTGCAACTGAACCCCCGTGCAACTGAACCCTTGTGCTACTGCACCCTCGTGCTACTGAACCCTCATGCAACTGAACCCCCTTTAACTGAACCCCCGTACAACTGAACTCCCGTATAACCGAACCCCCGTGCAACTGAACACCCGTGCAACTGAACACCCGTGCAACTGAACCCTCGTGCTACTGAACCCTCATGCAACTGAACTCCCTTTGACCGAACCCTCGTGCAACTCAACCCCCGTGCAAGTCAACCCCATTTAACTAAAACCCCGTGTAACTGAACCCCCATGCAACCGTAACTGTGTGTAACCATGTAACCATTTAACTGTGTGTTAACAGAACACAACTGATGAGCGAAAAGTGATGAAAGAGAGGGGTAATACCGAACTCTCAGCTATAATTCTTTGGAGACATTTGACGGTTTAAGAGTGATAATCAAATTTCTGTGTTGTTTTAAAGTCCTTTTCCTTTGAATAGTCAGCGTAACGGCAGAGTCCATCTGGCGACGATAAATCACATCAGTCTAGATTTTGTCTGTAAAATAATATACAAAGATAATTTATTACTCCCGCTAGGATTCTGTGCTTCTAGTCCAGGCCTAGGGACCTAGTGGTAAATCCAGGCCTGAGCGTGCACATATTTCCTTCTGGTGAATTGACTTTCCCTTTAAGCACTCTCTAAAAGTTACAACTTAATACAAAAATCCCTTTTTGATATATGCTATTTTGAAAATTTGCATGCACATAGTGTCTTTTGACTTAGTTCAAGTTCCACCTGAAATACCTCATTCTGTCAAATTTTCAACTTGATATGCGTAGCCTTAATAGTGCTAGTTTAATAGTAACAGAGGTCGTAGTAGGAGCAGTAGACGTAATAATAGTGTTGAATTAGTAGTAGTAGTAGCAGTATTAATAGCAGTAGTAGCAGGTAGATGCCCCAGAAGTTTCATCTTGATACGCGAAGCTGCTCCAAAAAAAATTGCTGATACACCTGTATCAGCAATCTGTATGTTATTTTAAGTTACCAATTGTTAAAATTTAAGGTTTTTATAGAAGGTATGGTCATAAAAACTTTGAAGGAGGCTCATTCGATTGGAAATTGAAAGTTCAAGTTCAATTTCGAAGAATCAAAGGTAATCACAGGACAATCAGCCTTTCCATCTTAACCGACATCCCCCCCAAATAAATACATCCGATCAAAATAAAAATAAACATTTGCTTCAAAATAGTCTAAAGATCAAATAACCATACCTTTGGGGTTAACAACCCCACCAGCAGCATCTGGGGCATGGGCTGTAAGTTAATCTAGTTGCTCATTGCTAACACATAAGGTTTTTGTTTAAAAAAATGTGTATGAACTTTGGGGGGGGGGGGGCTCATTCGAGTGGAAATCAAAATTTAAAGTGCACTTTTTCAGAGTTAAAAGTGATCGGAGGGCTTCCACCCCACCCTATTTTTCCCCAAATACATCCGATCTAAATTTTGGGACTGCCATTTTATTTAAAACAGTTTAAAGGTTAAATAACTATACCATAGTTAAATAACTATTGTTTATAACCCTATTATGTTTCAACCAACGTAAGTACGGTGGTTGAGTTGCACGAGGGTTCAGTAGCACAAGGGTTCAGTTGCACGGGGGTTCAGTTGCACGGGGATTCAGTTGCACGGGGGTTCGGTTATACGGGGGTTCATTTGCACGGGGGTTCAGTTACATGGGGGTTCAGTTACACGGGGGTTTAGCTAAATAGGGTTGAGTTGCACGGGGGTTGAGTTGCACGAGGTTCAGTTAAAGGGGGTTCAGTTGCACGAGGGTTCAGCAGTACGAGGGTGCAGTTGCACGGGGGTTCAGTTTCACGGGGTTTCGGTTATACGGGGGTTCAGTTGCACAGTGGTTCGGTTATACGGGGGTTCAAATACACGGTGGTTCAGTTACACGGTGGTTCAGTTACACGGGGGTTCAGTTACAGGGGTTCAGTTGCTTGGGGTTCAGTTACAGGGGGGTTAAGTTACACGCCCACCGGAAAAGACACTGATTTATTGATCCTTCTCCTCCATCATCTGCCTCCGGAAGCCCTCTACTTCGAAACTAGTACCAACTCAAGAGCGCTGTCAACTAGATACTGGCAGATCAACTTTATCAAAAGATCGCTGGAACATGTTTGTCACTCTATTCTTGTTCACTACGCTTTTCTTGGTTGCAACACGACGTCCCGTATATTTGGGGTAGGAAAGCAGGCTGTCCTGCCATTCCTGAAAAGCCATGAAGAATTTAGGAATAATTGTGAAGTATTCCTTGGTCCGCGCTCTACGAAGGAAGAAGACCAGCAAGCCGGTGAAAATATTTTGCTGTGTTTCTACAAGGCTAAGAAAGGGGAGGGTCTCAGCAAAGCTAGGTACAAGGTTTTTATTAAGAAACTGAACAGCTCAAAGACATCAACTTTTGTGAGTCCAGAGAGACTTCCACCAACTCCATCGGGTGTGAAATTTCATTCTTATATAATTATTATATAAATTTCATTTATTATTTCATTCTTCTATCAGGTAATGGAATGGCGTAATGCTGTGTCAGAACTTGACCTGAAGTACTGGGGTTGGCGATTATCAGACGTGCGCCTCACTTCAATTGCGACAGACATTAGACATGCTCTGCATCATCTGGTAAATGTGATTAGTTGCCAATGCATACGTTCTAACTGTGATAATTCACGCTTTAGTGGCCAAAAAATGGATTGCCTTGCACACTTGCTTGCAAAGACTGCCAACGGACGGCCTGTTCCAATAAAGATATTTTTGATGATAACGATGAAGAAGACGATGTTTAGTACAAATCCTTGATCTTATCCTTTTTAGTTCAATAAAAACCGTAATTATCTTTTGTTGTGATTACCGAAGTTTACCTAATTTGTTTCATTTTTTACATTTAGTTTTGTCTTATGTTTCCATTACATTGTCGAAGTAAATCTGCCCACGTACTCCAAAGACCCGATGCATTGTCTCTCCTACGGTGAAAACACTGCAGGAAAGCAAGATACGAATCTAATATCATGTTTTTTGAAATCATCGAGTCAAAAACCTTGGGGGGGGACATTTTGACCAGCCATATCGCACAACTCTCGAGGTTACTGTTTTCCCCCTCCCCCATCCCCACTAAAGAGGGAAATCGAACCAAGTCCAGCCATAAAACAATATAACTTTCTTTTTTCGAGTTCTTCTCGCAGAACAAGAGCAGACGTGAAATTCAAGCGCACAATAAATCTGCCCCTGAATTTTTCCAATTTTCCCCCTTTTCCCCCTGTTTTTTACCTGTTCCGCTAAGGGAATTTTTGGGGACTTTTGATAAGTTGTACAGAACTTTTTTTTTCTATAAGGTGGTGTAAAAATATTTGATATTGTAATTTTGTCCCAGAGTTTCGTAGATTTACTGGACTAAATGACGATTAAGAGACCTGATTCAATATCCCCCAAACGGTGGGTTACCCAATAAGATAATTGGAA
Organism: Artemia sp. Qi Xiang Cuo; assembly: GCF_049724085.1. Lineage (NCBI taxonomy): Eukaryota > Metazoa > Arthropoda > Branchiopoda > Anostraca > Artemiidae > Artemia > Artemia sp. Qi Xiang Cuo. The sequence goes on from NW_028300808.1 coordinate 2,692,735, forward strand.
ATAGTACAAAAAAAAGAAAGAAGAAAGCTAGAACAACATTTTACAGAATTAATTTGTGCATGTATAGTTAATGTATTTCCACGGTGGAAGGGGTATCTTATGACGGAAGTACACCCTGCAAAACCGAGAAGGTTATTCTTGCGGTTTGGATATTTGATGTAATATAACTTGTTTCATTCAATTATCTCTGGCTACCCAAAGTTGAAAAATACAGCAGAATATTTCAATATAATGTAGGTGACATTAAAGCTAAAGAAAATTTAAGTAGAATGGTTATCAAATCACCGCATGGAGAGTAGGTGAGAGTAATCAAAAAAGCACATGGTAAGGGTCTATTTACAATTACTCCTACTTTGTCAATGAGAACAAAAATATCCCAGTGTAACTTTTTTTCTGCTGAAAAAAGGCATGGGTGCAACGTCAAGATCTACGAGCTCCTTATACTAACTAAAGTAATCCTTTTTACTAAGGAGGAGGTCTAGAGAACAAACAAAAGAGAATTCAGGTTAAAAATAAACTCCAAAGCCTGAACATGTTATTATTTCATATTCAACTTTTTGGCAACATAGAACTCCCACAAATGCAAGTTAAGCCAATCATTCCTGTTTTTTTTTTTTTTTTTTTTTAGAATTGAAAATCTTTAAATTTCTCTTTTGTAAAACTTTATTTGAATAAAAGAGACATTACATCCTTCATAACAAACATAGTTAACATCGCTAGACTTATCGATTTATTAAAATGCAACCAATATTAACTTCACATAGCTTTAGTTCGATCGTTTATTCATGCCACAATGATGAGTTACTGCTAAAATGCACCGAAGTGTTCACGATGAGAACTAATGCATTGTTTTCCCCGATCCATATTCATGGTGATGAATTTCCAGCAGGTATGTGCTTCCAACAAATCAAAACTTTCTGATTAGATTTCGGCTGTATATCTTCCGTTCATAAGGAGAGACCAAAGCTCTGGAGGAATGCAATAGATAACCAAATTCCAAAAGCAATGAATACAAAAAGGATTGACAGAAGCCCATTATAAGACATAACTTAGAAAACGATTCATATTTCTAAGGGTTATGCTTATAATGGCTTCTATGCTTAAACAGAAAGGATTGTATGGTCTAAACCCTCGGATTTTTCTTTCAAAGGTAAAAATGAATTTCTTAAGAGATGGTGTAACAGTTTAAATAAGGAACCAAATGAAAAACAGTGACGAAGATATAGCTTTTGGCCGAAAAATTTTTCAAATTTTGCAAAAGTTTGGTCATTTCTTTAAATCGATCTTACGGGAAAACCAGGCGAGCTGCCCCTCAGGAAATCTCTAAAAGCACAAGCGTGATTTGGGACTTGCTGAAAAATAGACATATTGATGAAAATTGAGTGTTTACATTTTAAAAGTTTCAATACCATTAAAACTCCGAGCTTTTGACTTCAATGGATTTAAAATTAATTTCTTAAAAGATGGTGTAACAGTTTGAATAAAGAGCCAAAAGAAAAACAGTGAAGAACGTATAGCTTTTGCCCAAATTTTTTTCTAATTTTGCAAAAGTTTGGTCATTTCTTTGAATCGACACAACGGGAATACTAGAGGGTCTTCCCCCCTGAAAATCTCTACAAGCACAGGCGTCATTAGGACTTGAACAATGAACATATTGATGGAAAAAATTGTGTTTACATTTTAAAAGTTTCAATACTATTAAAATTCTAAGCTTTTGATTCAAATAGATTTAATAGAACAATAAATAAAAAAGAATTCCCTTTTAAAGTAGTAAAACTAAATTAATCGAGTACTCATTCAGTTTCTGACCAGTTCACATCTTAAAAACAAAAAGTACATTTCATGGATTAATTTTTTACTTGTGGATAAACCTAGGTACGGAGCCAATTGATTTTGCGTAAAAAGAAATTATTAAGCTAAAATCTGATTACACAAGTGACTTGCATGTGATTACGGCTTAAGGATTATTTATGGATCGTGGCTTTGGATTAGTATTCAGCACTATTATAATCCGAATCGCGCATCGAAATACTTGGACTGCTCGCAATTTTCTTGAAATTATTTGCAAATTACTAGATTACTTGGCCCACTCAAAGATAAGTAATTATTTATTTTCATTACTACGCTCATGTCGAAATTCAAGCCTTTTGACATTGTTCTCGCTAGTTTCAAAAGTTACCTCCCTTGCCCAGCAATTGTTTTGCAGTCAAAAAGTGGTGCTAAAGGATTATGGAGATATACAGTTTTTGCTACGGCGATCATTCTGAGCATCAACTGGCAGAGTCTAATTTGAAATTACTTTCGGATAACCCTAGTGCTCGCAAAAGAACGGAAAAAGATGTTGGTAAAGCATTTACCGAATTAGATTCGTTTCCAGACATTTATAAATCGTCATCACCAATTTATCTATCATTAAACCCAGCGACGGTTATTGCAGAAGATTCACTGGCCCCTAGCCTAATCGTGCAAAAATAGCTTTTACCCAGGATGAATTAAATCGGAAACAAGCGAATCTTACAGCTGATATTTCCCGTCAAGTTAAGGCTAAACTATCAGACCCTGATACAGCAAATGAAGCAATTGATACTATAGTAAAAAAAAGTCATGATGCTATTTCCATTGATTACAACCCAAAATTCCAAGAAATAGAAAAATCACTCAAAGGACTATTTGCAATGGTTAAAAGCTCGGAAAGTAGGATTTTGTCATTGGAATGGAAAGTGGATGATTTTGAACAAGAAAAGATGTTGGATTTCTTAGTGATGAATGGAGTAAGGCAGAGGCCTGGAAATGATCTAAAGAAAGAAGTATCGGTTATCATTAAAGACAAGATACTGGTCCCTGGTTTTGAAGTTAATAATATTGTAAATGTTTATCGATTTAGTTTGAATGACTCAAACGACCAATCTAAAGTGTCTCCAGTGCTAATACGCTTCAAAAATGTGGAATTAGCTCGATTTGTTTTCAAAGAAAAGACTAAACTAGCAAAGAGTGGAATATTTTTTATCAGAATCGCTAACAAAAAAGCGTCGTGAAATTTTAAATGCGGCAAGAGATTGCTTCGGTAAATTTAATGTATGGACTGATGGCGGGCAAATTTTGGCCAAACCACCTGGTCAATCAATGATACGAAAGATTCGATCATTCGCTGATTGTGCTTAGATATATATATATATATTTTTTTTTTTTTTTTTTTTTTTTTTTTTGTGCATGTAAATTTTTTGATTTAATGCCATATGTAAAATCTATTGTCTTTTTTTTACTGGCAAATTAGAAACGCCCCCAGTTGTAGGACGACTTTTTGAGCTTGAAAATAATCCGTTAGATGTTTTAAGCATTATCAATAATTCTATCGGACATGTCAACAGTGATTTGACCACAGTGAACCGCACAGTAATAAGTAAATATGTTTCTAGTCTGAGGGAGGCTGTCAAGCGGGATGGATATTTTTCAGCGCTCCAGTTGAATATCCAGGGTCTTTGTTCTTCAATTGACCATCTAAAACAGATTGTTTCTGGTGGGCTACCTGACGTTGTTGGTTTATGCGAGACTTTTTTTAGATTATAAAAATGATATACTTTTGAATTACCCTGGTTATAAAATAAAACGAATGAATCAACAAAAGTTTGCGAAGGACGGTCTCGCTTTGTATTTCTCTAATAGTCCACCATATTCTCTTAGAATGGATATATCCAGAAATATCGATGGTGTCTTTGAGTCACTTTTCGTAGATATTAAATGTGGAGGTAAGGATTTAATTGTTGGTATTATTTATCGATCTCCTAGTGGCTCTATTCCACTGTTTCTACATACCCTAAATGATCAACTGGATACCATCCTAAAACAGTCGACTGAATTAATTATTATGGGAGATTTTAATATAAATTTGATGGATATAAAATCTTCTGTATATTTGTATTTTTTGTCGTCCATGCTTGCCGCAGGTACTTCAACTTCTTTATGTATCCCATCTCGCATAACAGAGAGTACGCCATCTCTGATTGACAATATTTCCTGTACGGCTACCTTGATCCAAAATTATGTTTTAGTGAGCGACATTTCCGATCATTTCCCTGTTGACTCTAGATACTGTTTTGATAAACTGACTATTGAGAGGACTAGTGAGTCTGGTAAGAGGCCTTTTAGGTTTGGTGAAGTGGACTTGATGCTTCTTAGGTCAAGATTGGCAGAAATTTCTTGGGGTGGTTTTGAGAGTGATTCTGATTTTTGTAATTTATTTGATACTTTTTATGAGTCTATTAAAGACGCTGTTCTTGATATTTGTTCTGTTTCACCTTCTAATCGTAAGTTTAAGAATGCTTTTCCTCTAAATCCTTGGATGACCCCTGGTCTCCTTAGGAGTTGTAGGAGAAAAAATAATCTCTGGAGGGCCTTTAAGTCTGCTACCCCTTCAATGAAAGCTATTTGCTTTCAGCGATTTAGAATTTATAGGAATATTTATAATTCTGTGTGTCGAAAGGCCAAGTCCCAGTATTATTTTAATTGATTTTCAGATTGTAGTAAAGATATACGAAAAACTTGGCAGGTTATAAATTCTGTGCTTGGGCCCTCTTTTCAGTCTCCATCAGCCCCTTCTTTTTGGATCTTGATGGCAAAATCATCGAAGGTGAACTAAATGTTCAAGATGCATTTACTTCATATTTTGCAAATATTGGTAAAAGGACCGCTTCGGCTGTTGGTTCTTCTCCTTCAGGATCCAACTTCAGGTCTTATCTTGGGCCACCTTGTATGAATTCAATGTTTTTGGAACCAGCGACGGAGAAAGAAATAGCTAAAATTGTTATGGGATTGAAAAATTGTTTGTCGTCTGGCCCTGATAATATTCCTACTAAAGTAATTAAGTTCATACTTCCTTCCATTATTTATCCCTTAACAAAACTTATTAACCTCTCCTTTCAGCATGGTATTTTCCCGAGTAGTCTCAAGCGTGCTCGAGTCATCATATTATATAAGGGGGGGACACGAAATGATCCAGCCAACTATCGGCCAATTTCTTTGTTGTCTGTGTTTAGCAAAATTTTTGAGAAGACAATGCCTTCTCGTCTTAATAATTTTCTCACTTCTAAAGATTTTTTTCACGATTTTCAATTTGGTTTTCGAGCAAATCATTCGACTGAGCATGCTTGTGCAGTTTTACTGAATTATCTTCACTCTGCCATAGACTCCCATTTGATTCCTGCTGCTTTGTTTCTGGATGTTCGTAAGCCTTTGATTCTTTAACCCACAGTGTTCTTCTATTTAAACTTTCTCATTTTGGCGTAAGAGGTAGTGCGTTTTATTGGTTCAAGTCTTTCTTGTCCGGTAGAATAATTTCTGTTGATCCACTTTTTCACTCACCATCAAGTGTTGACCAGGGGGTCCCTCAAAGGTCAGTTTTAGGGCCGGCACTGTTTTTAATTTATATAAATGACCTAATTTTTGCAGTTAGAAATAAAAATCCTCTTTATTGCTGTCGTCTATGTCATCCAACAGTCTCCCTTACCCATAACTATAGTTTGCATACCTCGGATTCGCTTGTTACTTTTGCCGATGATACCACCCTTATTACTTCTGGGAGAACAGAGGATGAGGTTCGTACAAAGTTAGTGGACCTCTTTGAGAAAGTTTCAATTTGGTTTGATGCTAACTCTCTTGCCTTAAATGTTTCTAAAACTAGTTTTATAGTTTTTTCTCGTATATCCCAGGCTTGCCCTCAATTATCTGAAATTCATATATCCAAAGGCTTTATTAGTAGACCAAAGGATGGCCAGGTCCGTTTCCTAGGTATCCTCCTAGATGAAAATTTATCTTTTAAACACCATATTGATTTGATTAAAATGAAGGTATAAAGAAACCTCTGTATTCTAAGAAAACTAAAACATATTTTTCCAGAACTTATTCTACGAATCATATTTTATAGCTTAGTTCATTTTTATTCTGCCTATTGTTCAGGCATATGGATGTCTACTTTCCCTTCTTTTCTCAAACCGCTTTTGAATATTTACGATAAAGCTATGAATCTTATCCATGATGAAAATCGTTTGGCAACTAAACAATTACTTCATATTGAAAAACTTTATATTCTTTCCTGAGCGTCTTTTACTTTTCTTCGGCTCCATGGTTATATTACTAGGTCCCTTAGGTTTAAGTCTTCTTTTGTATCTGATCGGTCAAATTATCAACTCTGTCGTTCTCTAAATATCAAAATTCCACATACACCAACAATAAGATCCGATTTTAATCCTCTTGTTGCGTATGATTTGACATGGAACACCCTTCCCGATTCGGCTCGAGAATGCCACTCGTTTGGCACCTTCAAAAGATTAGTATAAAAATATTTGTTTTCATGTGATTTATTTTCTTTACTTTTGCCTGCTGCCAATAGTTTTTTTTCATTTAATTATTTGTTTTTTTTTCTTTTTTTTTTTTTTCTTTTTTTCTAGATGTTGTTATTCACTGTAGTTTGATAAAGCTTATTTAGTGAACTCTCCTATTTTTATATAGATTTTGTGATTCAATGTAGTTTTATAAAGCTTATTTAGTTAATTATCCTTATTTTTTTTTTTTTTTTTTTTTTTTCGTTTTATTAAGCAAAATCTTTAAATGTTAAAATTTAAAATTCTTATGTTTATATTTTTAAATATTATTGTTATTTTTATATTTTTTAAATCTTAAGCGTTTAAATGTTTAATGTTTATTTGATCTTTTCATAATCCCCCTCCTACAGGCCATGGAGCCTTTGTGGGGATTTGTAGATTGTTATGTAATTATTTTACTGGTATATGGAAAATAGATCTATCTATCTATCTATCTATCATAAATGTATTTGGTCTAAGAATTTATTTTTTGTTTTCTGTAATGCCGATAAATTTTTTGAGTATGTTTTCATACCTCGTTGAACGTTGTGACAAAAAAAAATTTAAAAATATATACTGTTTCAGTTCATTTCTGTGTGATTTACTTAAAGCTAAATTGACTGCTTTGCGAGTTGAATTCAAAACTACTTTTCTTCAAAAGAGACTAAATAATGACAGTAAATTTTTTTAGTCCTCTATTTAATACATTTAAACTTTTACTATCCTCTTTTCTTTCATTAGAATTTTTTTTTCCTTCTGGGAAAAAATTTATTTCTGAATGCACTGTTTTCACTACCATTTCCAGAGTCATTCTAAATATGAGGAGGGCTACCACACCCTCAAACTCCATAACTTATATTGCAGTTTAAATTTACATGTCTAACACCACATCACAAGAATAGCAAGAGCCTTTCCCCGTAGCAAAACTTTCTTAACCGCGCTATCAAATTCGTTCCAAATTTTACCGAAAGATTCCCTTTTATTTATATTCACCGTTCTTCTTCTAGAACGCACGATTATATTGATCACCGTATGATTGACCCTGGAGTTAGTGCTCGACGAGTTCTTGTGGATAAGGATGCTAGTGACATTAACCATCTTCCACTATCAAAAACAATTATTGGCTGCTCGACAGGCGGAAGAATGTCTAAGGTAGGCTTTTTCCCTGGAGCAATCCTTGCATTTCTACTGTCGGGGTTGGAAGTTTTCTCTATCTACTATAGTTGAGTGTAACGATAAAGTGGTGATGAATATTTGTTATCATAGCCTTAGTAGTTGAATGAAATTGCCCTTCAAGAAGTGGCTTCGCCAGAGTCGATATAGCGCTCTTGGTTTCCGCAAGTTAAGTACGAATGAAAAAAATTGTATAAATGGTGCAAGAATAAGAAGCACCAAACCTTGTTGTAACATTCTTTCAGTTAAATGGGTGTCTCATTACTATTCTGTTTTTGCTAAGATGAACTATAAATTCACTCTATTTTTTAAGCAACTGGTAGACAATGCACTCCAGCAGAAGCTCATTCTGGCTAAATTTATTCCTGTCATGATAGTGAAAATGGGAACTTCCTTGGAGGGTGTAAAGAGGCAAGCTTTGAATAGATTGGGATGGGGGAGGAGCATTCGTACTGTGTTGGCCTTAGGCGGCTTGGTGCTGCGCTGAGTTGTTAGTAGTAGTAGTATGATAGCGAAGTAATTAAAAACCTGAAGTTCAGCTCAATATATATCAATGGTGTTTCAGCAGAATATTTGAACATGGATCCAAAGGAGCTCTTGTACCATCCACAGCTTCTCTTTCAAGTTTGTGGCACGTCATCAGTACCGAATAGCTTTTCTGTGGGTCAGATTGTTCGATTCTAAAACGTGGAAAGGACCCACAAGAATGCAATTTATACGGGCCCAGGATCTTCGCTTGTAGTTTTGGTAAAGTACTTGACCAAAGAGGATGGGTAACTTATAAGAGTGAAAACTGGCACTAGCGTCGAAAAAAAACTATCAACGCCAACTAGCGCTTAACGACACTTGGCACCTTTTCAAGCTTCGTAATCGTTTTTTGTCCAGAACTGAGATCAGATAATTAATACTATCCTAATTTTACCAAGTACACTAACTAAATTAATTATTTTTATTATTACACTCGAAAAAAAGTCTAAGTGTCACCAGACGCTAGATGGCGTTGACAGTTTTTTTCGACAATAGCGTTGCTTGACTATATTCTATTGCCGTCACTAACTAGTGTGGCTAAAACGGAGAAAATGAGCTATATTTCCACAGCGAAATCGTTCTTGCTGATGGTCACTGATCTCTGGCCACAATTTTAAAAGGTTTGTCGATATGAGTAAAACTATGAGGTCCATCATGGCACTTCGGGTCTCTCAAATACATTTGACGATGTTGTGCAAACCCAATTATTGCGGTCTCTGTTTTAAGGGGGGGGGGGTTGATTTATTTAATTATTTCCTTTTTTTAAATAATGGTCTCTTCTTATGATCTACGTCAAAGTGGAGTACTAACTCCTGATATTTTTTAAATTGTGTATTTAGAATGATTTGTTTTTTATTTTATATACAGTTTACAGTAATGATATTTTGTTAAATTTCGTTCCAAATCCGCTTTATCGAGATTTCTGAAACTGTACGAGTTTCATTTTCATACAGTTCGTGGTAGCGAACTGTAATTAAGGAGGGACCCGGCTCAATAGTAACCGAAACTCTAAAAAACAGAATTTTGATATCAATATATACATCAAAAGAATTCGATTTGTATGCTGGTTTCAAATATTTAATCTTCATGAAGTTTAATCTTACGATTCAAAATTCACGAGCCTGAGAAAATTTGCTGTATTTTCGAAAAAAGGGGAAATCACCCCCTAAAAGTTATAGAACCTTAACGAAAATCACAACATCAGATCCAGCGTAACAGAGAACCTTAATGTTGATGTTTCAAGCTCCTATCTACAAAATGTGGAATTTTGTATTTTTTTTTTTTTGCCAGAAGAAAGATCATGGATACGTGTTTATTTGCCTTTTTGTTGTTGTTGGTGTTATATTTTCCCAGGGGTAATCGTATCAACCCAGTGGTCCTATAATAACGTGGGAGGGCTCATTCGAACGGAAATTATAAGTTCTAGTGCCCTTTTTAACTGACCAAAATAATAGAGGACAACTTGGCCCCGTCCCACGCTCATGGTTTTCCGAAGCCTTCCGATCAAAATTTGAGATAGCCATTTTGTACAGCATGGTCGAAAAATATAATAACTATGTCTTTGAGGATGACTTAATCCCCCACAATCACTGAGGTAAGGGCTGCTAGTTATGAACTTTGCCCAATGGTTACATAACTATTGGTTATTGGGAAGTATACATACGTTTACAGGGGTATTTTTATCAGTGGGGGAGGGGTCCGGGGTTACATGTAAGTAACTTTCCAGGGAGGAAGCTTTCATGGGAGAAGGGAAATTGCCATGAAGGGGATGCTGGATTTCCCAGCATTATTTAAAAAAACGATCAGAAATTAAATAAAAAAAACAAGTTTTTTCAACTGAAAGTAAGGAGCAACATCAAAATTTTTTCATTCATCACGTACAGGCAGTGTATTCTTAGTTCCAACTTAATTACAGAAAATTTGTATTTTGTTTTTTTAAGTTCTCTGCTTAACAGCTGAAACCTTGGATTGCAACTAAAGTAGAGTCCTAAGTTATACTTCTATCGCGCCCCTAGGAATTCCCATGTTATTCTACGACCGCCATAGGACCATGTTATTCTACAACCGCCATAGGACCATGTTATTCTACGACCGCCATAGGACCATGTTATTCTACGACCGCAATAGGACCATGCTATTCTACGACCGCTCTAGGAATTCCCATGTTATTCTACAACCGCCATAGGACCATGCTATTCTACGACCGCAATAGGACCATGCTATTTGCCAACCGTTATAGGACCATGCTATTCTACGACCACATGTTTTGAGAGTATGATCAAAATTATATAACTTAAGCAGACTGGTTATTGCTATTGATATCAATTGCACATGGAATTAACAGTTTGACGTGTTTGGGGAGATTACGTTCCTTGGCACCTTTTCAGAGCAGATTACCAGACTGGTTATTGCTATTGATATCAATTACACATGGAATTAACAGTTTGACGTGTTTGGGGAGATTACGTTCCTTGACACTTTTCCAGAGCATGTACTTGACGATGGAGAAAAAGGGTTAAAGTGATTAGCAATTACGAGCGGGTTTCCCCACTGGTTCCTGAATTGCCTTACGTTCCTTGACACCTTTCCAGAGCATGTACTTGACGATGGAGAAAAGGGGTTAAAGTGATTAGCAATTATGAGCGGGGATTCCCCTCTGGCTCCTTAACTGCATTATGTTCCTTGGTACCTTTCCAGAGCAAGTATTAGACGATGGAGAAAAAGGATTAAAGTGATTAGCAGTTACGAGCGGGGATTCCCCACCCGTTCCTGAATTGCATTATGTTCCTTGGTACGTTTCCAGGGTATGTACTTGACAATAGAGAAAAAGGGTTAAAGTGATTAGCAGTTAAGGTAACCTCAATGGCGTTTGAACAGTGTTGTCAGTTTGAAATAGAATCTAACGTTATAGTATGCTAAAAAGTTGATACTAAGAGAGATGTAGATGGCAAGAAAATAATTTTAATAAAGAAATTCAGAACAAACCATAGAAATCCTTGCAAATCAAGTAGTAAGGTGTATGAGAGTACGAACCATCAAGGATCATAAGTAACAATGACCCTAACCAGCAGAGACATCAACCCTCCATAGGTCCCCTATCCCCAAACTCGAAGGGCGCCCCCTCCCTCCAACTTTTTTGGCCCCCGCCCCCCATTTTTTTTATTATTTTTTTGTTATTTTTTTTTGGCAATCGACATTTTTTATGATAAAAAGTATCATTAATTACGATAGTATTTTTCAAATGTGAAACTAAATTAAATTTTTGGATCGAAAAATAAACTATTTCGGTAAAATCGGAGTTAATATGAGTTTTTGACCGAAAATTCTAGTTTTTTTTGCAATAAAATTATGGAAAATAAAGTTCTCTGGTTCAAATGAGAAACTTAAGTCCATTTTTGGATCGAAAAAAAAACTATTTCCGTAAAATCTGAGCTAATAAGGGTTTTTGACCGTAAACTATAGTTTTTTGTAAGAAAATTATGGAAAATACAATTCTCTGGTTCAAATGTGAAACTTAAGTCCATTTTTGGATCGAAAAATAAACTAGTTCTGTAAAATCTGAGCTAATAAGGGTTTTTGACTATAAACTTTAGTTTGTTGTAAGAAAATTATGAAAAATACAATTCTCTAGTTCAAATGTGAAACTTAAGTCCTTTTTAGGATCGAAAAATAAAACTATTTCTGTAGATTCTGAGCTAATAAGGGTTTTTGACTGTAAACTCTAGTTTTTTGTAAGTAAACTATAAAAAATACGGTTATCTGGCTCAAATCCGAATCTTAAGTCCATTTGGATTGAAAAAATAAAGTATTTCTTTAAAATCTGAGTTAATAAGGGTTTTTGACCGTACACTCTAGTTTTTTGTAAGAAAATTATGGAGAATACAATTCTCTGGTTCAAATGTGAAACTTAAGTCCCTTTTTGGATCGAAAAATAAAACAATTTCTGTAGAATCTGAGCTAATAAGGGTATTTTTCCCGTAAACTCTAGTTTTTTGTAAGAAAATTATGGAAAATACAATACTGGTTCAAATGTGAAACTTAAGTCCATTTTTGGATCGAAAAATAAAACTATTTCCGTAAAATCTGAGCTAATAAGGGTTTTTGACCGTAAACTCTAGTTTTTTTCAAGAAAATTATGGAAAATACAATTCTCTGGTTCAAATGCGAAACTAAAGTCCTTTTTAGGATCGAAAAAATAAAACTATTTCCGTAAAATTTAAGCTAATAAGGGTTTTTGACTGTAAACTCTAGTTTTATGTAAGAAAATTATGGAAAATACAATTTTCTGGTTCATAGGTGAAACTTAAGTCAAGGTATGTATCGAAAAATAAACTATTTCTGTAGAATCTGAGCTAATAAGGGTTTTTGACCATAAACTCTAGTTTCCTGTAAGAAAATTAGGGAAAATACAATTATCTGTTTCAAATGTGAAACTTAAGTCCTTTTTAGGATCGAAAAATAAAACTATTTCTGTAAAATCTGAGCTAATAAGGGTTTTTGACCGTAAACTATAGTTTTTTGTAAGAAAATTATGGAAAATACAGTTCTCTGGTACAGGTGTGAAACTTAACTTTATTTTTGGATTGAACAATAAAGCCCAATCCGTAATATCTGAAGTAATAATTCAATATTTTTTTTTCATAAAAACAAACTTTTTTTTTTAACTTCGAAATTTTTCAACTTTATTTATTTTTTATCTTTTTGTAAATTTATTAAAACTTCAAAATGTGCTTACGGCTATAACAATTGTGCTCTATGATTGGTCAGAGACACGATTTGGCTAACCCACTGGTATTCTATGACCGGTTATCGACACTACCTAGTCTATTGCATGTATTAAATCAGTATTTTTACGCAGTGGAACGATACACAAATCAGTCATATCTTTAAAACAAAAAGTGATGATGGAACATTTTAATAAATTGTTTTTAAATAACAAGGCTATTGTAGCTTTTAATACCAAAAAGGAGAAGTATTTAATCTATGAAACAAGTACAAGTGGTAATACTATTGGAAATGTATGCATGCATTGTCATGACAGTAAGGAATTAAATTTCTTTGGAATACCGAAAACATTCAACTCTTATGATGGAGGTTATGCGAGATTGAGATCTCCAGAGATGATTGCACTCAAAGAGAATGCTAAAATAAAAATAATTGTTGATGATAGAGGACACCTCCTTACTACTGCTGCAGGTAACACATTACCTACGGATACATCCAATCATCAGCTTTCGGGTATTAGCATTCAACGGAAGGCTAATAAAAGAAAGACCTACTCTGCTACTAATATCGTAAACCATATCTTGTTTACGTGCCGAAACTGTTACCTGTGTAAAAATAATGTGTTAATACACAGTGAAATTGCCAGAAAAATAAAAATGGCATTGTCAGAAAAAATCACTATGGAATATATAGATGTAACGATGAAAAACAAAGCACCAGTAAACGTTACTGACATTGATCAAACAGTCAATGAATCAAATAAGGCCGGAGACGAAAAACAAATTCAACTTGGTTAAGAGACACCGTTAAAAATTGTTCATAGATCAAAATGAAATAAAGATTATTCCACACATTACGAACTAAAAGAAGATGAATACTCCATCGACAAAAAAGAGCTTGGTGAAACATTTCACTGAAAAGATTCAAAATTTCCAAAGTTAATCATAGATATTAATAATGTATCATAATATATTTTTCTATTACTATTCTACATAGCATCATTTCATTAAAAATATTAAATTGTTATGTGTTCATTATTTTTTAGAGTAAGCTAGCATATCAAGGTTTAGAATGTCCATTAAAACATCGGAGATGTAAGAAAAGGAATTTGCGTACATCTATTGTCAGACACACTATTTTCGTAAAATCTGAGCTAATAAGGGTTTTTGACCGTAAACTCTAGTTTTTTTTGTAAGAAAATTATGGAAAATACAATTCTCTGATTCAAATGTGAAACTTAGGTCTATTTTTGGATCGACAAATAAGACTATTTCCGTAAAATCTGAGCTAATAAGGGTTTTTGACCGTAAACTCTAGTTTCTTTTAAGAAAATTCTGGAAAATACTATTCTCTAGTTGAAATGTGAAATTTAAATCCAGTTTTGGACATTTATTATGATGAGGACTGATGGTTCTAAATCAATATATATATTTTTTTTTTAAACTTTGAAATTGTTCAACTTTATTTATTTTTTATCTTTTTTTGTACGTATCTTAAAATGACAAAATATCTTTCTTGGATTCACCTTTTGGATACACAATACAGAAATTATAAAAAAAAATGTTATATCACGACTTCATTTGCTTGCAGAAGATACGAAGAGTACTATGACTGCCACCTAGACTGAATTCTAAGTGTTTTATAACTCCTCTCTAAAATGAATTCAGCTGTTTTCAGGAGTAATCCCCCTAGCCATAACTTCATTCAACCTTGAGGGAAGGTATAAAAGTTTGATGATGTATTTCTTTTCTTAACAACTACATTAATAGCTTCCAAGATGATAGGACTCTATGGAATGGAATTTATTGGTTTGAAAAAATTATCTTGTTGAATTGTATTTGTATGTGTATTTGTATTATTGTTGAAGGAACTTAAAGAAATTCACTACTATCATTGGTTAGTGAACTATAACATGTTTTAGCATGATAAAAGCTTGTGGAGTACTACATTACATCGTATAAACAGACTGGGATTCTACGATAGAGTGATTACACCTCTTAATAATAGCGGTCAGGAACTGAGAAATGTCCAGGAGGAAGTCAGTGAAATTTGTAGCTTTTTCGGGATTGAAGCACTCTATGTAAAGGGTAATGTACCAACAGATAAAGTTTTAATTCAAAAGTGTGATCCTAGAATTCCACTTTTCAATCTAGAAGAATTTAAATGTCCTAAATTTGAAGGGGTTTATCATCGTCCTGAAGACGAGATCAGGTTCTTCGCGCACTGGATACCTAAGGACATACCTGATCGTGATAAATGCATTAGACATGGTAAAAACTATTCTATATCATGGGACCATCGTTTCTGGATGTTTAAGAGTGAACATGTGTATGACTATGTGTCATAATATGATTTTGTATTAATATTCTACATAGCATTATTTCATTAAAAATATATTATGCATTACATTGTTATGTGTTCATTATTTTTAGAGTAAGCTAGCATATCAAAAGTTTAGAATGTCTATTAAAACATCGGAGATGTTAGAAAAGGAATTTGAATACATCTATTGTCAGACACATGAGGTAACATTGACAAAATCTAGGTATCAGAATGAATAAATTCTTTATCAACATCCGTTGTTGGATATGTCATTGTGTCATTATGAAAAAATTGTAAGTAAGTAGGAAGTAGGTAAGTAAGTAAGTAAGTAACAAACTCTTTCTTGAATTCATCTCTTGGATACACAAAAAAAGACATTTCATTCAAGAAAATAGAAAATATTTGTAAGTAAGTAACACACTCTTTCTTGAAGTCACCTCTTGGATACACAATACAGATACTTCATTCAAGAAATTATGAAAAAATCACAAGTAAGTAACAAACACTTTCTTGATTTCGCCATTTGGATGCACAATACAGAAATTTAATTCAAGAAATTATGAAAAAAGAAAAGGAATTTGCATACATCTATTGTCAGACACATGAGGTAACATTGACAAAATCTAGGTATCAGAATGAATAAATTCTTTATCAACATCCGTTGTTGGATATATCATTATGCCATTATGAAAAAAATTGTAAGTAAGTAGGAAGTAGGTAAGTAAGTAAGTAAGTAACAAACTCTTTCTTGAATTCATCTCTTGGATACACAAAAAAGATATTTCATTCAAGAAAATATGGAAATATTTGTAAGTAAGTAACACACTCTGTCCTGAAGTCACCTCTTGGATACACAATACAGATACTTCATTCAAGAAATTATGAAAAAATCGCAAGTAAGTAACAAACTCTTTCTTGATTTCACCATTTGGATGCACAATACAGAAATTTAATTCAAGAAATTATGAAAAAAAATGTAAGTAAGTAAGTAACAAACTATGCTTTTTCAGCATCAATTGTCGGATATGTTGAATAAAATATGCAAAGTCAACATAACTTTATTTCATTTTTTAAGGTTAATTTAGACGAGTTTACGTGCGCGCACGTAACCTCGTCTAAATTAACCCTAAAAAATGAAATAAAGCTATGTCCACTTTGCATATTTGTGTGTAAAATAGTGTGTACGCAATTTCCTTTTCTTACATCTCCGATGTTTTAATGGACATTCTAAACGCTAGATATGCTAGCTTACTCTAAAGAATAATAAACACATAACAATGTAATATTTTTAATGAAATAATGCTATGTAGAATATTAATACAAAATATATTATGATACATTATTAATATCAATGATTAAATTTGGACATTTTGAATCTGTTCCATAAAATAGTTCACCATGTTATCTCTTGATATTGCAGTTATTGTCTTCTCTTAGTTCGTAATCAGTAGAATAATCATTATTCCATTTTGAATCATACACAATTTTTACTGGTGTCTCATGAACAGGCTCAATATGCTTTTCGTCTTTGGTATTATTTGATTCATTGACTGTTTGATCAATGCCAGTAACGTTTGCTGGTGCTTTGTTTTTCATCGTTTAATCTTTATATTCCACAGTGATATTTTCTGACAATGCCATTTTTATTTTTCTGGCGATTTCACTGTCTATTAACACATTATTTTTACACAGGTAACAGTTTCGGCACTTAAACAAGATATGGTTTACGATATTAGTAGCAGAGTAGGCCTTTCTTTTATTAGCCTTCCGTTGAATGTTATTACCCGAAAGCTGACGATAGGATGTATCAGTAGGTAATGTGTTACCAGCAACAGTAGCAAGGAGTTGTCCTCTATCATCAACGATTTTTTTATGTTAGCATTCTCTTTGAGTGCAAGCATCTCTGGAGATCTCAATCTCGCATAACCACCATCATAAGAGTTGAATGTTTTCGGTATTCCAAAGAAATTTAATTCCTTACTGTCATGACAATGCATGCATACATTTCCAATAGTGCTACCATTTGTACTTGTTTCATAGTTTAAATACTTCTCCTTGTCGGCATTCAATGCTACAATAACCTTGTTATGTGAACACACTCTATTAAAATGTTCCATCTTCACTTTTTGTTTTAAGATATGACATGTGTTTATCGTTCCAATGCGTAAAAAATACTGATTTAATACATGCAATAGACTAAGTAGTGTCAATAACCGGTCATAGAATACCAGTGGGAAAGCCACATCGTGTCTCTGACCAATCATAGAGCAGAATTGTTAGAACCGTGAGCATATTTTGACATTTTAAGATATGTACAAAAAGAAAAAAATAAATAAAGTTGAAAATTTTCGAAGTTTAAAAAAAAGTTTGTTTTTATGAAAAAAAAATATTGAATTATTAGTTCAGATTTTACGGATATAGCTTTATTTTTTAATCCAAAAACAGGCTTAAGTCTTACGCCTAAACCAGAGAATTCTATTTTCCATAATTTTTTTACAAAAAACTAGAGTTTACGGTCAAAAACCCTTATTAGCTCAGATTTTACAGAAAGAGTTTTATTTTTCGATCCTAAAAAGGACTTAAGTTTCACATTTGAACCAGAGAATTGTATTTTCCATATTTTTCTTACAGGAAACTAGAGTTTATGGTTCAAAACCCTTATTAGCTCAGATTCTACAGAAATAGTTTATTTTTCGATGCATACCTGGACTTGAGTTTTACCTATGAACCAGGGAATTGTATTTTCCATAATTTTCTTGCAAAAACTATAGTTTATAGTCAAAAACCCTTATTCAGTTACATTTTTACAGAAATAGTTTATTCTTTTGATCCTTAAATGAACGTAAGTCTCAAATTTTAACTAAAGAATTGTATTTTTCCCAATTATCTAGCAGCAAACTAGAGTTTACGATCAAAAACTCTTATTAGCTCAGATTTTTCAGAAATAGTTTTATTTTTCGATCCAAAAGGGGACTTAAGTTTCACATTTGAACCAGAGAATTGTATTTTCCATAATTTTCTTACAAAAAACTAGAGTTTACGGTCATAAACCCTTATTAGCTCAGATTTTAAAGAAATAATTTATTTTTTCGATCGAAAAAGGGACTTAAGATTCACATTTGAATCAGAGAATTGTATTTTCCATAATTTTCTTACAAAAAACTAGAGTTTACGGTCAAAAAACCCTTATTAGCTCAAATTCTACAGAAATTGTTTTATTTTTCGATCCAAAAAGGGACTTAAGTTTCACATTTGAACCAGAGAATTGTATTTTCAATAATTTTCTTACAAAAAACTAGAGTTTACGGTCAAAAACCCTTATTAGCTCAGATTTTACAGAAATAGTTAATTTTTCGATCCAAAAAGGGACTTAAGTTTCACATTTGAACCGGAGAACTGTATTTTCAACAATTTTCTTACAAAAAACTAGTTTTTACGGTCAAAAACCCTTATTAGATCAAATTCTAAAGAAAAAGTTTTATTTTTGATCATAAAATGAATTTAAGTTTCACATTTGAACCAGAGAATTGTATTTTCCATAATTTTCTTACAACAAACTAGAGTTTAAAGTCAAAAACCCTTATTAGCTCAGATTTTACAGAAATAGTTTATTTTTTCGATCCAAAAATGTACTTAACTTTCACATTTGATCCAGAGAATTGTATTTTCCATAATTTTCTTGCAAAAAACTAGAGTTTACGGTCAAAAACCCTTATTAGCTCAGATTTTACAGAAATAGTTTATTTTTCAATCTAAAAATGGACTTAAGTTTCACATTTGAAAGCTACGATCGTAATGAATGATACTTGTTATCAGAAAAAATGTCAATTGCCAAAAAAAAAAAATGGGGGAGGGGGCCGAAAAAGTTGGAGGGCGGGGGCAACCTTCGAGTTTGGGGATAGGGGACTTATGGAAGGTTGACGTCTCTGCTGATTAGGGTCATTGGTGCTTATGATCCTTGATGGTTCGTACTCACATACACCTTACTACTTGATTTGCAAGGATTTCTATGGTTTGTTCTGAATTTCTTTATTAATATTATTTTCTTGCCATCTACATCTCTCTTAGTATCAACTTTTTAGTATACTATAACGTTGGACCCTATTTTAAACTGACAACACTGTTCAAACGCCATTGAGGTTACCTTAACTGCTGATACCTTTAACCCTTTTTCTCTATCGTCAAGTAAATGCTCTGGAAAGGTACCAAGGAACATAATGCAATTCAGGAACCAGTGGGGAATCCCCGCTCGGAATTGCTAATCACTTTAACCCTTTTTCTCCATCGTCAAGTACATGCTCTGGAAAGGTGTCAAGGAACGTAATCTCCCCAAACACGTCAAACTGTTAATTCCATGTGCAATTGATATCAATAGCAATAACCAGTCTGGTAATCTGCTCTGAAAAGGTGACAAGGAACCTAATCTCCCCAAACAAATCAAACTGTTAATTCCATGTGCAATTGATATCAATAGCAATAACCAGTCTGCTTAAGTTATATAATTTCGATCATACTCTCAAAACATGTGGTCGTAGAATAGCATGGTCCTATGACGGTCGACAAATAGCATGGTCCTATTGCGGTCGTAGAATAGCATGGTCCTATGGCGGTTGTAGAATAACATGGGAATTCCTAGAGCGGTCGTAGAATAGCATGGTCCTATGGCGGTTGTAGAATAACATGGTCCTATGGCGGTGGTAGAATAACATGGTCCTATGGCGTTTGTAGAATAGCATGGTCCTATGGCGGTCGTAGAATAACATGGGAATTCCTAGGGGCGCGATAGAAGTATAACTTAGGACTCTACTAACTAACCTTTTAGCGCAAAATTGTCTTCAATTTTTCAAAACTTTTGTTCAGTCATAGTTCAGTCATTTGTGGAATAATTTTTAAAGCCGATTTAGAATGTAAAAATGTGTATGGACGAAGATAAAAAGTTTAAACAAAACTGATTGCTAATCTGTATGACTCTCTGTTTTTTCGGACTACAGTGGTCTTAACCCTGTATTCTAAAGCCCTTGAGTACAATCTTTAAGTGAAAAATTAACTAAGAAAAACAAGTTTTTGTAACTGAAAGTAAGGAGCGATATTAAAACTTAAAACGAACAGAAATTACTCCGTATATGAAAGGGGCTGTCCCGTCCTCAACGCCTCGCTCTTTACGCTAAATTTTGATCTGTCTCACAACTTTATTTTTTAAAACAATAAAAAACTTTAGCGTAAAGAGCGAGGCGTTGAGGAGTGGACAGCCCCCTTCATATATGGAATAATTTCTGTTCGTTTTGAGTTTTAATTTTGCTCCTTACTTTCAGTTTTAAAAAAAACTTGTTTTTTTTTAGCTAATTTCTGAACGTTTTTGAATTAATGCAGCTTTGATTTTGGCTCACCGTACATGAATAATTAAAAAAAAATTTGCATATTAATTTTCCTTTTTTTTGGCTAATTGGCTTTCTCGAAATTTTGTTCTGACGTAACTTACGAATTAACTTACGTTACGAACTTCTATATTCGTATATTTTTATTACGTATATTAGGGAGTTTGCTCCCTAGTCAATACCTCGCTAAAGTTAAAATTTTGTTTAAATCACAAACCCCTGAATCACAAAGGCCGTTTAATTAGAATAGATAGCTTTTTTGAAAGCACTTAAAAAAAAACTGTAGCGTAAAGAGCGAGGTATTGACTTGGGGGCAAACACCCTCATATACGTAATAATTTCTGTTCGTTTTAAGTTCTAATGTTGCTTCTTACTTTCAGTTGAAGAAACTTGTTTTTTTTCTAATTTAATTTCTGATCGTTTTTTAAATAATGCTGGGAAATCCAGCACCCCCTTCATAGAAATGTCCCTTACCCCAAGGAAACATCCTCCACGGAAATATTCTCCCGAGTAACCCCTTCCACCAGCCCCCCCCCCCCCCACCAGAAAAAAAATCCTTCCTAAAAATGTCTGTATACTTCCCAATAACCAATACTATATGTAAACAATGGGCAAAGTTCATAACTTGCAGCACTTCAACTGTGAACTGTGGGGGATTATGTCATCCTAAAAGACATATTTATTAGATTTTTGGCTGTGCTGAACAAAATGGCTATCTCAAGATTTTAATTGGGTAACTTCGGAAAAAATTGAGCGCGGGAGGGGGCCAAGTTGCCCTCCAATTTTTTTGGTCACTTAAAAAGGGCATTAGAACTTTTAATTTCTGTTCAAATGAACCCTCTTACGATATACTAGGACTACTGCATTGATACGATCACCCCTGGGGAAATAAAAAAAGAAAATAAACACGCATCCGTGAACTTTCTTCTGACAAAAAATACAAAATTCCACATTTTTTGCAGATAGGAGTTTGAAACTTCTACAGTAGGGTGCCCCTTTTTCGAAAATAAGTCAAATTTTCTCAGGCGCATAACTTTTAATGGGCATAACTTATATATTTGAAATCAGCATAAAAAGCTGATTCTTCTGATGTATCTATTGGTATTAAAATTCCGTTTTTTAGAGTTTCGGTTACTATTGAGCCGGGTCGCTTTTTACTTACGGGTTCATTACCACGAACTGTTTGACTAGGTTCATGTCTATTAACAAAATAATTTCTGTTTTTTTAAGATGTTTCTTCTGATTAAATCTTTGAAATATGCTAACAACGAATGTTTGCTGAATATGTAACTTTCAGTATTTATAGACTTTAGAAGGGCTTTTGACACGGTGGTTCATAAAATTTTATTGCGTAGGGTAAGTCGTTTAGGGATCCAAGGGGTTATTCTGAAATGGTTTGAATCTTATCTTAACCAGCAGATTACTCGAGTCTCTATTTTAAATTCTATTTCAAAAGCTTTTATCGTTAATTCTGGTATGCCTCAGGGTTCCGTGCTTGGCCCACTTCTTTATCTAATTTACGTTATACCATGCGTTTTTATATATCAGATGCACTGATAATGTCTTTTGCTGATGACACGGTGTTTACGATTACAGCTACTTGTCTGAACCAGTTAATTGAGGTGACAAATAAGGCCATTGCTGAATTGAGAAGTTTTACAAATTCCAGTTTCTTTATAATGAAGATTTCAAAAACAAATTTCGTGACATTTTTTAGAGATAGTGAAGTTTCATGTGTCTCAGCTAATAAAGTTATATTGGGCGGTGATTCTCTGAGGAATGTAAATACTGTTTCATGCTTGAGGTTTAGTCTCGATTTTAGGTTAAAGTCTATATCATTTTATGATTTTTTTGCAACTAAGATTTCAAGACAGTTGAGCGTGATGAAAAGACTGAAAAATCAAAAACTGTTAAATTTTTTACATTGACTATATTATTCTATTGTTAGCCCATATTTATCGTATGGTTGCATGCTATGGACTAGTAGTTTTATTTCAAGTTTTAGAAAGGTCCAAATTTTACAGAATAAAATAGTTCGTATTTTAGGTAATTATATTCAGTTTGAAAATAGCACGTTGAATTGCTTTACAAGTTTAAAATTTTAAATATTTATCAGTTACAGGATTACCAGTTAGTAATTTTTATTTATCAATGTTTGAATAAGTGTTCACCGGAGGTATTTTGGGAAAGTTTTAAAGCTAACTCATCTTATCACTGTTATGAGACTAGAAATACGAATGACCTTGCATCTGAGCTTCGGAATACTCAACGTGCTGCGTTTCTGCCTCGTTTTGCGGGACGGGGGGTGCGGAATTCCCTCCCGGATGCTATTAGACAAGCTGATAATGTAAGCGAGCTCAAGAGTAGATTGAAGCGTTACCTTTTGGGTTATAATTTGATTGATTAGAAAGTTGAATTTGAATAATGTTTGGTATGAAAATTATTTGGACAGACAAAGGTCGCATTTTCGCGAAATTACCCAGCCAAAGCGCACGGAGTCGGCTCTATAGCCTAGCTGATATGTATTGATTTTGTCATAGTTGATTTAGTTAGAAGTATAGAGGTTCTGATGGTTCCAATTCATACGAACTATTTCCGAAACATATATAATTTTAATTTTTTCTGTTAGAAAAGAGCAAATTTTGTCAAAGAGAAGACTTGTCTAAGATTTGGATAGCGTTAAATTCTCGAGCCCGTCCGTTACATCCCTAATATTTAAAAGAGGCAATTCGGCAACTTTGAACGTGCACCCACCTCTTATCACCTCGCCCACTTAGTTGATCAAGCCACAAATATTAAATATGCAACAGTTTTCTACCTTACTAACTACTATACGTAAGTGCTTAGATCGGTATTTCTGGACCTCTTTTACCCACAACATAAAAAAGTTTTAGTATTTATGATGTGTTTTTCCTTCTACATAGCCCTTGAAGTAAATTACATGTCTAAAGACCTTAACAATTTATATCGTATCTCTTACCACGGGTTCCACCAGAGTTTTTTCCAAAGAAGAAAAGAGGCTATACAATCATTCTTGGGAAGGAGGGGGCAGCAGTTCTTTTATTTGTTGGCCAGTTTATCATTTAAAGTGAATTATTATGAAATTCTTTATTTAAATTATATGTAAATAAAAAAAAGTAGATTAATCTTCACTATTCGGCTATTTAGCCCCTATTGCTAATTTTTTTTTGAAATGACCAACCATAATTGGATTTGTCAAACGTGCTTGGTGAATCCAGAGTAAGAGATTAGGCTTTGTATGGAATTTTACTTTAAGTATAATGTGCAAAAGGAATTTACTTAAGACATTCCATTTCCTTTTCCCTTGAAATGAAGGAATAATTTTTCTTTTTGTCACGGCCCAGAAGATTATCCTGGAAACCTGCTCTGGTTTTCACCAATTATTCACTAATATATTCGGTAGATTTGTCCCAAGATTCTTTACACGATTATGAGGGAAGCTATCCCCATGGAACCAAAAAAAGAGAGATGGAAAAGGATGTACCTTCGAACAGAAATGTATCCTTTTATGTTCAACAAAAAGATGTAAATGGAATAGAATTCCTGATCCTTTATATCAGGGGTGGATCAAGGATTTTTTCGGGGGGCGGGGGGCAAAACAGGTTGATCCGATAAACTTGCGTTTGGAGCAAGTGTAATTAACGCAAATTTGCGTTAAGGCAAATTACACTACTTTAGACTATGTTAGGAGGGGCGCGCAGCCCCTTGTCCCTTCCCTGGATCCGCCACTGCTTTATATTGCCCCATTTTTTAGGCATTTGTATATTCAACGTGATGGATTTGCAACTTTTTGTGGGTTGTCGCCAACGGAGGATTGTGTGATATGTGTGTGTGTGTGATTTGTGTGAGATGTGTGTGTGATTTGTGTGTGTGATGCCGACGGAGGATTGTTTGGTGCAAAAAATCAACTAAAGACAAAGTGAAAGTAATCTTTCATTTTACATTCCAAACATTTTCTCGATAAGAACGGAGCTACCGTCTCTCAAAATTCGCATTGCAAGCCTAGTCCGAATGATTTTTGGTACTTACGTATTAGCCAGAAAACACGCGAGAAATTGTATAGCGAACATGATACAAGAAACTAGTCAAGCAGCTTTTTTATCAAGAGAATTCCTTCGGCGCGCTAGGCAAACAGGGGTTTTATCACACCGTGAACAATATTTAAACTTTGTTTTTTTTGGGGTTATGGGGAAAAAAGGTACCTAGGTTAGGTTAGGTTATGTATTTAATACATGCTATGCTTTACCCCCACCCCCTAATGTGTAAATAAATAGCCCAGATTTGTTTCTAAACTATGATATTTTTATCATATTTTGTTTTATTTCATTAGCATTAACCAAACCTAACTTTTCGCGTGTTTTCTGGCTTATACGTGAGTACCTGCCTTTTCTCCAGCTAAAGGGAAGACAAGGGACAAATTCTTTTCACGCCTCTGTTTTTGTAGTCCAAACATTATTTTAGAATATTAATAAATTTGGCTGAATAACTTAATTTAATAACTTTTACACATATGAAACAACCATTTTCCATATTTGGAGGCGTAAGTCAACACCTAGGAAAGGGTACTGAAAAACAGTACTGTTTCTTACAGCATGTCAATATAAAACTGCTTCCGGAACAGCATTATTCAGTCCAAAACCTTCCTTCCTTTAAGTATTGGCCCATTACATGAAAGATGTATAGTGGAATGAAAGAGTTTGTACGTTCTTATTTATTCTTACAATATTTAGAGGATAACTAGGACCTCTCCACGCCCTAATTCACCCTGGGGACCATCTTAGCAAAACATGACGTCGTGTCAAATTTCAAGGTAGTAAATTTATCTAGAAACATCGTAATCATAGGCAGCGCAATAGCGCTGCTTCAGTAAAGAACGATGTTGGCACTGTATTATTTTTTTTTTCCTTTAGACCAGGGCACTTCGTATCGAAGGAGTTGTTGTAGAAACTTCAAAAAGGGCTCATTCGATTGGAAATTGGAGTGGCTTGTGCCCTTTTTAATAGTCGAAAGTGATTGGAAGGCAACTAATACCTCTTCTACACCCACCATTTCCCCAAACATATCCAACCAAAATTTTGAGATAGCCATTTTGTTCAGTGTAGTTGATTTCCAGATAGAAATTATGTTTTTGTGGAAGATATTCCCCCACAACCCTCAGGGCAAGGGTTGTAAGTTATGCCCTGGGGGCACATAAGATTTTTTTAGAAAGCATTGTCGTAGAAACTTCAAAAAGAGCTCATTCGATTGGAAATTCAAAGGGCTAGTGCCCATTTTAATAGTCGAAAGTGATTGAAAAGAAATTAACCCCCCTCTCACGACCACCTTTCTCCCAAACACATTCAATCAAAATTTTCATTCAGCCAATTAGTCCAACGTAGCTGAAAGTTTTGGACATTAGTTCTTTGAGTGGGACAACCCCCGCACAGCCCTCAGGGCAAAGGCTTATAAGTTATGCCCTGGGGACATATAAGGTTTCATAAAAAGCGTTGTCGTAGAAACTTCAAAATGGGCTGATTCGATTGGAAATTGAAATGGCTAGTGCCATTTTTATAGTCGAAAGTGATTGGAAATGGCTAGTGCTTTTTAATAGTCGAAAGTGATTGGAAGGCAACTAACACCCCTTCCATGCCCACCATTTCCCCAAAGACAACCAATCAAAATTTTGAGAAAGCCATTTTGTTCAGTGTAGTTGAATGTTTTGGGAAATATATCTTTGAGTAGGACCCCCCAAAGTCTTTTGGGCAAGGGTTGTAAGTTATGCCCTGGGGGCAAATGAAGTTTTTATTGAAAGCTTTGTCGTAGAAACTTCAAAAAGGGCTCATTCCAATGGAAATTCAAAGGGCTAGTGTCCTTTTTAATAGTCGAAAGTGATTGGAGAGCAACTAATCCCCCTCTCGTGTCCACCTTTTCCCCAAACACATCCAATCAAATTTTGAGATAGCCATTTTGTTCAACGTAGTTGAAAGTTTCAGAAATTAGGTCTTTAAAGATGACACCCCCCCCCCCCCCACAGCCCTCAGGGTTAGGGTTGTAAGTTATGCCCTGGGGGCATATCAGGTTTTTTATAGAAAGCGTTGTCGTAGAAACTTCAAAAATGGCTTATTCGATTGGAAATTGAAATGGCTAGTGCCCTTTTTATTAGTCGAAAGTAATTATAGGGCAACTACCCCCCTCTCACGCCCACCATTTCACCAAACACATAGAA
The DNA here is from genome assembly GCF_049724085.1 of Artemia sp. Qi Xiang Cuo. NCBI lineage: Eukaryota > Metazoa > Arthropoda > Branchiopoda > Anostraca > Artemiidae > Artemia > Artemia sp. Qi Xiang Cuo. Next base: position 2,719,440 of record NW_028300808.1, read on the forward strand.
TAAAAATTTTAAGATAGTCATTTTTTTCAACGTAGTTGAAAGTTCTGGAAGTTAGGTATTTGAGGGTTAACCCCCCCCCCCACAACCCTTAGATCAAGGGTTGTAAGTTATGCCCTGGGGGCATATGAAGTCTTTATAGAAGGAGTTATCGTAGAAACTTCAAAAAGGGCTCATTCAGTTGGAAATTGAAAAGGCTAGAGCCCTTTTTGATAGTCTAAGGGGATTGAAGAACAACTAACCCCCTTCTCACGCCCACCATTTCCCCAAACACATCTAATCGAAATTTTGAGATATTCATTTTCTTCAACGTAGTTGAAAGCTCTGCAAATAAGGTCTTTAAGGATGACAACCACCCCCCCCCCCCCACCCTCAGGGCAAGGGTTGTCAGTTATGCCCTGGGGTCATATATTGTTTTTATAGAAAGTTTTGTCATATAAACTTCAAAAAGGGCTCATTTGGTTGCAAATTGAAAGGGCTAGTGCCCTTTTTAATAGTCGAAAGTAAATAGAGAGCAAATAACCCCCCTCTCACGCCCACCATTTCCCCAAACACATTCAATCAAAGTTTTGAGATAGCCATTTTGTTCAACGTAGTTGAAAGTTCTGGAAAATATGTATTCGAGGATGACAAACCCCCGAGAGCCCCCAGGGAAAAGGTTGTAAGTTATGCCCTGGGGGGGCATATAAGGTTTGTATAGATAGCGTTGTCATAGAAACATTAAAAGGGGCTTATTCAATTGAAAATTGAGAGGGCTGGTGCCCTTTTTAATAGTCGAAAGTGATTGGAGGGTAACTAACCACTCTCTCACGTTCACCATTTCCCCAAACACATCCAATCAAAATTTTCAGATAGATATTTTGTTCAACGTAGTTGAAAGGTCTGGAAATTATGTATTTGGGGATGACAACCATCCCCCCATAATCCTTTAGACAAGGGTCGCGAGTTATGCCTTTGGGGCATTTAACGTTTTTATAGAAATTTTTGTCGTAGAAGCTTCAAAAGAACTCATTTGATTGGAAATTAAGAGGACTAGCGCCTTTTTTATTAGTCGAAAGTATTCAGATGGCAAATGTCTCCCTCCACGCCTATCATTTCCTCAAACACTTCAAATCAAAATTTTGATATAGCCATTTTGTTAAACCTACCAGAAAGGTCTGGAAATTATGTCTTTGAGGAGAACAAATTCCCCCAGCCCTGAGGGCAAGGGTTGTAAGTTTTGCCCCGGGGACATATAGGGTTTTTATAGAAAGTGTGGTCATATAAACTTCAAAGGGGGGCTCATTGGATTGGCAATCAGACGCTCTAGTGCTCTTTTTAAGAGTCGAAGTGATCGGAGATCATATAACAAGGCTTTTGGGGTTAAAACAAACCACAGAGATTAGGGGCAAGGGTTGTAAGTTATGCCCAGGGGGTATTTAAGGTTTTTATGGAAGGGATGGTTGTTTAACTTCATAAGAGGCTCACTCTTTCTCCCTGAAAAAGACTAGGTCAACATAAAACGAACAGAAATTAATCAAAAAACTTTTTGCAACAAACTAGGTTTTTCAAAAAAAAGAAAAGAACTCCATTAAACCAAAAATGAACAAAAATATAATTAAATAATCTACCAAACATGCAACTACCACAAATCAGTATCAATAAATAAATGAAACCCAAAACAAGCAGAAATTAAAATAAGTCAAACTCAAAACGAGCAGAAACTAATCTGAGTAGGCTTCTAAACCCTATGATTTCTAAGCGCCAGAATATAATTTGTACTTCACTGACAACAAAATTATTTTAAGTGTTTTCACTTTTATAACTTTAAAAATCAAAATTAATTAAGATTTTAAGGAATGAATATCAGCATATGTATATTAAACTGACAATACACATTTTTTTCAGTAAATTCATTTGAATTTTTACGCTCACTGTACACGCCAAAGTTTGAATTTGTTTACCAACACTTCAAGAAAGAAAACACTTTATAATGTAATAGAAAGTTCTTCTTTTTTTGTTTACAATGTCTCGAGATCAGAAGTGTTTGTCTATTCAGTAATTAAAACCTTTGCTAGCTCCAACTGGTTTTTGCATTCTAAAATGCTTTCAATCAAGCACTAGTTTAACTTTACCGTAAGAAGTGGGAGATTGGGGGGGGCAGACATAAGACTATGTTTGAGACATAAAATTATGTTTAAAAGATAGTTTCTGTCAGTTTCAAACTTTAATTTCACTCTTTACTTTCCTTTGAAAAAAGAAACTTGTTTTTACAATTTAATCCCCAAAGAGAAGTAACAACAATTCAATAAAGAAATAGATCTTATGCTATGTTCTGTCTTTCAGACATAGTCACAAATATGCTAGAAAAGGATTCTTAGCTAGTGATCATTGACGGCAAATTGGTCTGATTGTTATAATTCGATAGCAACCAAACACAAAATAATAATAAAGATAATAATTAGATAACCTAATTCTAAACAGCCAGGCCGAATAATGGTATATACTTTTTTTATTTCGGGTATTTAGATTTAAAAAAGTGGCCAAAAACCAGAATTTCAAAAGATAAAAATAAAAAAATTACCATAACCTGGCACCAATACCTGGTAATTCCCAATCCCAAGTTTGGGTTGCCTCATCAATATTCGTCCATTAGTAAAATGGAATTCTTTATTAAAGTGATGAAAAGAGGGGATTTTAAAACTTCCTTATGTTTCTTATGGGGTTATTTTTGGAAACAATAAAACCAAAAAAACAAAAAAAAAAGGTTAACGATACAATTTTGATGTGATTTCTTTGGTAGACGGTAACGTGAAAATATTTTTTTTAATTCAGAGAATAGGTTTCCTCAGCAAGAACTATTTAAGCCCTATCTTCAAAGTAAGCATCTAACTACAACAATTTTAACAGAAATAGTAGTTTATTGGGTCAAAAGAGTCATGTACCTACCTTGATTTCCAAGAACGACCTGAAATCCTTACAATAAGGCTGTGTAAAATAAAGAGTCAATCTTAAAGCAAAGCTTACTTTATACCCTTTTTTGAACGGTGTCACCGATTCTTTGCATGGCAACTTGTTTTTATGTTTCTTTTACGATTATCGGTAGTATTGGATCAAAGTAAGTTCAGTAACATTTTAAATAATGATGAAAATATTTTCATTTTTTTTTCTATATTGATAGTAGATGACACCAAAATTAAATTAAGATGTACTGGACAATATATTTGCATATTTCCTGACATCAAATGTTCAACAAGGATAATACAGCCTTTCCAAATTTCCAAATGGCGTGTCTGTTATCTTGACTTGCAGATTCAAGACAGTTTTTATCCAGATTAATATTTGATTAATTAAGAATTTTTCGGATTTTGATTAATTTTGTATCATAATTACTAAAAAAAAATACAGTACATTTTGAGTAAGATATTAAATAATCGAAGACATACTTCTATTTTTTTTTCTTTTAATATACTTTTTTAACATACACGATAAATATGAAGAAAAGGTCAAGTAAGATTTACTTGACTATATATTTCATACATTTTCCTGACATAAAATCTTCAGCAAGAATAATACACTCTTTCTAAATCTCCAAATGGCGTGTCTATTATCATGACTTGCAGATTTAGGACAAGCTGCTCAACGTTTTGAGGCAAGAAGTGCTAGCGGCAAAGTGTTCATTTGAAAATTCGAAGACTCCCGAAAGAAACTAGTTAAGTAGAAGCAAAAACAGGGATTCAAGTCACGAAAGATTCCAGGCTCCGTGAAGTTTAGCTCTTAACGTCAAAACAATTTGAAAATTTCCCAGAAATATCACGAGAATTCCTCCACTTAATTGTGAAAGGATTACGCTTGAAGTGACATCTGAATTACTAATACTCGTACCGGTTTGTCTTTGAAGGGTATAGACATTGAATTTGTGACCATGCTCAGTAGAACATAATTTATAGTTTAATTTCTTAGTTAAAAAAGATATTGAAACTCAACGTGCAAAAGTCGACCAAGGTAAATACTGCAATAGCTAGCAGTTTAAAAAGGACTGTCAAAGGGAGGGGACTTTATCTCCCTAACGTAACCGGCCAAGGAGTTCATAATCTTGCGGTCAAAGAACGAAGGATTCTGAGACCATGCAATTCCTACAACCTTTTATAAGGCAGTTTAGTTAAAGTTTTCCTCAATTCACTTTTTACTTCCTCTTTTTCAAAAATTTAAATAATAAGCTTTATCAATTTACTTTGTTTCCTTAGGATGCAAATTAACGAGCATGATGATACTTTTTAAACTTAGAGACGCTGTAGGTAACGTTTTACGAGAAAAACGGCCTAGTTTTAGAAAGAGGAGAGGATGCGTCGACGGAGTTTTCGCTCAAACATTAATAAGTTGAGACGTACGTGGATCATCAGACTCTCCTTTAATGCTCACTTTTATACATTCGGAACAATCGTTTGATCAGCTGACGGAAGAGATTTAGTGAAGGACTAATCCACGTATGGTATACCAGATAAATACCTTAAAATGATTAGTGCTATGTGCGAGAACAATTCTATGGCTGAGGTAGAAAATGAGCTTGGCTGATTTGGTATTAAATCAGGAGTTCAGCAGTGTAGTGTTCTAACCGCAATTATATTATCATTTTGATGGACTTTGTCCAAGGGAACACGGGAAAGGCTATAGGCCTTTGCGGGGAAGGCCTACAGAATCAAATAAGAAGGTAGAACTGTCCTAGAGTTAGATTATGCATATAATTAGGGTTTCCTAGATAAAAATATTAGAAAAAAAGATGAATTTTTAGAAGTTTTCAAAGTTAAGAGTGTAAGAATAGATTTGAAAATTAATGTTACAAAGATTAAATCACTTAGAATAGGAGTCAATGCAGATGAAGAGAAGTTACGCATCAAGAAGATCAGTAAATTGGATAGTTTCACTTACCTGGGTAATATTAGTAAGTTGAGATATTAGTAAGTAAGTTATGAGCAAAGATAGTAGATGGAGTGACCATGTAAAAGGTAGAACGGCCAAGGCTCAGGTGCTTATTTTTTCGTCGAGGAAAAAAGTTTGGAAGAACAGGAAGATACGTCTGCAAACTAAGCTAAACTTTACGATTTTATTTTGTGCTCGTTTAACATTTTACTATTATGCAGTCTTTTCTACCAAGCATCAAGCATTTTCGCTTGCTTTTCTAGCTACTTTTCTAACCTTATTTCCTAAACACATTAAACTCTTCCTACTTAACAAAATTATTTCTCTGAAGTCTATTCTACAGCGAGGACAGTGGTCAAGTATAGTTCTGAAAGGTGAGCGCTTCGGAAGACAAAGGAGGATTTGTTAGATGTTTTCTAAAGGAATTGTCTAAGGATGATTCTATTTCCCTAGAATCTATTCACTAGTTACATAAAAAACTCTACACTCTTTACTTCTATACAAAACTGTTCTTCGATAGTTGCTATCAATTTCTCATTCTGGAGTTCTCAACGTCATAATTACCCGGAAGGTAAGTTACCCTTCAAAAATCCCAGCTTTCAATTAAATTAATTAAAAAAACAACAAGTTTTTTCTGAGGGGACTAAAGAGTGAAGTTGAAACTTAAAACGACTAAAAGTTATTGCTACACACCCTATCATAGGCAGCGCAATAGCGCTGCCTAAGTAAAGAACGATGTTGGCACAATGTATTATTTATTTGTTTTTTTTTTGTTTAGACCAGGGCACTTCATATCGAAGGAGACGTCGTAGAAACTTCGAAAAGGGCTCTTTCGGTTGGAAATTGGAAGGTCTTGTGCCCTTTTTAATAGTCGAAAGTGAATGGAGGAAAACTAACACCCCTCTCACACCCACCATTTCGCCAAACAAATCTAATCAAAATTTTGAGCTTGCCATTTTGTTCGACGTAGTTGAAAGGCCCGGAAATTATGTATTTGAGGATGACTTTCCCCCACAGCTCTCAGAGCAAGGGTTGTAAGTTATGCCATTCGATTAGAAATTGAAAGTGCTTTCCCTTTTTAATAGTCAAAAGTGATTGAAGGGCAAGTAACCCCTCTACACTCCCATCATTTCCCAAAAACACATCCAATCAAAATTTTGATATTTTTGTCCAACGTAGTTGAAAGGTCCGGAAATTATGTCTCTGAGGATGGCACTCCCTCGCTGCCCTCAGGGCAAGGGTTGTAAGTTATGCCATGAGGGCATATAAGGTTTTTATAGAAAGTGTTGTCGTAGAAACTTCAAAAGGGCTCGTTCGATTGGAAAGTGAAAGGGCTAGTGCCCTTTTTAATAGTAGAAAGTGATTGGAGGCAAACTAACTCCCCTCCCACGCCCACCATTTCACCAAACATATCCAATTAACATTTTGAGATAGCCATTTTGTTCAACTTAGTTGAAAGGTCCGGAAATTATGTCTTTGAGGATGACACTCCCCCCACAGCCCTCAGGGCAAGGGTTGTAAGTTATGCCCTGAGGGCATATAAGGTTTTTATAGAAAGCGTTATCGTAGAAACTTCAAAAAAGGCTCATTCGGTTGAAAATTGAAAGGGCTAGTGCCGTTTTTGATAGTATGTTAATTATTTTAATTTCTGTTTGATTTGGGTTTCATTTATTTATTGATACTGATTTGTGCAAGTTGTATGCTTGGTAGATTATTTGATTCTACTGATGATATTTCCCTATGTTTTTTAGGGTGTGAAGTAATAATTTTTGTTCGTTTAAGTTTCAACTTTGCTCTCAGAAAAACTTAATCTTTGCCCGTTTTTAATTAAACTTAATTTTTGTAAATTGCATCCATCTGTTTATCCTACGTAGACAAAGGCTATAATAAAATCCGGTTTGTTACATTACAACAATTTAAAACTTCTCTTTGGCTCTCAACAAGAGAACTGCTTAAGGGTACAAAGCGGCTATCAGATTTCAACTATATCATTGAGGGTGGATATCAGGGCTTCCACTATCCCCGAATTTTCGGGGATTTCCCCGAAAATCTATGCGTCTCCCCGAAAAAAATTGTTTTTCCACGAATCCCCGAAATTTCCCCGAAAATCACTCAACCACGGTTTAACCCCTAGTGACTATCCCTAGCAAACATTACTTTACATATCATACTTTTTCACTACTCTTTTGTTCGTTAATTTTCGTCTCCTGTGTTACTTTGCATAAGAACCAGACCGATACAATTTAATTATAGACGGTTCGTTCTATGTTCACAAAAGTATCACTTTCTTTTATTTAGATTTAATAATTTCGAATGCGGTATTCCAAATTCTATAAGATTCTTACATTTACATCATTCGTGGTCAAGTATCTTGACAAAATTAGCCAAGAATTATACTTGAAGTAGTTTAACGGAACGCTCAGTTAGATTCTGGATTTTGAAATTGAACTTCTAAAGAAAGAGAATTGTTTTGAAAACCGAATCATAAGTTTAAATTTGGTTTTCTTTTGCTATTTTCGGTTTTGGACATACTGTATTAATGTTTAATACTTAATAATTGAACGCATAATATATTGAAGAAATTGATCTTTTTGACAGGAATTCTTACCATTTAAATTTTTGTTTTATTCGGTGTGCAAAACTTAAGTTCTTTTCTTTTTATCTGAGAATTGTATTTATCATACCACCCTTTATCCTGAAACGTATTCACCCAGTACTCCCTCAAAATTATTATTCTGGTCCCTTCACCCGTGTAATATTTTCAGTGGGCGTAATATTTTAAACTGCAGTTTTAGGATCTTTTTACAATCTTCCAAACCTGTTAGTTAGGCAAAGGAAATTTTGCACAAAATATATTCTGCTCAAATTTGGGATAGCCAAGTAAATTTGTTTAAATATCTAAGGCCTACCTTTACAACTTCTAATGCTTTAACAATTAATAACCCTGTATGAAGGCTAATTCTGAGAAAAAAAATTTGTAAAAGAAAATGTGGTATAATTCATTTCTTCCTAAGAACTATCCCTAGATACGATCTTCTTACCATAAAAAATGCACAACTCCCTCCCCTCCTAATGAGGCAAAATTTAGCTAGAGACTGTGTAAATGGTCGAGGAATAGAGGATTCAAACGGAAGTAACCCCAAAAATATTATCCATAAGAAAATTTACAATACAGCTTAAAGTAAAAATTTGGGTATTGGGCTCATATTGTTTTCTTGTCAAGTTTTAAATATTTTTGGACTTATTTATCACGAACAGTTGGTTAATAATGCCAAATAATGTTAGTACGAAGTAAAAGAATTAATAAATTTTATATGATTTGTAGCCTACAGCTATCATGTCCAGGCATTAGATGGGCTGATATAAAAATGAGACTGCAATAAGTATTATATTTGGAATATGGATGGGCACAGGGTTGGTGGGAGGGTTGAGGGTTAATCGGTGACTGTATAGTAATTATGAGGTAACCAAAAGAAAGAAAAGCATAGTAGAGACAAACAATGAAAAAAATGTATGTTCCGAAGGGTTATTTTCCGCACGGGGGTGGGTATTTTCCGAGGGTATTTTTTGCGGGGGATATTTTCCACAGGGGTACTTTCCGTGGGGAGTATTTTCAGCAAGGGAGCATTTCCTGTGGGGTATATTTTTGTGAGGAGGGGGGGATATTTTCCGTTTTTCCTGGGGAGGACATTTTTTTTGGGGGGGGGGGGGCAAACACCTAAGTCCTAGAAGCAGCATGAAAAACCAATAATGTCTCAATTGTCGTCAAAATTCCCTTTTTAATTTAAGTTTAAATTTGCTTGTTTAGTTTAGTTCTTGTTTTTTTTTTAAAGTTTTAATATTACCCCGTACTTATAGGTTGAATTTGTCTATTTAATTTACTTATCTAGAAACCGCAAACAATATTTGTTTTTTTATTTAAATATCATAATGAATTTCTGAGATTAATTAATTAATAAAAAATTGCTACTGGTATTTAAAGTTCACATTTGTTCACTATTTTTTTTTTTTTTTTTTTTTTAACAATTTTGAAGTTTTTGCCGAAATATCAGCAAAAAGTTTTTTCAGCTATGGGTTCCAATCCCGGTCTCTGGCTCTAAAACCTATTTTGTAAAAGGCTTGATTTACTACGCAGGTACGAGCCCTACTTGAGCCTGAAAACGAGGCTAAAGCCAATTTTGGCTCCCAAATTTTCGCAACGAAATTCCATTTTGCTTTTTCCCCGAAAAATCCCCGAATCTTGAAGACGTATCCCCGAAAACTCCCCGAATTTTTAAGACTTGTCCCTGAATTTTTAAGACTCTTCCCCGAATTTTAATTTTCGAGAGTGGAAGCCCTGGTGGATATACACTTTATTTCGCTTTGTTATTTTGGATTTCAAGCTGGTATATTTATGTTTTATTTTCTCTTTTGTTTTGTTGTCTGCAGGTTTATGTTTTCTCACCCTTGGAGGTGGGTTTCCGAAACAAATACCATGTCAATTTCAAAACACTTGAATTCTTCAGTCAATATGTCAATACAAAACAAAACGTAACTTTTGGTTACGATGGGCTGTGGTTCGCTCTTTACCAAGTGGCAGCTACTGCTGCAACCATCATTTATATACTACTACTAGATACATGAGTACCATGTTACCTTATGGGTCATTTTCCAAAAATTACCTAAGCTTGGATGCCATCAACCACTATTTGAACAAACCTTTGCATTAAAGGGCCCTAGCAAAATTTTCACCTGGGACCTTGTCTGTTTGCTCATGTAAATGTGTGTAAAACTCATCTTAGTCGTTAGTACCTCCATCGGTCGGTGTCATACTACCATGACACATACCTTGCACTTTTTCTTCGTAAAGTTCTCACCTAGAATTCTATTATTAACACCGTCCCAACATAAATAAGACTTGGATGCATACTTGTTCATCATGAATCCTACTTTTTGCCTATATAGGCCTATCCCATCCTTTCAACCTGAATAAATTAACTCAATATAACCAAACTTATGTTTTCTCACCCTTGGAGGCGATTTTCCGAAACAAATAGCATGTCAATTTCAAAACGCTTGAAATCTTCAGTCAAAATGTCAATACAAAACAGTTGTCTTTCAAAATTGTTCTGTTCCATAATCATTGAAACCGGATGGCGTCAAAAAAAGCCATGGGTCCGACCAGTGCAGGCCAAAGACCAATAGCTCCTTTTTAAGTCTACAAAAAGTGCTCAATCTGCCTTAGAAATTGACAACAATCCAAGAAAACCCAGTTCACTTCCAGTCACCCTATGGTTTTCAACACTTAGGGATGAACTCATATCAACAAGATTTTACGTTCAGCACAAGCAATCCGACAGAAGTTATGTAGCCCAAAATGCCCACCTATACAAGAAAAACTAGAAGAACCATCTAATTACAATGATTTTCCTAACTATGCTGTTATTTACTCAAGGGGAGTGCATCCTGCAACACTATATGTAGTTAGGGTTCTAGTTAGGAGAACTCCTGGAAGATCCATCCGGCCCCAAACTGGAACAATTTAAGGTAGGTTTTCCTCCCGAGGAATGGGGTAGAGGAAAGGGGCAGAGGAAGGAGATTATAGAAGACTAAAGATTAAAATAATCTCACAACAATGGATTAGTTCCAGTCTTTCATATGCAGCCTATCCTTGTTGAGTCGTTTGAACAAGGATAATCGGGCTATGTGCTACAAAAAGAAACAAAAGAGGCAAGTGGTCTCACAAATCTTTTTAAACCTGATCGAGGGATTATAATTATTTCTATTGTCAAGGGGGATCGACCGCACAAAATCCCCGCATTTAAATGATTATGAATGTTACAATGTTTGTGTAAGAGTTTTCAAGATTTGAAATTCTCATCAAAAATAAGCTTTAATTAGAACTCTGTCTCCTTTCAGAACAAACCCCTTTTTCTATCTGCTCTCATCAAGGAAGAAGATGCAGAAGAAACACAACTTTTTAAAGCCATTTGAAGCAGTAATGATTAAGCAGAAGTTAGTTACCTTGCCCATTAATCTCTTTCAGAAAAGAAAGACTTAATCATCATCAGATCATTAAAAAGTACCAAGAAATCATTAATTTTTAAACTATCTATTCTTTCTTTGCTCCATGACACAAAACAGGCGTAATTGATCCTCTGCTCCACCGGAAATTTCTATCCTATATTGAGAGACGATGTTTAGAAGAAAATTTGCCCACTCTTCTGGGAGTCTAATTACATACTGCATCCAGGAAGGAATAAACCTGCCAAAATCATTAAAAGCTTACCTTCTTGATTTAGAACTACGTAGGATTGTCCCCTTATTGGTAGACGGATATAAAAAGATTCTTCCATTGAAAGCTGATTATAAATGTTTACAACAAATCGGCCTTCATGTTCAGTTATGTGACACTGGCTGACATTTAAATAGTGACAGTGGCGAAAGTGAACTGGCTGGGTAGAGTCTTCTTGTGGCAAAATACGGCTGAAAATAGAAAAATATTATGTCTTCGATAGGAAAAAACTTTCATAGCAAGAGAATAATATTAGTCTTATAAGGCTTATATTATGCATCATAAAGCGTATGTTACATGACCATGAGTATGTTACCTCTTTCAGACACCTGAATTAATGTGCCGTTAAACAAACAACGAAAATGATTATAAAAAGTATCTGTTCTGGAGGGGGAAATCCTCTAAATAAAAAAAGCCTTTCGTTTAGCACGTTTTAGGATAGACTGGCTTCTAAAGTAAAATAAACTAAACTGTCAACTGAAAGTAGAGAGCAAAATTAAAACTTAATATGAATAGAAATCATTTCATATATGAGGGGGGGCTGCTCCTTCCTCAACCCTTGGTCTTTACATCAAAATCTTAAAGTTCTTTAATAATACTTCTCATTGAAATTCAACGGCAATCTTTCTTAAAGAATTGTGACGAAAAGGCAAACTTTAGCGTAAAGAGCAAGGGCTGACGAAGCGACAGCCCCTTCCAACACGGAATTTCCTTACTTATAACTATTTTTTTTAGTTTCTGATCGTTTTTCAAGTCACGCCAAGAAATCTTCCTCTCCCCTTGAAAAATTTTTCCCGTGGAAATTTCCCCGAAGAAGTTTTCCGCCCCACGAAAAATTCCTCCCGTGGAAAATCCCCCCGCCCCTCATAAAATTCTCCCGAAAAAGTTTCCTCATATTTCGCAATGACAAATACCATATTTAACGATGGGCAAACTACGTAATTTACATCCGGTTCCCAAGAGTATGGGGGGTTATTTCAGCCCGAAGGCGTTTCTTCGACTCTTTATTGTACCTTTCGACTATACTGAACAAATGTCTCTCAAATTTTGATCAAACATCTTTAGGGAAAAAGCGGCGTGGGAACGGGGCTAGCTACCCTCCAATCCTTTTGGTCACGTAAAAAGGGAATAGAACTTTTATTTGCTTTCAAATTAGCCCCCTCTCAATCTTTTAGGACCATTGATTTGATATGGTCACCATGAAAAAAAAAACGACAAATAATAAACAAATAAACACGTGGATAGGAGCCATATTTATGTATAGGGGCTTGAAACCTCTACAATAAAGTTCTCTAAAACTGAATCTGGTGGTGCAGTTTTTGTTAGAACCGTCTGACTTTTGGGGTTCTGTTTTCCCCCTTTTTCGAAAATGTGGCAAATTTATCTTAGGCTTGTATTTTTGATAAGCAACATTAAACTTAAAAAATTTTAATATTTGGAATCAGCATAAAAAGTCAATTCTTTTGTATCTATTGTTATCAAAGTTGTGCTTTCTAGAGTTTTGGTTACTTTTGGGCTCAGTCACTCCCTACTTATGATTTATTACCCACAACTGTTTGATATTGTGCGTTCAGTAGTTGACAGTAGTTGAGTAACTCAGTTTTTAATAACTACTTATTTTAAGAGGATTAAATTACTAAAAAAAAGATTAGGTTTTTCGGCAAAAGGTAAAGAGCAATGTTTATACAAAGACAATCAGAAATTAAGTCTGATAAGAAGAAAAATTTGAACAAAAGAGGCTATGAAAGAAGAAATGGAACCCCTAAGTGACCAGAAAATACACTAAAGGAGGAGGTAAAATTGACTTTTGACACAAATTTATGAAATACAACATGGTGTTACTGTCCCCCTCATAATAACTGAAAGTTGAGAGCGTCCTTCAAGACCCCTGGACCTGCTTTAGGTGCTTCATTTACGTACATCAAAATCTTGGCATAATTCTAATTCTTACTGCTGGTATTACTTTTTGCTATCTTATTAAACTTTAGCTATGAGGCATTTATTCCTTAATGGACTATTTGGGGGCGTTGCCCCAAGAGCTACCCGCATAAAGTTGTTCTGTAGTCACATTTCTTTTGTATCTTTCGACCGCTCTGGTTAAAATGTCTCTCCCTAAAATTTTATCTGGGGTGCCCAGAGAAAAAAGGTATCAAAAGGGTGTTTGGGAGCTCCCGTCAGTGTCGCTACAATTGCTCTGTTTAATATTAAATTCAAATCACTCCTAAAATCTTTTTAGAAGCCCATGCATTCTAATGCACACGCACCACATTCAACAAAGTCAAAATAAAAAAGGTGAGACATTTGCGGTAAGATATACAGAATTGCAACATTTTGAACAGCAGGTGATGCAACCAAACTTATCTTCTCAGTAGCCTTTATTGCTATTAAACTAATTTATCTTCTCTATACCCCTTATTACTATTGTACGAGAAACAGGCTTTCTAATATACATAGATAGAACTCAATTCAGTTAAAATTTCAGAACAAACTGTCAAGTTTGTTGGACTTGTCCAAAGGAAGTTTTTAGAATGTATAAGGAAGTCCAAAGGAGACAAACAAGCTAAAAGAACTAGCATGGAATCCAACAAACCCAAAGAATATATTGTGAACACAAACATACACCGAGAGCAGGAAAAAGACCACTTTATCTATAGTGGTCGTCTCCAAAGCGGCTTATATTTTGTAACTTCTAAGAAGCAGCAACAAAAACTGGAAATGCAATATTTCATATATATTGAACTTGAAAAAAGTACTAGCTGTATATCTTTGGCATGGATGTATATTTTCCATTTATCTGAAACAACACAGTTTTCAAATGGACTGTAGCAGCGACAAGACAGTGTAAATACAAAAAGACTATTTCATCTGTTTCGAAAAGTAATATCGGAGTAAAAAACCTCATGAATAATAAATGGGAGAAAGCAATACATTTTCTTGAAATGACATTTAGAAAGCCTTGTTCAATGTAAAATAGTTCAATGAGCTAAAAGTATGGATGAGAGAAGCTCAGCGGAAAGATATCAACTTACATTTGAAAGACGTCTTTTTTGGATATTCGTTCAATTCTGTTTTTACAGTTTTCATAAATTTGTCCACATAAGTAAGTTGCCCTTCTTTTTTTTCTTTTCTTTTAAATACAGTTCAAAAATCTATGGGGAAGAGGAGCATTAGACTCATATTCTTCAACAACTTTGCTACTATAAGGGTCTCTCAAAGAGCCCAAATGAAATGTTGTACATTTGGATTTTTCAAATTCATCTCACTATTAGATATCTCAATTCACATTCAATCAAAGTCCGCTGATTACTATCTCAAACCAAAGAACTTTATAGGGATTTTACACAAATGATTAAAATTGTATTTATTTGACATGTTTTTCAATGTTAAAAAAAAACATTTCTATTTTTTAATCAAAGTGAAAAGCAGCGTTATATCTTACAGCGAACAGCAAATCGTGTTTTATGTGAGCCTGCCGCCGTCCTTAAACCCTTGCTCAAAATACTAAAGTGCGTTTAGTGATTTTTCGACAGCATGTTAGGCTGCAGCAAATATAGTATCTTGGCAATTACAAATGCTCTATTCACCGATTGCTTTTTTAGATGTCTGGACTGAAAATTTCATCGTTTAAATAATATACAAATAAATTAGCCCTATACATCTAGAAGCACTGTGACAAAAACTGTGCACAATTGCCCTTAAGTTAGAGCAAACAAGATTGAATCGCTGATATAAAAATTGAGGCTTTAGCTTAAAGAGAATGGGGTAGATGGATATATACGGGGCAGTTTTTCAGTAATTACACACTCAATCGTTCCTCCAAGGCTTATTGGCATCAATTAAAGTATCCAATTTAATAAATATTTTATTTGAAATTATTTTCGGATCCCCTTTTAACTCAACTCAATTTAACGCCGAGTTAATCTCAGTCTACGTCTCAGGTTCAAGGGGGCTCCAAACAATAAATATGGAACGGGATCTAAGTTATAACCCAGATCTTGAGAAATATAACAAGGATAAAATCAAGGCCGTATTCAGGAGAGGGGTTACGGGGTCCCCCCCCCCCCTCGAAATTTGTGTCCGACATTTGAAAAGTAACAAAAAGTATATAAGAAATTTTGAAGCATTTTTTGAATTTTTTAACCCCCCCCCCCCCAACAAGAAACTTTCCACCGAAAAAATCCTGGATGCGGCCTTCTATAGTAAAGAATTTGACCTAGCGAAAAGTATGGAAAGTGTATGTTTGTCTATTTGCGAAACCAGACAAAATAGAAAGCACTTTTATCAGTCTCTCTTACGTGATCTACCATCTGTGCAAACAAATAATACGAATTTTTAAATTTCCAAACTCAATTCCAACGTTTGATTTTGTAAACTAGTATTCATCACAAAGGTAAAAACAGCGGTTCAAGAAAAATGTTCTACCTTAGCCTACAAGTTCCATAAAAATCAATATTTCAAGATATATGTCATTTCCATCCCCCATTTATTGCGCATTACTTCAAAGAGATATCTTTGAAAGTAAATGATCAGGAGTGAACATTGAGGCTTGTTGTCTGTTTGGCAGTTGGATAACATTTGACAAAGAAACACGATACACCTGAGTTAATGACCATTGGGGTGATCACCCTCTTTAAACTTTTAGATCAACCTATATACGCACATCAAAAGCAAAATAAGTTCAGGTCGCGTTGCGTTTTAGGAGATTAATAGTTCATGCCATGATACTTGTAAGATATCTCAAACGACATCTTGTAAGATATCTTCAGCTTCTGGAAGTTTACTCGTGTCTTTGCAGACACGAGAAACTCTTGTTATCTAAAACGGCTTTTTCCTAGAGTATATTAAGTTTTTCGAAATTTATCCACCTGTTATAGTTAAAGGAAAATTGGTAGTTGTGTATTATCCCGAACACACTCAAAAAGTTTGCTCTGTTTGATCTTAGAAAAACCGGCATATTTTCTGCAATCGGTTATAATTAGCTTAGTCTTAGTGACAAAAACTATGAAGCAGGTACAATTTTAATAAAATATTTAATATATTGAGGTGGTTGGGTAATTAACATAATGCGTTCTGGGCGGCCTGCTTTCCATAATTCTTTTTTATAATTTCTATAATTGTGTTACTAAAGTCTTACATTTTCACCATATTTTAGTATATTTCATTATGATTAACCTAACTTCACGTCTTGAGTGTGTTCTGGATAATACACAAGTACCAAAAAATTTCTTAAGTTTTTACGCATTCGATGATAATATGATGAAAACTACCCATGAAGAAAGAAAAGTAAATGAAGGTAATCATTGTTTGGAAAAATCAAAATTTTAAATTCTTGGTCAACCTTCTTAAGACCATAGGCGGGTGTACCTTGTTTGCCTCTTTTTGAATTCTTGATCAGCATGCCTAAGACTCTAGGCAGGCATGCCTTTCCAAAAACTAACCTGACAAGTATGTGTCCAATAAGAGAGTCATGCATACTCCAGCCATTTACCCGTGCCCCAGCCATTTAAACATTTGCTTTTCAATTACTTGGACTATCTGTATTGACTTTTCTCCGTCTAAAATTACCCAGCGTCTTGATGCAACCTATGCAACCTATTGCAAAATACTTGATAACTTCAATTCAAAATCAACGGCAAGTAAAGCCAGGCAAGTAAAGCATCAAATCGGAAAAATAGACAGACATTTATTTTGATCAGTGGAAATGTAATATGCAGGTATTTATTTAGAACTAAGATTTACAAAAGCAGCAAAAAGTATGCATTTAATTCTTTAATTACATAGGACCACAATAATAATTATGTGATTTCAGTGTGCCACCACTATCACAAAGACCAGAACGGCGTTGTCAATTATTGAATCAATGTTGGTAGAAATAATTACATCAACAATGCTGGTCGTAATATTCAAACCGATTAAGGATTGAAACTTCATAGTTTCCCTCCTTTACAACAGCCACATCCTGTGTGCATATCTTCATTTCTGCCACTTTTAGTTAGATATTCGATGGTTACTAAAGGTTCAGCGATTTAAGATAAATGCGGATGAGCTATGAGGTTTTGCGTTTTAGGTGTTCATTACTATAGTTTTTTATCATTTGATACAAATTATTTTGGATATTAGAAGAGCTAATTTGAGGTTAAGTTGTTCTTCTTAACTTCTCAAGAATGGAAAAAGCCCTACCATAAAGAGTCAAGCCCTAGAGAGGAAAACATAAACATCAACAATTTTAACTTATTGGCGAGTCTGCAATCACCTCCAGACAGGCAAGTCGCAAAGGAATTTTTTAAGGGGGGTGGCATAAAGTATACCAAAAGCAGTTTCCCCTAGGAAACTTCTCCTGGAAAGGGTGGCGAAAGAAACTTCGGAGGGCACTCATTCGATTGGAAATTGGAAACTCTAGTGCCCTTTTTTTTACAGACAAAAGTGTTTGAAGGGAAACCAATACCCTCCCTTGCCCTTTTTGCTACCCCTCCCATAACCTCCTAAGACTTTCAATCAAAATTTGGGATATGGCACTTGCATTCTATCCATATTCATTCAGGCTGTCAAAAAGGCATATCTGCAATATCCCAGGAACGGCTAAAGGTAATAAGCTGAAACTTTCAGCGAATATTGAGGGGAAGGTGGAGCTAACTCAAAAGACACTCTATACAGCGAGTTTGTCAAAAGGGTATATGTGCAATATCTCAAGAAAAGCTAAGGGTATTAAGTTGAAACTTTCGGGGAATACTCAGGGGGATGTTGAACTAAATAAAAAAAACACTCTTTGGAACCAGGTTGTCAGAAGGGCTTATTTGCAATATCTTACTAAAGCTAAGGGTAATAACTTGAAACTTTGAGGGAATGTAGTATTTGCAGCGGTAGTGGGTAGTAGCAGTCTAATATTAGTAGCCCTGAAATTTTCAACTTAATACTCTCAGCCTTTCTTCAGATATTGTTTATACATCCTACTGACATCCAGCAAGTAAATAGTGCGTTTTGATTTTAGTTAACTATCCCCATAAACTTCCAATGACAGCATTAACCTAATACCCTAATCTTTCATGATATATCTAATATATGCAATTTGAACAACCTGGATGCACTTAAACTTTTCTGAGTTAGTTTAATAGTATCAGTAGTAGTAGCATTAATATTCTTATATTTAGGTGTAGTAGTTCATGTGTGCCCCGGGAACAGCTAAAAGTATCAAGTTTAAATTCTCAAGGAATATTTAGGGGGGGGGGGGGGGGTAAATTAAACCAGAAAAATTCTATGTGCATCGTGGTTGTCAAAAGGGTGTATTTGCTATATCTCAGGGATGGTTAAAAATATTAAGTTCAAATTCTTAAGGAATTGTTAGGGGGTTGACCTGATATTGACCTAAATCAGATTCTATGTGCATCCAGGTTGTCAATAGGGTGTATCTTCAATATCTCAGGGACGGCTAAGTTATTAAGTTGAAAATTTTAGGGAATGTTGTTTGGGATATTGAACAAAATAATAAAAAAAAATACTGCGTATATCCACGTTGTCCAAAGAGGTTATCTGCAATGTCTGAGGAACGGCTAAGAGTGTTAGGTTGAAGATTTCAGGAAATATTGAGCTTAGTCAGAAGACATTATGTGCAACCAGGATGCCAAAAAGGTTTATCTGCAAAATTTACGGAAATGCTATGGGTACGAGGGGGACAACAAAATAAAGACAAAGAAATTACCCGCATTCAGGTTTTCACAAGAGCGCATCTGCAGTATCTCAGGAACGGTTGAAGGTAATAAGTTGGAATTTTCAGAATATATTGAAGGAAATACTGATATAATTTAAGAGATTCAACTTTCATGAAATATTGGGGGGAGTGCTGAACTAAATAAAAAGGCATTATGTGCATCTACGACGCTGAAAAGGTATGTTTACACTCTCAGGAACGGCTAAGGCATTGGATTGAAACTATCAGAAAATAATGAGAGGGAGTCTGAACTAAACCAAAAGGCACTATGTGCTTCCAGATCTTCATAAGGGCGTATCTGCAATATCTCAGAACGACTAAAGGTATTAAGTTTGAATTTTCAGGGAATGTTGAGGCAAATGTTGAAATAAATCACGAGATTAAGCTTTCAGAAAATACTAAGAGGGATGTTGAACTAAATCAAAAGGCGTTACGTAAATCCATGTTGTCGAAAGGCGTTTCTGGAATATCTCAGGAACAGTTAAGGGTATTGAATTGGAAGTTCCAGGGAATGTTGAAATAAATCAAGAAATAGTACGTGTATCCAGTTTGTCAAAAGGGCGTATCTACAATATCCCAGAAACGGATAAGGGCACTGAGATGAACTTTCACTTTCAACTGTGTTTTAAAATGGCTCTTGGCTTTCCAAAGTGTCTTTACTTGTGACTTTGCTATGATAATGTCTCTCTTGTTACAAAATATTTTCTCTTATTTTTCCAGGAATAAAGATTCTTTATCTTGAAAATAATTTGTATTTCGAGTCAGATGTTTTTTATTTGTTATAACATAAACAACTATACAACAAAGAAATATTATTACAGGTCCAATCAAGGTTTATCTATTAGAGTATTGTTACTACCCCTCCCTCTCAAACCCTATAATTAGCTTGATTGTCATTTGAGCTTTTTTTTTTTTTACTGCCTTTTGAGCAGTTTCGCTTTTATTAATTGAACATCAAGAAAAATCGCCATAAAAATCAGGATGATTGGAAAGAATTAATGAAAGTAGACTGATTGTTTGGTAAATAATGATATTAATTCCTTATTTTTTCAGCAATTCCTTATTTTTCAAAGTTATAATTATGAAAGACAAAAGATTTAAATATAATTGGTTTTCAGTAAAGTGCAAATGATGCTATGACCTTTAGAAGGTCTAGGGGATGGTAGCACTACTCCCATTTGCTGTAATTTCTGTTTACTTTCAATTTGACTGGATTATTCATTTTCATCTCTGTTCGTTTTAGATTCATTTATTTATTTTTAGCAGAAAATTCTGTATTTATGTTTGATGTCACTATATATTTTAATTTATGACGTTTAGACTTTCATTTATTGATTGATTGTAACTCATATTCGTTTTAATATTAGATTATTATATAACCTTGCTTATACTCGTCTTTGGTTTTATATGGCTCTTTACTTTTCTTTGGAGAACTTGTTTTGCCGATTTATTTTTTAAATTAATAAGGCAAAGATGAATCATAAAAATGTTGAGATTTGAGGGGATCATGAAACCAAAGGAACACCCCTGTGTATGTACTTGCCTTCATACAGCCGCAAAGGGTTTTCGAGTATTTTGGTGACAGGATAAAATGTTTTGAAACGGTTCTTCGGTGGCGTAGCCAGAAGGGGGGCTATGAATGCCGATGTAAGCTTGAAAATTCTCATAATAATAGGTACTTTTAAATATAAATACTCGTTATTGGTAGAGCTCTCCCCAACATGGATATGACCATCTTAAAGTGGAATCCTTGTTAAACTACTGACATTAGTGGAAACACACAAAATTAAATTTTTCTTCTCAATAAGTGCATACTTTCAACAGAGTTTTCCATCGAAGTTCCTTCAACATCTTCCTTCGGATATCTTTCTCTGTACATCGCATAAGATAAAGAAAATAGAGGGAAACTTAGCAGAGAATTAAATTGCAAACAGATGGGCCAGTCCAAGCATGATAAATTTGAATCATAGTTTTGGATTTCCTCTAAATTTACATTAAGGGATTTCGGGCCAAATAAGAAACCCAAATTATTCAAATCAACTACAAAAAAGGATGGCAATTTTAAATTTTCTAAAGGGGGATTTAAGACAGGTTGCCTTGCTGTGATTTCTTAAAAATTGACTGAAAAATAAAACAATTTAAATAAAAAAGAAAGGGCTAGTTCTTTGTGGCTAGTTCTGCCGATAAGCGAAGATCGGCGGCGGCGGGGGTAAAAAATAGTAGCAGGGGCGTTCTGCTGGGCAGATTATTGTTGACCGTAAAACATTTTTTTTTTTATCAGTCTTTCTCAAATCCCAGCTTTAATTTTTGTCAGATTTGGGCCTATTCGCGAGTTAGAAACTTCGCGAGTCGCTGGCTGGATGCTAGTCTTCTTCGTTATTCATCAAGAGAAGGAGAAATCTGGTTGAAACGAAATGGCTCTGACGCTTCAGCCATTGCATAATAGTTGAAATATATAACAGTTATGTATTCCGAACAGAATTAATTATCAAAATTAACAGTGTTTTTTTGTTTGTTTTTTCATCGAGCAACCGTCACCATCAATAAGAATTTTCACCATTTACATCACAGCTGGGTTGGAAGGAAAATCTTTCCCCTTAGCTTTCACATGATCAAACATCCAGAAGGAATTTGGAAGGAATACCCCCTTTCATTTCCATATTGTTTTGATAATGAAGATCTATGCTCTTAAATACAGACCAACTAAATGTTTTTTAGCCCATGAAGCTAGTGGTAAGTTGCCAAGCTCATCAGAGGTTCTAACTTCGACCCCATCTCTACCTGTACTGCCATCCTCTCACCCAATGCTTGCAATAAGCCCTGTGATTTTGCAGCCACTGTGAAATAGGATAGTGACACCTGAACAAGTACAACCACATCCCAGCACCACCAAGAAAACGAAATGATTCAAGGAAAAAAGGAGACCAGAACAAAAGTGCTCACTGGTACATCAGTGAAAGCCAAGATTGAAGCTACCTTTGCTACAAGGAAGGCAAAGAAGAGGTGGAAAAGAAAAAATTGAAGCAACAAAATCAAGAAAAACTTAGAAGCAGGGTGCGAAGAGATTTGGTGAGAAGACAGCCCTGAGGGTGAAAATGAAACTGAAAAGGTTCAGACAGTGACTGTCAGACAGTTCTCTTGGGTAAGATAGTGAAAAAGAACGTGAACTTAGTTTTGATTTGGGTTATAGTTGGCAACTTTGTAAAAGTCATCCATGAGGGCCATTAGGGAGAAGGTAGAACACACTGCAAAGGCCAGTGTGACGACTATGAGTGGTGGGAGAAGTAATGTGTGAAAGTGGCTCGAACAGCCAGACCATATCTACTACATGAAAGAGAATTTTGGGTGAAAAACCCCAGTACTTGGACGGTCTGTGATGTTGACAAATGTTTTGACTAAAATGTATCTTCCCTAAACAAGGACACCAGGTTCTTAATCTTGGACCACATGCAGATAGTTGGGATTGGCTGACTACAATCTTATAGCCAAGCCTATTTAAATATGATTACTCGTTTTCACAACACATGTCAGTGATTGAATCTGTCCATGATTGATATACTTCAATTTTAAGATCCTTTGTTCAAGATTGGGCAGTAGCCTATTAGTAGAGAGGGGTCAGGAGGTACAAACGGGACTCCTTATATGGGCATAGAATACTGACGGGGCTCCAAATAAGGGCATAGCCTCCCTAGGGAGAAAGATTACGTAATGGTGTCAATGACCTCTTTTTTCCAGGTCAATTTCTTTGATGTTTCTATGTGTAATAGCTCCGGGGCGAAGGTTGCACATGCGCATTGAATTCTAACGGGAAACAATGTTATTGATCTAGGACTCGAGGGGGAAGTGAATTTCCGAGAACTTGATTGCGTAATCAAAGTGTGTCAACAACAACAACAACGACCTTGAATCGCTGAGAGCGTGCACTTACAACAACATCGACCGTGGAACACCTGTGCTGTCGACCTCAATTCACCTATCGTGAATCAATAATTCCCCTTAGAAACAACAAATTAATTCCCATTTCTTGACAGATCAATCAATCAATGACATCATCTGTCAGACTTTAAAAATTTTCGCCCTAGAAACATTTCTCCAGGAATAGATCCAAGTCAATAATGTCTTTGCCTCGGGAACAACTCTTTTGGTCGAACTCCAAAGGATATTAATAGCCAAAGGCCATGGACACAATTAGGCAAGAAACATCTTAGCAATGAATTGCTTTAGCGCGCGAAAAGGTTTCTTATTAATTTGAAATGCGTTAGCGCAGAGATGCCAATAACAAAGGAACACGCTGAATTTACGTTTAGGGATTATTTGGGCGAAACCGTTTTAGACAGGCTATGGAACTATTTCGGCGAAACAGTTAGAGACATTTTGAAAGAAGATTTTAGGAAAGGTTTTAGAAGAGAATTTAATGGTGAAACTCTGTGGTCGTTATAATACACAAGTTTCATTTGAACAATGTTGTGAGGTCCTCTAACCCAACCCCAAAGGGTTCCAATCCTCCTACCCCAACCCCGAAGGAAGCCCCCGGTACTCAAAGGCCCCCCAAGCTCCCAAAGGGCCACCGGCCCCCCAAAGGCCCACCCAGCCCCCCAAATGCCATCCCCGGGCCCCCCAAAGGCCCATCGAGCTCCCAAAGGACCACCGGCGCCCCAAAGGCCCACCCAGACCCCCACAGGCCATCCCCGGGCCCCCCAAAGTCCCATCGAGCTCCCAAAGGACCAACGGGGTCCCAAAGGCCCTTCACCGGTCCCCAAATGTCCCCCAGGCACCCAAAGGCCCTCCATGTGCCCCAAAGGTCCACCTCCGGGCCCCAAAGGCCCAGCGAGCTCCCACAGGACCTCCACCGGTCCCCAAATGTCCCTCCGGACCCCCAAAGGCCCTCCCTGTGCCCCAAAGGCCTTCCCTGTGCCCAAAAGGCCCTCTCCCCGGGCCCCCCAAAGGCCCATCGAGCTCCCAAAGGACCAACGGGGTCCCAAAGGCCCTCCACCGGTCCCCAAAAGCCCACCAGGCACCCAAAGGCCCTCCCTGTGCCCCCAAAGGTCCCCCCGAGCTCCCAAAGGACCACCGGCCCTCAAGGGACCCACAGACCCTCAAAGGCTCTCCCCGACCACCCCGTCTTTCGTTGATGTGTGTTGTCTGAAACCTATGATTTGGGATGTGTAGTTTGCTACTTCAGGCTTTTCTGAGCTAAGGTTTCCTAGTATTTCCTAGTTGAATGTTGTCTGAAACAAATAGTTTGGGATTAGTAGTTTGATTTTTCTGGCTTTTATTAGCTAAGTTTTATTATACTATAGTAGGTGTGTGTTGACTGAAACTTATGTATTGGGATACGTAGTTTATTATTTTTGACTTTTCTGAGTTGGATTTCTTAGTCTTTCATAGGTGTGTGGTGTCTGAAACCTATTATTTGGGATGTGTAGTTTGCTATTTTTGACTTTTCTGAGCTAGATCTCTTAGCCTTTCATAGGTATGCGTTGTCAGAAAATAATGATTTGGGATGTATAGTTTGCTATTTCAGGCTTTTCTGAGCTAAGGTTTTCTAGTATTTCGTAGGTGAATGTTGTCTGAAACCAATAGTTTGGGGTGAGTAGTTTGCTATTTTTGACGTTTCTGAGCTAGGTTTCTTAGTCTTTCGTTGGTGTGTGTAGACTGAAACCTATGATTTGGGATATGTAGTTTGCTATTTTTAACTTTTCTGAGCTGGATTTCTTAGTCTTTCATAGGTGTGTGTTGTCTGAAACCTATGATTTGGAATGTGTGGATTGCTACTTTTGACTTTTCTGAGCTGGATTTCTTAGACTTTCATAGGTGTTCGTTGTCTGAAACCTATAGTTTGGGATGACTAGTTTGCTATTTTTGACTTTTCTGAGCTAGGTTTCATAGCCGTTCATAGGTGAGTGTTGTCTGAAACCTATGATTTGGGATATGTAATTTGCTATTTCCGACTTTTCATAACTGGATTTCATAGTCTTTCATAGGTGTGTGGTGTCTGAAACATATGATTTGGGATGGGTGGGTTGCTATTTTTTGACTTTTCTGAGCTAGGTTTCTTAGCCTTTCGTAGGTGTGTGTTGACTGAAACCTATGATTTGGGATGGGTAATTTGCTATTTTTGACTTTTCTGAGCTATATTTCTTAGCCTATCATATGTGTGTCCTTTCAGAAAATTATGATTTGGGAGGTGTAGTTTGCTTTTTGGTCTTTTCAGAGCTAGGATTCTTAGTCACTCATAGGTGTTTGTTGTCTGAAACTTCGAGTTTGGGATGAGTAGTTGGCTATTTCAGACTTTTCTGAGCTAAGGTTTCTTAGTATTTTGTAGGTGAATGCTGTCTGAAACTTATGATTTGGGATATGTAAATTACTATTTCGGGCTTTTCTGAGTTGGATTTCGTAGTCTTAGATAGGTGTGGAGTGTCTGAAACCTATGATTTGGGATGTGTAGTTTGCTCTTTTCGACTTTTCTGAGCTAGGTTTCTTAGTCTTTCATAGGTATGTGTTGTCAGAACATTATGATTTGGGATGTGTAGTTTGCTATTTCAGGCTTTTCCGAGCTAAGGTTTTCTAGTATTTTGTAGGTGAATGTTGTCTGAAACCAATAGTTTGGGATGAGTAGTTTGCTATTTCGACTTTTCTGAGCTAGGTTTCTTAGTCTTTCGTTGGTGTGTGTTGACTGAAACCTGTGATTTGGGATATGTAGTTTGCTATTTTTGACTTATCTGAGCTGGATTTCTTAGTCTTTCATAGGTGTGTGTTGTCTGAAACCTATGATTTGGGGTGGGTGGATTGCTACTTTTCACTTTTCTGAGCTGAATTTCTGAGACATTCTTAGGTGTTCTTTTACTGAAACAGATAGTTAGTTATTTATCTTTGTATATTTTTTTATTTTCTGATCTATTTTTTTTATCATATATTATTAGTGAGATTTCATAAAAATAATTTTTTTGATATGTACTTATATATTTATGAATTTTATTAAAAGGATTTCTTAGTCTTTCGTAGGTGTGTGATGTCTGAAACCTATGATTTGGAGGTGTGTGGGTTGCTATTTTTTTACTTTTCTGAGCAGGGTTTCTTAGCCGTTCATAGGTGTGCGTTGACTGAAACCTATGATTTGGGATGGTTAATTTGCTATTTTTGACTTTTCTGAGCTAGATTTCTTAGCCTTTCATAGGTGTGTCCTTTCAGAAAATTATGATTTGGGAGGTATAGTTTGCTTTTTGGACTTTTCAGAGCTAGGATTCTTAGTCACTCATAGGTGTTTGTTTTCTGAAACTTCTAGTTTGGGATGAGTAGTTGGCTATTTCAGACTTTTCTGAGCTAAGGTTTCTTAGTATTTCTTAGGTGAATGCTGTCTGAAACTTATGATTTGGGATATAGTACTTCGTAGGTGAATGCTGTCTGAAACTTATGATTTGGGATATGTAAATTTCTTTTTCGGGCTTTTCTGAGTTGGATTTCTTAGTCTTTCATAGGTGTGTGATGTCTGAAACCTATGATTTGGGATGTTTAGTTTGCTATTTTAGACTTTTCTGAGCTAGGTTTCTTAGCCTTTCATAGGTATTTTTTGTCTGAAAATTATGATTTGGGATGTGTAGTTTGCTATTTCAGTCTTTTCTGAGCTAAGGTTTCCTAGTATTTCGTAGGTGAATGTTGTCTGAAACCTAGTGTTTAGAATGTTTAGTTTGCTATTTATGAACTGTCTGAGCATTGTTTCTTAGCCTATTAATGCTATGTGTCGACTGAAACCCAGGATTTGAAATATCTAGTTTGTAATTTTTGACTGTTCTGAGCATCATTTTTTAGCTTTTCTTTTGCGTTTGTTGTATGAAACATATGATTGTGATGATTGGTTTGCTATTTTGTCTTTTATGAGCTAAATTTCTTAGCCTTTCATAGGTATGTGTTGTCTGAAACATATGATTTGGGATGTGTAGTCTGCTATTTGAACTTTTAAGAGCTATGATTCTTAGTCCGTCATAGGCGTTTGTTGTCTGAAACTTCTAGTTTGGGAATGAGTAATTTCACTATTTCAGGCTTTTCTGAGCTAAGGTTTCTTAGTCTTTCATAGGTGAATGATGTCTGAAACCTATGATTTGGGATATGTAAATTACTATTTCGGGCTTTTCTGAGTGGGATTTCTTAGTCTTTCATAGGTGTGTATTGTCTGAAACCTATGATTTGGGATGGGTGGATTGCTACTTTTGACTTTTCTGAGCTGAATTTCTTAGCCTTTCATAGGTGTTTATTGTCTGAAACCTATAGTTTGGGATGACTAGTTTTCTATTTTTGACTTTTCTGAGCTAGGTTTCTAATCCGTTCATAGGTGAGTGTTGTCTGAAACCTATTATTTGGGATATGTAAATTAATATTTCGGGCTTTTCTAAGCTAGATTTCTTAGTCTTTCGTAGGTGTGTGTTGTCTGAAACATAAGAGTTGTGATGGATGGATTGCTACTTTTGACTTTTCTGAGCTGGATTTCTTAGCCTTTCATAGGTGTTTGTTGTCTGAAACCTATAGTTTGGGATGACTAGTTTGCTATTTTTGATTTTTCTGAGCTAGGTTTCTTAGCCTTTCATAGGTGTGTGCTGTCAGAAAACTATGATTTGGGATATGTAAATTACTATGTCGAGCTCTTCTGAGTTGGATTTCTTAGTCTTTCATAGGTCTGTGTTGTCTGAAACCTGTGATTTGGGATGTGTGGGTTGCTATTTTTTGACTTTTCCGAGATAGATTTCTTATCCATTCATAGGTGAGTGTTGTCTGAAATATATGATTTGGGATGGTTAATTTGCTATTTCCGGCTTTTATTAGCTAGGTTTCATAGCCTTTCATAGGTGTATGTTGTCAGAAAATTACGATTTGGGATGTGTAGTTTGCTTTTTAAACTTTTCTGAGCTAGGATTCTTAGTCCACCATAGTTGTTTGTTGTCTGAAACCAATAGTTTGGGATGACTAGTTTGCTATTTCAGACTTTTCTGAGCTAGATTTCTTAGCTGCTCATAGGAGTGTGTTGTCTGAAACTTATGATTTGGGATATCTAAATTACGTTTTCGGGCTTTTATGATTTGGAAAATCATATATTTTTCCACACACGAAAACTTACACACACACACGTAAAGTAAGACGAACACACGATAATCGACACACAAACACTTACACACACACACACACAAAAACTTCCACCCGACCGCAAAAACAAAAACACACATTACCAAAAAAACATTTACACAAAAAATTACATTTACAAAAAAACTTACACACACACAAAAAATTACACACACTCACAAAAAATTACACACACACACAAAAACTTACACACACACACACGAAAACTTACGCACACACACACACACACACACACATACAAACACAAAACTTAAACATGCACACAAAAACTTACATGCACATAAAAACAAATGCACCCAAAAACTGACACACACTCACAAAAACTTAAACGCAAAAACAAAAAATTACACACACACACGAAAACTTACACACACACACTAAAACTTACACACACACACACACAAAAACTTACACACACAAACACTTGAAAACTTACACACACACACACGAAAACTAACACACACACGCAAAAACTTACACACACAAAAACTTACACACACACACACACACACAAACTAACACATTCACACTAAATCTAAAAATCACAAAAAAAATAAAAAAAACACAAAAAATAACAAACAAAAAAAAAAAAACACACACAAAACTAAAAAAAAAAAAAAAATGCAAAATATAAATTACAAAAACACTAAAAAAATTACACACACAAAAAAAATTACACACACACACAAACAAACACACACAAAAAATAAAACAAGAACACGAAAAATAAAAAGCAAACGCAAAAATACATTCACACAAAAAATGAGACGCACACACACACACAAACCCAAAAACCTCACACACACACACACACACGACCAAATAAAAACTAACGCACAAAAATGAAATAACAAAAACTTTCACCAAAACACACAAACAAAAAAAAAAAAAAAAACACAAAAACCATAAAAAAAAAAACAAAACAACACTCACACAAAAACACAAACAAAAAAACAAACACACACACACACACACACACACAAAACTTAAACACAAAAACACGACAAATCACACACACACGCAAAAAAATACACACACAAAAACTAACAAAAAAACACAAACAAACACACACAAAATTACTAAAACAACAAAAAAAACTCAAAAAACAAAAAAAAAAAAAAAACCAAAAAAAACACTAACAAACACACACACAAAAACTAAAACACACACACAAAAGCTTAGACACACAAAAACTTACACACACACACACAAAAACTTACACCCACACGCAAAAACTTACACGCACACAAAAACTTACATGCACACAAAAACTTACACACACACAAAACTAGCACACACAAACAAAAAATTACACACACACAAAAACTCACACACACACAAAAACTTAAACACACACAAACAAAAACAAACACACAAAAATACTTACACATGCACACGAAAACTAACATTCACACAAAAACTTACACACACACACACACACACGAAAACTAACATACACACACTAAATATATATCACATACAATAGATTAGACACACAAAAACTTAAACACACACACACAAAAACTTACACCCACACGCAAAAACTTACATGCACACAAAAACTTACATGCACACAAAAACTTACACACACACAAAAACTTACACACACTTACCATATCAGTTACATTGTCTTAATTTTTCAAATTTCATTTTGAATTTGAAAAATTCAAATTCTACGTATGCGCGCGTACGTAGGCTAACCTAGCCTAACCTAACTTAACCTAACCTAACTTAATCTAACCTATGCTAACCTAATCATACACCTAACTTTTTGCCTGTCTCTCACCTAACCTAGGCTAACCTATGTGAAGCGTACATGGGCTAACCTAACCTAACTTAACCTAACCTAACTTAATCTAGCCTAACCTAACCATACTCGCCGGAAAAGGTTAGGTTAACTTATCATGAGCGCTCATGATAAGTTAACCTAACCTAACTTAAACAGTGAATTTCCACCATTCAGACTGGTGGACTGAGACCCCAATATTGAGCTAGTGGATTTCCACCATTCAGGCTGGTGGACTAAGACCCCAATTCTGAGCTAGTGAATTTCCACCGTTCAGGCTGGTGGACTGGGACCCCAATACTGAGCTAGTGGATTTCCACCATTCGGGTTGGTGGACTAAGACCCCAATTTTCCAAATCTTGCATTTCATGACAGAAATTCAAAATGAACTTCGAAAAATCAAGAGAATGTAACTGTGAGAAGGTAAAGCACAACATGTCACTACTGAAATATTCCAACTCTTGCATTTCACGACAGAAATTCAAAATGAAATTTGAAAAATTAAGACAATATAACTGTGATATGGTAAGTGTGTGTAAGTTTTTGTGTGTGTAAGTTTTTGTGTGCATGTAAGTTTTTGTTTGCATGTAAGTTTTCGAGTGTGGTCGTATTTTTTTGTGTGTGTGTGTGTAATTTTTTTTGTGTATAATCTTTTGTGTGTGTGTAAGTTATTACGTTAATGTATGTGTTTGCTAGTGTGTGTGTGTGTGTGTTTGTGTGTGTGTGTTTAATTTTTTGTGTGACTTTGATATTTAGTGTGAGTGTTTATTTGTTTTTTTTTTTATGTGTTTGTTTGTTATTTTGTTGGATTGTTATTTTGGTTGTGTTTGGGTGTGTGTGTGTGGTTGTTTTTGTGTGTGTGTGTGTGTGTGTGTGTGTGTGTGTGTTTTTGTTTTTTTTTTGGTGTGTTTTTGTTGGTTGGTGTGTTTTTGTGTGTTTTTGTGTTTGGTTTTGTTTGTTTGTTTTTTTTTGTTTTTTTTTTTATGTGTGTTTGTGTGTGTATTTGTTTTTGTTAGTGTTTGTGTGTGTGTAAGTTTTTGTGTGTGTGTAATTTTCTTTGCGTGTGTTTTATTTTTTGTGTGTGTTTGTAAGTTTGTGTGTTATTTTTAGATTTTTTGTTATTGTTAGTTTTTGAATGTTTGTGTAAGTTTGTGTGTGTGTGTTTGTGTAAGTTTTTGTTTGTCTTAGCTTTTGAGTGTGTGAGTAAGTTTTTTTGTGTTTTTTTTTATGTGTTTTTTTTTTTTTTTTTGTTTTTTTTTTATTTTGATTTTTTGGTCTTGTTTTTTTTTTTTTTTGTTTGTTTATGTTTGTGTGTGTGTGTGTGTGTGTGTTATTTTTTGTTTGTGTAAGTTTTTGTGTGTGTGTGTGATTTTTTGTGTGTGTGTGTTTGATTTTTGTGTGTGTGTGTGTGTGTGTGTGTGTAAGTTTTTGTGCGTGTGTGTGTGAGTTTTTTGTTGTGTTCATGTGTAAGTTTTTTTTGTTTGTGTGTGTTTTTGTGTGTGCGTAAGTTTTTGTGTGTGTAAGTTTTGGGGTGTGTGTGTAAGTTTTCGCGTGTGTGTGTGTGTGTGTTTGTGTTGTTTTTGTGTGTGTGTGTGTGTGTAATTTTTTTTGTGAATGAAATTTTTATTTTTAATTTTATTATTCTTGTGAATATGTTAGTGTTTGTATGTGTGTGTGTGTGTGTGTGTGTGTTTTTTTGTGTGTTTGTGTTAGTTTTTGGGTGTGTTTGTTAGTTTTTGTGTGTGTGTGTGTGTGTGAGAGTTTTGTGTGTGTGTGTGTGTATGTGTGTGTGTGTGTGTGTGTTAGTTTTTGTGTGCATGTAAGTTTTTGTGTGCAGGTAAGTTTCCGTGTGCATGTGTGATTTTTTGTGTGTGTGTGTGTGTGTGTAAGTTTTTTGTGTGTGTGTGTGTAAGATTTTGAGTGTGTGTGTAAGTTTTTGTGTGTGTAAGTTTTGGCGTGTGTGTGTGTGAGTTTTCATGCGTGTGTTTGTAAGTTTTCATGTGTGTGTGTGTGTGTAAGTTTTTGTGTGTGTCTGTGTAAGTTGTAGTGTGTGTGTGTAAGTTTTAGTGTCTGTGTGTAAGTTTTTTTGTGTGAGTGTCAGATTGTCTGAGTTTGTGTAATTTTGTTTGTGCATTTATTTTTTTTTGTGAATGTAAGTTTTTGTGTGCATGTGTAAGTTTTTTGTTTTTATGTGTGTGTGTGTGTGTATGTGTGAGTTAGTTTGAGTGTGTGTTTGTGTAAGTTTTTGTGTGTGTGTGTAAGTTTTTGTGCGTGTGTGTAAGTTTTAGTGTGTGTGTAAGTTTTTCTGTACATGTAAGTTTTTGTGTGCATGTAAGTTTTTTTCGTGTGGGTGTAAGTTTTTGCGTGTGGGTGTAAGTTTTTGTGTGTGTGTGTGTGTAAGTTTTTGTGTGTCTAAGCTTTTGTGTGTGTTAGTTTTGACGTGTGTGTGTGTAAGTTTTCGTGTGTGGAAAAATTTAGAAGTGTCCAACTCAGAAAAGCCCGAAAACGTAATTTACATATCCCAAATCATAAGTTTCAGACAACACACTCCTATGAGCAGCTAAGAAATCTAGCTCAGAAAAGTCTGAAATAGCAAACTAGTCATCCCAAACTATTGGTTTAAGACAACAAACACCTATGATGGACTAAGAATCCTAGCTCTGAAAAGTTCAAAAAGCAAACTACACATCCCAAATCGTAATTTTCTGACAACATACACCTATGAAAGTCTATGAAACCTAGCTAATAACAGCCTGAAATAGCAAATTTAACCATCCCAAATCATAAGGTTTCAGACAACACTCACCTATGAACGGCTAAGAAATATAGTTTGGAAAAGTAAAAAAACAGCCAACCACCTAATCCAAATCACTGGTTTCAGACAACAAAAACCTATGAAAGACTAAGAAATCCAACTCAGAACAGCTCGAAATAGTAATTTACATATCCCAAATAATAATTTTCTGAAAGGACACACCTATGAAAGGCTAAGAAATCTAGCTCAGAAAAGTCAAAAATAGCAAACTAGTCATCCCAAACTATAGGTTTCAGACAACAAACACCTATGAAAGGCTAAGAAATCCAGCTCAGAAAAGTCAAAATTAGCCATCCATCCATCACAAATCATAGTTTTCAGACAACACACACCTAGGAAAGACTTAGAAATCCAACTCAGAAAAGCCCGAAATAGTAATTTACAGATCACAAATCATAGGTTTCAGACAACACTCACCTATAAACGGCTAAGAAACCTATCTCAGAAAAGTCAAAAATACCAAACTAGTCATCCCAAACTATAGGTTTAAGACAACAAACACCTATGACAGGCTAAGAAATCCAGCTCAGAAAAGTAAAAAGTAGCAATCCACCCATCACAAATCATAGGTTTCAGACAACAAACACCTATGAAAGACTAAGAAATCCCACTCAGAAAAGCCCAAAATAGTAATTTACATATCCCAAATCATAGATTTCAGACATCATTCACCTATGAGAGACTAAGAAACCTTAGCTCAGAAAAGCCTGAAATAGTAAAACTACTCATCCCAAACTAGAAATTTCAGACAACAAACGCCTATGACGGACTAGGAATCTTAGCTCTGAAAAGTTCAAATAGCAAACTACACATCCCAAATCATAAGTTTCAGACAACACACACCTATGAATGGCTAAGAAATCTAGCTCAGAAAAGACAAAAATAGCAAACCACTCATCCCAATCATAGGTTTCAGTCAACACACACCTATTAAAGGCTAATAAATCCAGCTCAGAAAAGTCAAAAATAACAAATTACATATCCCAAATCATAGGTTTCAGTCAACACACACCAACGAAAGACTAAGAAACCTAGATCAGAAAAGTCAAAAATAACAAACTACTCATCCCAAACTATTGGTTTCAGACAACATTCACCTACGAAATACTAGGAAACTTTAGCTCAGAAAAGCCTGAAATAGCAAAAAAAACATCCCAAATCATAATTTTCTGACAACACATACCTATGAAAGGCTAAGAAAACTAGCTCAGAAAAGTCGAAAATAGCAAACTACACATCACAAATCATAGGTTTCAGACATCACACACCTACGAAAGACTAAGAAATCCAACTCAGAAAAGCCTGAAATAGTAATTTACATATCCCATATCATAAGTTTCAGACAGCATTCACCTACGAAATACTATATCCCAAATCATTAGTTTCAGACAGCATTCACCTACGAAATACTAAGAAACCTTAGCTCAGAAAAGTCTGAAATAGCCAACTACTCATCCCAAACTCGAAGTTTCAGACAACAAACACCTATGAGTGACTAAGAATCCTAGATCTGAAAAGTCCAAAAAGCAAACTACACCTCCCAAATCATAATTTTCTGAAAGGTCACACCTATGAAAGGCTAAGAAATCTAGCTCAGAAAAGTCAAAAATAGCAAATTAACCATCCCAAATCATAGGTTTCAGTCAACACACACCTACGAATGGCTATGAAATCCTGCTCAGAAAAGTAAAAAAATAGCAACCCACACACCTCCAAATCATAGGTTTCAGACATCACACACCTACAAAAGACTAAGAAATCCGGTTATGAAAAGTCAGAAATAGCATATTACATATCCCAAATCATAGGTTTCAGACAACACTCACCTATGAATGGCTAAGAAACCTAGGTCAGAAAAGTCAAAAATAGCAAACTAGTCATCCCAAACTATATGTTTCAGACAACAAACACCTATGAAAGGCTAAGAAATCCAGCTCAAAAAAGTCAAAAGTAATAATCCACCCATCCCAAATCATAGGTTTCATACAACCCACATCTATGAACGGCTAAGAAATCTAGCTCAGAAAAGTCAAAAATAGCAAATTACATATCCCAAATCATCGGTTTCAGACAACACACACCAACGAAAGACTAAGAAACCTAGCTCAGAAAAAGTCAAAAATAGCAAACTACTCATCCCAAACTATTGGTTTCAGACAACATTCACCTACGAAATACTAGAAAACCATAGCTCAGAAAAGCCTGAAATAGCAAACTACACATCCCAAATCATATTTTTCTGACATAACAGACCTATTAAATGCTAAGAAACCGAGCTAAGAAATGCAAGAATTAGCAAACTACACACCCCAAATCATAGGTTTCGGACACTACACACCTAGGAAAAGACTAAGAAATCCAACTCAGAAAAGCCCGAAATAGTAATTTACATATCTCAAATCATAAGTTTCAGACAGCATTCACCTACATAATACTAAGAAACCTTAGCTCAGAAAAGTCTGAAATAGCCAACTACTCATCCCAAACTCGAAGTTTCAGACAACAAACACCTATGAGTGACTAAGAATCCTAGCTCTGAAAAGACCAAAAAGCAAACTATACCTCCCAAATCATAATTTTCTGAAAGGACACACATATGATAGGCTAAGAAATCTAGCTCAGAAAAGTCAAAAATAGCAAATTAACCATCCCAAATCATAGGTTTCAGTCAACACACACCTACGAATGGCTAAGAAATCCAGTTCAGAAAAGTCAAAAAATAGCAACCCACACATCCCAAATCATAGGTTTCAGACACCACACACCTATGAAAGACTAAGAAATCCGGTTATGAACAGTCGGAAATAGCAAATTACCTATCCCAAATCAAAGGTTTCAGACAACACTCACCTATGAACGGCTAAGAAATCTAGCTCAGAAAAGTCAAAAATAGCAAACTAGTCATCCCAAACTATAGGTTTCAGAGCTCAGAAAAGCCTGAAATAGCAAACTATACATCCCAAATCATAATTTTCTGACAACGCATACCTATGAAAGGCTAAGAAACCTAGCTCAGAAAAGTCTAAAATAGCAAACTACACATCCCAAATCATAAGTTTCAGACAACAAAAACCTATGAAAGACTAAGAAATCAAGCTCAGAAAAGTCAAAAATAGCAAACTAAATATTCCAAATCATAAGTTTCACTCAACACACACCAACGAAAGGCTAAGAAACCTAGCTCATAAAAGCCTGAAAAAGCAAAGTACTCATCCCAGACTATTGGTTTCAGACAACATTCACCTAGGAAATACTAGGAAACCTTAGCTCAGAAAAGCCTGAAGTAGCAAACTACACATCCCAAATCATAGGTTTCAGACAACACACATCAACGAATGACGGGGGGGTCGGGGAGAGCCTTTGAGGGTCTGTGGGTCCCTTGAGGGCCGGTGGTCCTTTGGGAGCTCGGGGGGACCTGTGGGGGGCACAGGGTGGGCCTTTGGGTGCCTGGGGGGCTGTTGGGGACCGGTGGAGGGCCTTTGGGACCCCGTTGGGCCTTTGGGAGCTCGAGGGGCCTTTGGGGGGCCCGGGGAGAGGGCCTTTGGGGCACAGGGAGGGCATTTGGGGCACAGGGAGGGCCTTTGGGGCACAGGGAGGGCCTTTGGGGGTCCGGAGGGACATTTGGGGGACCGGTGGTGGGCCTTTGGGAGCTCGATGGGCCTGTGGGGCCCGGAGGAGGGCCTTTGGGGGCACAGGGAGGGCCTTTGGGTGCCTGGGGGACATTTGGGGACCGGTGGAGGGCCTTTGGGACCCCGTTGGTCCTTTGGGAGCTCGATGGGCCTTTGGGGGGCCCGGGGATGGCCTTTGGGGGTTTGGGTGGGCCTTTGGGGCGCCGGTGGTCCTTTGGGAGCTCGATGGGCCTTTGGGGGGCCCGGGGAGGGCCTGGGGGGGTCGGGGTGGGGGTGGGGGGGCGCGGGTGGCCCGGGGGGAGCTGGGGGCACCTGTGCGCCCCGGGGGCGGCCTTCGGGGTGGGGGGAGGGGGATCGGAACCCTTTGGGGTTGGGGTAGAGGACCTCACAACACTGTTCAAATGAAACTTGTGTATTATAACGACCAGAGAGTTTCACCATTAAATTCTCTTCTAAAACCTTTCCTAAAATCTTCTTTCAAAATGTCTCTAACTGTTTCGCCGAAATAGTTCCATAGCCTGTCTAAAACGGTTTCGCCCAAATAATCCCTAAACGTAAATTCAGCGTGTTCCTTTGTTATTGGCATCTCTGCGCTAACGCATTTCAAATTAATATGAAACCTTTTCGCGCGCTAAAGCAATTCATTGCTAAGATGTTTCTTGCCTAATTGTTTCCATGGCCTTTGGCTATTAATATCCTTTGGAGTTCGACCAAAAGAGTTGTTCCCGAGGCAAAGACATTATTGACTTGGATCTATTCCTGGAGAAATGTTTCTAGGGCGAAAATTTTTAAAGTCTGACAGATGATGTCATTGATTGATTGATCTGTCAAGAAATGGGAATTAATTTGTTGTTTCTAAGGGGAGTTATTGATTCACGATAGGTGAATTGAGGTCGACTGCACAGGTGTTCCACGGTCGATGTTGTTGTAAGTGCACGCTCTCAGCGAATGTCAAGGTCGGTGTTTTTGTTTTTGACACACTTCTATTACGCAATCAAGTTCTCGGAAATTAACTTCCCCTTCGAGTCCTATATCAATAACACTGTTTCCCGTTAGAATTCAATGCGCATGTGCAACCTTCGTCCCGGAGCTATTACACATAGAAACATCAAATAAATCAACCTTAGAAAAACAGGTCATTGACCCCATTACGTAATCTTTCTCCCTAGGGAGGCTATGCCCATATATGGAATCCCGTCAGTATTCTATGCCCATATAAGGAGTCCCGTTTGTACCTCCTGACCCCTCTCTACTCCTATTTTCCAAGATTAATAAAAAAAAAAACTTTTTCAACAAAATAAGTTCTTAAAAAAAAGTAAAGAACTCCATTAAACTAAAATGAACAAAAATAGAATCAAATAATCTACCAATAATACAACTACCACAAATCAGTATAAATAAATAAATGAAACCCAAAACAAATAGAAATTAAAATAAATAAGAGTCAAACTCAAAACGAACAGAAATTAATACGAGTAGGGTTTTAAACCCCAAGATTTATGAGAGCTACAATATAAATTGTACGTTACTGCAAAAAAATTCAGACGAATTTTCTGAAAAAAATTTATATTATCAGTTTATTATACACACATGCTGATAATTATTCCTTAGAATATTATTTGAATTTTGATGTATTTAAGTTAGAAAAGTGAAAACATCAAAAGTCATTTTATCAGTAAAGTACAAATTATATTCTGGCTTTTAGAAAGATCGGGGTTTAGAACCCTACTCATATTAATTTCTGCTCGTTTTGAGCTTGATTCTTATTTATTTTAATTTCTGTTTGTTTTGGGCTTCATTTATTAATTGATACTGATTTGTGGTGGTTGTATTCTTGGTAGATTATTTGATTCTATTTTTGTTCATTTTGGTTTAATGGAGTTCTTTAATTTTTTGTAAAAACTTATTTTGTTGAAAAGGTTTTTTTTTAATTAATTTCTGTTCGTTTTATATTGACATAGTCTTTTTCACGGAGAAAGACTGAGCCTCTTGTAAAGTTAAACAAACATCCCTTCCATAAAAACCTTAAATACCCCCTGGGCATAGCTTACAACCCTTGCCCCTAATCTCTGGGGATTGTTTATACCCAAAGGCCTTGTTACATGATATTTAGACTATTTTGGACAGAATAGCTATCTCAAAATTTCTATTAGATGCATTTCGGGACAATACGACGTGTGTGTGCGTGTGTGTGTGGGAGGGGGGGGGTGGATACCCTCCGATCACTCTGACTCTTAAAAAGAACATTAGAGGGTCTGATTACCAATCCAATGCCCCCCTCCAAAGTTTATATGACCATGCTTTCTATAAAATCTGTTATGTCCCCAGGGCATAACTTATAACCCTTACCCTGAGGGCTGGGGGTTTTGTTATCCTCAAAGACATAATTTCCAGTTCGTTCTGATAAGCTGAAAAATAGCAATCTCAAAATTTTTATGGGAAGTGTTTGGGGAAATCCTGGGCCTGGGGGGGGGGGTTTGCCCTTTGATCACTTTCTACTAATAAAAAAGGCACTAGTCTTCTCAATTTCCAATCAAATGAGCCCTTTTTGAAGCTTCTACGAAGAAAATTTCCATAAGACTTTATATGCCCCAAGGGCATAACTTACGACCCTTGTCCTGGGGGCTATGGGGGGAGGATTTTCATCCTCAAAGACATAATTTCCAGACCTTTCAACTATATCGAACAAAATGTCTATATCAAAATGTTGATCGGAAATGTTTGGGGAAATGATGGGCGTGGGGGGGGGGGGTTTCCCTCCAAATACTTTCGAATATTAAAAATGGCAATAGCCCTTTCAATTTCCAATCGAATGAGCCTTTTTTGAAACTTTTACGACAACGCTTTCTATAAAAATATAATATGCCCCCAGGCCATAACTTAAAATCTTAGCCCTGAGGGCCGTGGGGGGTTGCCATCCTCAAAAACCTAATTTCCAGAACTTTCAACTACGCTCAATAAAATGGTTATCACAAAATTTTGGTTGGATGTGTTTGGGGAAGTGGTGGGCGTGAGAGGGGGGTTAGTTACCCTCCAATTACTTTCGACTATTAAAAAGGGCACTAGCCCTCTCACTTTCCAATTGATTGAGCCCCTTTTGAAGTTTCTTCGACAACGTTATCTATGCCTTATATGCCCCAGGGCATAACTTACAACATTTGCCCGTATGTCATCCTCAAATTCATAATTTCCAGAACTTTCAACTACGTAGAACAAAATGGCTATCTCAAAACTTTGATTGAAGGTGTTTGGGGACATGTTGGGAGAAATAGGGGGGTTAGATACCCTTTAGTCACTTTCGACTATTAAAAAAGGCACTAGCCCTTTCAATTTCCAATCGTATGAGGCCTTTCTGAAGTCTTTACAACAACGCATTCTATAAAAACCTTATATGCCCCCAGGGTAAAACTTACAACCCTTGCCCTGAGGGCTTGGGGGGGGGCGGGCGTTTGTCATCCTCAAAGACATAATTTCAAGAACATTCAACTACGTTAAAAAAACCGCTATCTCAAAACTTTGATTGTATGTGTTTGGGGAAATGGTGAGCGTGAGAGGGGGTTAGTTGCCCTCCAATCATTTTCAACTATTAAAAAAGGCACTAGCCATTTCCATTTCCAATCGAATGAGTACTTTTTGAAGTTTCCACGACAACGCTTTCTATAAGAACCTTATATGCCCCCATGGCATAATTTACAACCCTTGCCCTGAGGGTTGTGGGGGGGGGTGTCATCCTTAAAGACATAATTTCAAAAACTTTCAACTACGTTGAGCAAAATGGCTATCTAAAACTTTGGTTGGCTTTGTTTGGGGCAAACTTTGGCGTGAGAGGGGCGTTAGTTGCCCTCCGATCACCTTCGACTATTACAAGGGGCACAAGCCCTTTGAATTTCCAATCGAATAAGCCCTTTTTCAAGCTTCTACGAGAAAGCTTTCAAAAAAAACATTATAAGCCTCCAGGGCATAATTTATAACCCTTGCCCTGAAGTCTGTGGTGGGAGTGTCCTGTTCAAAGATATAACTTCCAAAACTTTCAACTGCGTTGAACAAAATGGATATCTCAAATTTTGATTTTTTGTATTTAGGGAAATTGTACGTGCGGCAGGGGTGTTAGTTGCCTTCCAATCACTTTCGACTATTAAAAAGGGCACTAGCCCTTTCAATTTCCAATCAATTCAGGCCTTTTTGAGGTTTCTACAACATCGCTTTCTATAAAAACCTTATATGCCCAAAGGCCATAACTTACACCCCTTTCCCTGAGGGCTGGTATGGGGGGGGGGGGGTTTCATCCTCAAAGACATAAATTTCAGAACTTTCAACTATGTTTAAAAAAATGGCTATCTCAAAAGTTTGATTGTATGTGTTTGGGGAAACGGTGGGTGTAAGAGGGGGTTGGTTGCCCTCCGATCATTTTCAACTATTGAAAAGGGCACTAGCCATTTCAACTTTCAATCGAATGAACCCTCTTTGAGTTTTCTACGAAAACGCTTTCTATAAGAACCTTATATTCCCCCAGGGCATAGCTTACAACCCATGCCCTGAGGGATGTGGGGGGTTGGGTTGTCATCCTTAAAGGCATAATTAACAAGACTTTCAACTACGTTGAACAAAATAGCTATCTAAAAATTTTGATTGGATGTGTTTGGGGAAAAGGTGGGCGTGAGAGGGGGGGGGGTAGCTGCCCTCCAATCACTTTCGACTATTAAAAGGGGCACTAGCCCTTTGAATTTCCAATCGAGTGAGCCCTTTTTTAAGCTTCTACCAAAGCTTTCAATAAAAACCTTATATACCCAAGGGCATAACTTATAACCCTTGCCCTGAAGACTGTGGGAGGAGTGTCCTGCTCAAAGATTTAATTTCCAAAACTTTCAACTGCGTTGAATAAAATGGCCATCTACAATTTTGATTGGTTGTGTTTCGGGAAACGGTGGGCGTGGGAGGGGTGTTAGTTGCCTTCCAATCACTTTCGACTATTAAAAAGGGCACTAGCCATTTCAATTTCCAATCGAATGAGCACTTTTTGAAGTTTCTGCAACAACGGTTTCAATAAAAAACCTTATATGCCCCCAGGGAATAACTTAAAACACTTGCCCTGAGGGCCGTAGGGGGTTGTCATCCTCAAAGATCTAATTTCCAGAGCTTTCAACTGCGTTGAACAAAATGGCTATTTCAAAAATTGAATTGGATGTGTTTTAGGAAATAGTTGGTAGGCGTGAGAGGGGGGTTAGTTACCTTCTAATTATTTTCGACAATAAAAAGGGCATTAGTTCTCTCAATTTCTAACTGAATGAGCAACTTTTGAAGTTTGTACGACAATACTATCTTTACAAACCTTATATGCCCCCAGGGCATGACTAACAACCTTTGCCCTGGGGGCTCTTGGTGGTTTGTCATTCTCAAATACATAATTTCCAGAACTTTCAACTACGTTGAACAAAAGCGTTATCTCAAAACTTAATTGGATGTGTTTAGGGAAATGGTGGGCGTGAGAGGGTGTTAGTTGCCCTTCGATCACTTTCGATAATTAAAAAGGGCACTAGCCCTTTCAATTTCCAATCGACTGAGGCTTTTTTGAGGTTTTTACAACATTACTATCTATAAAAACCTTATATGCCCCCAGGGCATAACTTAAACCCCTTGCCCTGAGGGCTGTGGGGGGGGGGTATAATCCTCAGAGACATAATTTCAAGAACTTTCAACTACGTTGAAAATAAATGGCTATCTCAAAATTTTGATTGTATGTGTTTGGGGAAACGGTGGGCGTAAGAGGGGGTTAGTTGCCCTCCAATCATTTTCAATTATTAAAAAGGGCATTAGACATTTCAATTTCCAATCGAATGAGCCCTTTATGAGTTTTCTACGACAACGCTTACTATAAGAACCTTATATGCCCCTAGAGCATAGCTTACAACCCCTGCCCTGAGGGATGTGGGGGTGGGGTTGTCATTCTTAAAGGCATAATTAACAAAACTTTCAACTACGTTGAACAAAATGGCCATCTAAAAATTGTGATTGGATGTGTTTGGGGGAAAAGGGGCACTAGCCCTTTGAATTTCCAATCGAATGAGCCCTTTTTTAAGCTTCTACGACAAAGCTTTCAATAAAAACCTTGTATACCCCCAGGGCATAACTTACAACCCTTGCCCTGAGGACTGTGGGGGGAGTATCCTGCTCAAAGATATAATTTCCAAAACTTTCAACTGCGTTGAACAAAATGGCTATCTACAATTTTGATTGGTTGTGTTTGGGGAAATGGTAGGCATGGAAGGGATGTTAGTTGCCTTCCAATCACTTTCGACTCTTAAAAAGGTCACTAGCCATTTCAATTTCCAATAGAATGAGCAATTTTTGAAGTTTCTACAACAACGCTTTCAATAAAAACATTATATGCCCCCAGGTCATAACTTAACCCTTGCCCTGAGGACTGTGGGGGAGTGTACAAAAACATATTTTCTATCTGGAAATCAACTACGGTGAACAAAATGGCTATCTCAAAATTTTGATAGGGTGTGTTTGGAGAAATGGTCAGCGTAGAAGGGGTGTTAGTTGCCTTCCAATCACTTTCGACTATTAAAAAGGGCACTAGCCATTCCAATTTCCAATCCAATGAGCCCCCTTTCAAGTTTCTGCGACAACTCCTTCGATACGAAGTGCCCTGGTCTAAAGGAAAAAATAAATTAATAATCAGTTTCGACTATTAAAAAGGGCACTAGCCCTTTGATTTTCCAACCGAATGAGCCCTTCTCAAGTTTCTAGGACAAAGCTTTCTATAAAAACCTTATATATCCCCAGTGCATAACAACCCTTGCCCTGAGGCCTGTGGGGGAGTGTCCAAAAACATATTTTCTATCTAGAAATCAACTACGGTGAACAAAATGGCTATCTCAAAATTTTGATTGGGGGTGTTTGGGGAAATGGTGAGCATGGAAGGGTTGTTAGTTGCCTTCCAATCACTTTCGACTGTTAGAAGGGGCACTAGCCATTCCAATTTCCTATCGAATGATCCCTTTTTCAAGTTTCTGCGTCAACTCCTTCGATACGAAGGGCCCTGGTCTAAAGGAAAAAAATAAAATAAATAATAAATTGTGCTAACATCGTTGTTTACTTAGGCAGCGCTATTGCGCTGCCTATGATTAGAGTCAAGCTAAAAATTTGCAATAGCAACTAGGTCTCTACTATTAACTGTCTGTGCATTTAAAATAGTTACTATTGCATATGGGTGAAATATTCAAACTAATGAAATACTTATTAAGAAAATTTAGACAGATTTAGAGGAGAAAAATTAATTTTCATGCTGGTATAATAGATATAAGATAACTATTGAGATGGTGATTAGGGAGACCTGCATTTGTAGTTTCCTTCCCAATCATTTCTGTTGATGTCTGAAATAGGTCACCGTCCTGTAATTAGACACCTCCTAGTCTGCTCCTAATTATTACACCTCCAGTGGTTTTATGACAAATAAGGAAACACATTAATTGTCCTCGATGTTAAATTCAGAATTTAACAGGTAGAAACTAGAGAATTTTCAGAACCTACCGTTTC
Organism: Artemia sp. Qi Xiang Cuo; assembly: GCF_049724085.1. Taxonomy (NCBI): domain Eukaryota; kingdom Metazoa; phylum Arthropoda; class Branchiopoda; order Anostraca; family Artemiidae; genus Artemia; species Artemia sp. Qi Xiang Cuo. The sequence goes on from NW_028300808.1 coordinate 2,763,219, forward strand.
AAGTAGCCTTGCTATGTCACGGAATCAAAACCTCAGTATTTATAAGCACCTGCCTATGGCAAGGACTCAAGAAATATTGATTCTTTGCTATACCAAGGTGTCTTGAAATAGAGAGGTCCTTAAATCCCAAGTTCTTACCTGGAATTTAATCTGGTGTCTTTTTGAAAGACAATTGTCTATTCAATGGATGTGCTACAAGAACTAGTGCTGAATAAAACAAGGAATTCTTGCAAACTATTTGTGCGCGCACTTGTTTGTTTAATTTCCAAACCGCACTTGATTTCTAAGCAGGATAATCAAAATCCTTAACCACACGAAAAAAGAAAAGCTCCAACATTGCGGTTGACGCAATAAAGAATTGGCTCAAATTAATTCAAAGTCAGCGGAACGCCGCAGCTTCGGCCGACGGTGGCACGTTGGTGATGGCGTGCCGGCGGTGCACCGGTTGCGTTACAACTCATCGGTGGCAGTCAACATGGCCTGTCGTTGGGGGCGTTCGATGAATTCGCCAGCGTGGCATCGGGGTTGATATCCAACATTGAAAGTGCCGATTAGACAAGGTAATCCCCCCCCCCAAAAAAAGAATTCAGCTTAGGGGCACCCATGGCTACTACCACCACTACTGAGGATATGGGTATTAAGAAGAAACGTTGAGGGAATGCTTAGGGGGATCTTGAACTAAATCAAAACACATTATGTTCAGGCAGGTAATCAAAAGGCGTTTCAGCAATATCCCAGGAATGACCTAAGCCCTAGGGTATAAGGTTAAAGCTTTTAGGGCATGTTAAGGGGGGTGTTTAACAAACCGAAGGTACTATATGCATACTACTGCCATTACGAAAGCTACTAAGCCTACTACTACAACTGCTACTACTACAACGACTACTACTACTGAAGCTAAGGGTATTAAGGTAAAACTTTTAGGGAATGCTTAATGGAGTGTTGAACTAAACCAAAGCACGCCATGTCGATGCAGGTTATCAAAAGGGCGTAAAGGTGAGGGCTGTTTTGAACTAAAACAAACACAGAATGTGAATGCTGGTAGTCAAAATGGCACATCAGCAGTATCTAAGAAACACTTAGAGGATTAAGATGAAGCTTTCAGAGCATTTTGAGGGGGAGGTTGAAATGAATCAAAACACACTATGTCGAAGCAGGTTATTAAAAGCGCTATATCGGAGGAACAGTTTTGAGCATTAAGTTAAAACATTTATTAAATTTAGGGGGGTTGTTGAACCCATCAAAGGGTACTACTACTACTTCTTCTGCTATTGTTAATACTGATATTAATGCTAAGGGTAATAAAAAGAAATTTCACGGGAAATGTTGAGGAGGACGTTGAATCAAATTGAAACACGCTATGTGTACGCAGGCTGTCAAAATACCGCATGAGAAACATCTCAGGAACGGCTTAAAGTATTGGATTGAAACTTTCAGGGCATGTTGGGGGGGGATGTTGAACTAATAAAAACATGCTATGTGCACACTAGTACTACTAATAGCACTTGTAGTACTAGTACTGCTACTGCTATTAGTATTACTATTAAGTAGATTGTATCTATGGAATTCTACAAGACTATGTTCCGTGGCACCTTTCCAAGGCAGATTACCAGACTGGTTATTGCTATTGATATCAATGGCACATGGAATTTCACATGGAATACACTACAGTTTCACGTGCAAATTGCTAAAAGCGTGCAAACCTATAAAGTGGTCAAACATGTTTTGAGAGTATAGTCGAAATTGTATAACACAGTCAGACTGGTTTTTTGCTATTGATATCAATTTCACAAGAATATGCAGTACAGTTTCACGTGCACATTTTAAAAAGCTGGCAAACCTATAAAGTGGTCAACCAGGTTTTGGAAGTATAATTCCTTGTGTAATTGATATCAATAGCATTAACCAGTCTGGTTGTGTTATCTGTTGCCATTTATGGAGTTTGTATTTTTTCTTTTATCCATTAAGGTAAACCATCAAACTATTTAGTTTTGTATGGTTCAGTCACTTTGTGTGATTTTGCCTTAAAGCGTCAATTGCTATGAGGTATGCCAATATGCTGTATAATCATTTACCAAAAAAATAACTCTATTTGCAAAAAAAAGGTTTAGCATTTGCGAATTGAACTCTATGAATGATATTAATTAATGTTTGAATAATAGGAGCGTGAATGATTCTAATTAGTGATTGGATTGTATGAAGATGGAGAAAAAGGGTTAAAGTGATTAGCAGTTAAGGTAACCCCGAAGAGCATGTTAACTCAGCTTATTTATTATAAATTTGGAACACTATCAATCTATGGAAATGATTAATGAGGATAAAATGGTCTTGTGACATGACCTAGCTTTACTTCTTCGATATGCTCTGTATAGTACACAGGTGTCGTTTGAACAGTGTTGTCAATTTAAAATAGAGTCTAACGTTATAGTATACTTAAAAGTTGATACTAAGAGACATGTAGATGGCAAGAAAAGAATTTTAATAATGGATAGCTTTACTTCTTCGATGTGTTCTGTATAATACACAAGTGGCGTTTGAACAGTGTTGTCAGTTTAAAATACAGTCTAACGTTATGGTATACTAAAAAGTTGATACTAAGAGAGATGTAGATCGCAAGAAAAGAATTTTAATGATGAAATTCAGAACAAACCTTAGAAATCCTTGCAAATCAAGTAGTAAGGTGTATGTGAGTACGAACCATCAAGGATCATAAGCACCAACGACCCTAACCAGCAGAGACATCAACCCTCCAAAGGTCCCCTACCCCCAAACTCGAAGGGTGCCCCCCTCCCCTCCAACTTTTTGGTCCCCTCCCCTCATTTTCTTTTTAATTTTTTTTTTAGTATTTTTTTTAACATGATATATTTTTTCAACTTTTTTTTTTACATGTCCTCGAATGAGATGAAACACTTGAAACAAAAAAAATCACATTTAATATTTTCCAAACTGAAAATGAGAATGGTATAGACATGTTAGTCATGACCTTTACTATTAGAAAAATAATGTTTGTAGTAGCACTTTTTTTTTATTGGACTAAAATTTTTTTTGACTGAAACTATTCAACTTTTTATTTTACGTATCCTGAAATTACATAAATCATTCTTATAGCTCTACCAATTTTACTCTATGCTTGCTCAGAGACACGATGCGGCTTTTCCACTGGTACTTTATGGCGGGTTATCGACACTACCTAGTTTATTGCATGTATTAAATCACTATTTTTCTACGCGATGGAATGATAAACACATAAGTCATATCTTTTAAAATAAAAAGTGAAGATGGAGCATTTTAATGAAGTGTGTTCACATGACAATGTTATTGTAGCACTGAATACCGACAAGGAGAAGTATTTAAACTATGAAACAAGTACAAGTGGTAGCACTATTGGAAATGTATGCATGCATTGTCATGACAGTGAGGAATTAAATTTCTTTGGAGTACCGAAAAAATTCAACTCTTATGTTGGTGAATTGGATTTCTTTCATTGAAATGCAAGAGTTGGAATATTTCAGTAGTGTTTTGTTATGGTTTACCTTGTCACAGTTACATTCTCTTGATTTTTCAAAGTTCATTTTGGATTTCTTTCGTTGAAATGCAAGAGTTTGAATATTTCAGTAGTGTTTTGGTTTACATTTTCACAGTTACATTCTATTGATTTTTCAAAGTTCATTTTTGAATTTCTTTCGTTGAAATGCGAGAGTTTGAATATTTCAGTAGTGTTTTGTTATGGTTAACCTTGTCAAACTTACATTCTCTTGATTTTTAAAAGTTCATTTTGGATTTCTTTCGTTGAAATGCAAGAGTTGGAATATTTCAGTAGTGTTTTGTCGTGGTTTACCTTATGACAATTACATTCTCTTGATTTTTCAAAGCTCATTTTGGATTTCTTTCGTTGAAATGCATGATTTGGAATATTTCAGTAGTGGTTTGTCGTGGTTTACCTTGTCACAGTTACATTCTCTTGATTTTAAAGGTTCATTTTTGAATTTCTTTCGTTAAAATGCAAGAGTTGGAATATTTAAGTAGTGTTTTTTCGTGGTTTACCTTGTCACAGTTACATTCTATTAATTTTTCAAAGTTCATTTTGGATTTCTTTCGTTGAAATGCATGAGTCGGAAACACCATTTGTCGGATATGTCGGACAAAATTTTTTTTATCAAGGAAATATCTGAATGCGTTTAAGGTAAAGAACGAATGGCTTGCAAAAAACACGAAAATATTATCAGAATGAATAAATTCTTCATCGGCATCCGTTGTTGGATATGTCAATATGAAAAAATTGTAAGTAAGTAAGTAAGTAACAAACTCTTTCTTGAATTCACCTCTTGGATATACAATACAGAAATTTAATTCAGAAAATTATGAAAAAAAATTGAACAAATTCTTTATTAACATTCATTATCGATTGATGTCGCTTCCTAGACAGACAATACAGCAATTTCACAAAATCTAAGTATAGGAGTGATTAAATTCTATATCAACATCCATTTCTCGGATACATAGGAAAATGTTGACAAAATCTAAGTGTTAGAGTGAATAATTTTTTTTTTATCAACATCTTTTGTCAGATACATCGGATAAAATTGACAGAATCTAAGTGTCAGAGTGAATAATTTTTTTTATCAACATCCTTTGTCAGATACATCAAATAAAATTGACAAAATCTAAATTTAAGAATGAATAAATACTTTAACAACATCCTTTATCGGATATGTCGGATAAAATTGACAAAATCTAAGTATCAGAGTGACTAAATGCTATATCAACATCGTTTTCTCAGATACATAGGATAAAATTAACAAATTCTAAGCGTTAGAGTGAATAAATTTTTTTATCAACATCCTTTAACGGATACATAGGATAAAATTGACAGAATCTAAGTGTGAGAGTGAATAAATTCATTTTCAACATCCTTTGTCGGATATGCCAGATAAAATTGACAAAATCTAAGTATCAGAGTGAATAATTTTTTTTTTAAGAACATCCTTTGCCAGATGCATCGAATAAATTAGTCACTCTGTACTTTAGTCACTCAGTGACTAAATAGAATTTAGTCACTCTGATACTTAGATTTTGTCAATTTTATCCGAAATATCCTATAACGGATGTTGTTAAAGTATTTATTCATTGTGAAATTTTGATTTGGTCAATTTTATTTGATGTACCTGACAAAGGATGTTGATAAAAAAAGTTATTCACACTGACACTTAGATTCTGTCAATTTTATCCAATGTGTCTGACAAAACATGTTGATAAATAAAATTATTCACTCTAACACTTAGATTTTGTCAACTTTTTCCTATGTATCCGAGAAATGGATGTTAATATAGAATTTAATCACTCCTATACTTAGATTTTGTGAAATTGCTGTATTGTCTGTCTAGGAAGCGACATCAAACGATAATGAATGTTAATAAAGAATTTGTTCAATTTTTTCTTTCATAATTTCCTGAATTAAATTTCTTTATCGTGTATCCAAGAGGTGAATTCAAGAAAGAGTTTGTTACTTACTTACTTACTTACTTACAATTTGTTTTCATAACAATATATCCAACGACGGATGTTGATAAGGAATTTATTAATTCTGATAGTATTTTAGTGTTTTTTGCCATCCATTCGTACTATACCTTAAACGTATTCAGATATTTCCTTGATAAAAAATTTTGTCCGACATATCCGACAAATGATGCTTCCAACTCTTGCATTTCAACGAAGGAAATCCAAAATGAACTTCGAGAAATCAATAGAATGTAACTCTGATAAGGTAAACCACAACAAAACACTAATGATATAGTCTAATTCATCCAATTGAAAAAAAGAAATTCCAAAATGAATATAGAAAAATCGAGAAAGTGTAACTGGGACAAGTTAAATCAAGACAAAACTCTACTTAACTGTTCCCAGTCAAGCATTTCAACAAACTAAATCCAAAATGAACTTTGAAAAAATAAGAAAATGTAGCTGTGACAAGGTATAGCACAACAAGACACTACTGAAATATTCCAACTCTTGCATTCCAACAAAAGAAATCCAAAATGAACTTTGAAAAATCAAGAAAATATAAATGTGACAAGGTAAACCACGACAAAAAAAACTACTGAAATATTCCAACTCTTGCATTTCAACGAAAGAAATCCAAAATGAACTTTGACAAATCAAAAGAACATAAGTCTGACAAGGTAAACCATAACAAAACACTACTGAAATATTCCAACTCTCGTATTTCAACGAAAGAAATTCAAAAATGAACTTTGAAAAATCAATAGAATGTAACTGTGACAATGTAAACCATAACAAAACACTATTGAAATATTCAAACTCTTGCATTTCAACGAAAGAAATCCAAAATGAACTTTGAAAAATCAAGAGAATGTAACTGTGACAAGGTAAACCAAAACAAATCACTACTGAAATATTCCAACTCTTGCATTTCAATGAAAGAAATCCAATCCACCAACATAAGAGTTGAATTTTTTCGGTACACCAAAGAAATTTAATTCCTTACTGTCATGACAATGCATACATACATTTCCAATAGTGCTACCACTTGTACTTGTTTCATAGTTTAAATACTTCTCCTTGTCGGCATTCAATGCTACGATAACATTGTCATGTGAACACACTTTATTAAAATGCTCCATCTTCACTTTTTTTAAATATATGACTTATGTGTTAATCGTTCCATCGCGTAGAAAAATAATAATTTAATACATGCAATAAACTAGGTAGTGTCGATAACCCGCCATAAAGTACCAGTGGGAAAGCCGCATCATGTCTCTGAGAAAGCATAGAGTACAATTGTTAGAGTTATAGGAATATTTCATGTCATTTTAAAATACGTAAAAAAAAAGTTGAATAATTTCGAAGTCCAAAAAAATTTTGTCCAATAAAAAAGTGTTACTACAAACATTATCTTTCTAATAGTAAAGGTCATGACTAACATGTCTTTCCCATTCTCATTTTGAGTTTGGAAAATATTAAATGTAATTTTTTTTGTTTCAAGTGTTTCATCTCATTCGAAGACATGTAAAAAAAAGTTGAAAAAATATGTCATGTTAAAAAAAATAATAAAAAAAATTAAAAAAAAATCAAAAAAAAAAATGGGGTGAGGGGGCCAAAAAGTTGGAGGGGAGGGGCGCCCTTCAAGTTTGGGGGTAGGGGACCTTTGGAGGGTTGATGTATCTGCTGGTTAGGGTCGTTGGTGCTTATGATCCTTGATGGTTCGTACTCACATACACCTTACTAATTGATTTGCAAGGATTTCTAAGGTTTGTTCTGGATTTCATTATTAAAATTCTTTTCTTGCCATCTATATCTCTCTTAGTATCAACTTTTTAGTATACTATAACGTTAGACTCTATTTTAAACTGACAACACTGTTCAAACGCCACTTGTGTATTATACAGAACACATCGAAGAAGTAAAGCTATCCATTATTAAAATTCTTTTCTTGCCATCTACATCTCTCTTAGTATCAGCTTTTTAGTATACTATAATGTCAAAATCTATTTTAAACTGACACCACTGTTCGAACACCACTTATATATTATACATAACACATCGAAAAAGTAAAGATATGCATTATTAAAACTCTGTTATTGCAATCTACATCTCTCTTAGTATCAACTTTTTAGTATACTATAACGTTAAACTCTATTTTAAATTGACAACACTGTTCAAACGCCACTTGTGTATTATACAGAACACATCGGAGAAGTAAAGCTAGGTCAAGTCATAAGACTATTTTATCATCGTTAACCATTTCCATAGATTGATAGTGTTCCAAATTTATAATAAATAAGCTGAGTTAACATGCTCTTCGGGGTTACCTTAACTGCTAATCACTTTAACCCTTTTTCTCCATCTTCATACGATCCAATCACTAATTAGAATCATTCACGCTCCTATTATTCAAACATTAATTAATATCATTCATAGAGTCCAATTCGCAAATGCTAAACCTTTTTTTTGGTAAATGATTCAACAGCATATTGGCATACCTCATAGCAATTAAAGCTTGAAGTCAAAATCACACAAAGTGACTGAACCATACAAAACTAAATACTTTGATAGGTTTACCTTAATGGATAAAAGAAAAAAAATACAAACTCCATGAATGGCAACAAATAACACAACCAGACTGGTTATTGCTATTGATATCAATTACACAAGGAATTATACTTCCAAAACCTGGTTGACCACTTTATAGGTTTGCCAGCTTTTTAAAATGTGCACGTGAAACTGTACTGCATATTCTTGTGAAATTGATATCAATAGCAAAAAAACCAGTCTGATTGTGTTATACAATCTCGACTATAGTTTCAAAACGTGTTCGACCACTTTATAGGTTTGCTCGCTTTTTGCAATGTGCACGTCAAACTGTACTGCATATTCCATGTGAAATTCCTTGTGCAATTGATATCAATAGCAATAACCAGTCTGGTAATCTGCCTTGGAAAGGTGCCAAGGAACATAGTCTTGTAGAATTCCATAGATACAATCTACTCTATTACTAAGGCCAATGGCATTAAGGCGAAACTCTGAAGGATTGCTAAGGAGTATTTTGGACTAAATCCAAGCACACTATGTGCATACAAGTTTACTAAAGGGCACATCAGCAATATCTCAGAAACAGCTTAATGTATTAGGTTGAAACTATCAGGGCATGAGGAGCAGATATTGAACTAGACCAAATAGGCCCAATATGAATGCTATTGTTGCTAATACTATAAATACTACTACTGCTATCACTACTGATGCTCCCAGTGCTCCTACCATTACTGCTGCTACTACGACTATAACTATTGCTAATACTAAGGGTATTAGATGAAACTTTCAGGGAAAGGTGAGGTGGTTTTGAACTATACCAAACTTGAATGTACATACAGATAGTCAAAATGGCAGATAATCTATATCTAAGAAACACTTCGATTATTAAGATGAAGCTTTTAGAACATTTCGAGGAGGATGTTGAAATGAACAAAAACACACTATATACATGTAGATTGTCAAGGGGTGTATAACAACATTTCAGCAAAAGTAACTAACAAGTCAAATTCTCACAGGGAACTAGCCATCATCAAAAGCCTATGAGAGTCTGAAGTTTGACTACGTACATTGTCTTAAAAGACAATGAAATTTTTCATTCCTTTTGTCGTCAAGCTTCTCAATCAAAGTTGCTAGCACTACAGGGAACTCCCAAAGTTGCTAAATCGTTCAGGGGATATACTCCCAAAGCTGCTAACTTGCTCAGGGGATATCCGCTTCGAGTTTATTTTTAGCGTTTACTAATAGGTATGCTAAAACATTTAAAGGGACTATCCTTTCCTGAACCTTAAAAAGAAAATTTTCCTCCATTTAATAGAAAAAACAAGATCCGCACTTTTCGATATGTAAGCTTTACTAAAACTGAATATCTCTACCTCCCGCCCAGATCGAGAGAACTTAAATATTCTTTCCAAGTTTCTCGTAAAACTAGGCGTCGGCTTTAGGTTTCCTGTCGTTTACGTATTCGGATATCTTATTCAAGATCTTCTAGTCATGGCAAGACCGTAAAATTAATTCTAAATAGTTTGGCCACATAAAATGAAAAATTTTAGAATGGACAAGACAGGGTGATCCTTTAATGTATCATATGATCATAACCTTATATCAGAAAGTGAAGCCAAACAATCGCCTAAATTTAGCCGTTTTGTATTTGCCTGTTGCTCACCAGTCTAACCAATTTCGACAAAATGAAAAAAAAATCTGATTGGTTCTTTTGTATCAAATTTTAAGCAAATAAAAGAAACATAGAGTTTTTGAGCAAAATACTTTTCACAGTTAAATTCTCCATTTCTCTGCTGTAATACCCAAAACCAAAGGGTGGTATCTCATAATTATATAGTTTACAGGAGTATGCAGATAAGTAGTTTAAGCTTTTCACCGGAACATCGTTTTCTTCAAGAATTTCTGTTAGAAAATTTTATCAAACTAAAGTTTATAGCAAGGTATCGGGAATCCCTCTTGGGTATATGGCATAAGAATACATCTTTTAATTTTTTAGGTCGAGGTATTGAAACAGTTTTGTCTCCAATCCTCTTCCTCTTAAGTCGGTCTATTTTACCTCGTAATCATAGGTCCTAACCTTTTCAAGTAAAAAAAGTGAGATACGTGTTATGCACGTGTTATCTTTTTTTTGTTTTTTACATGATGATAAGTTAATGCAATGACGATGTTTTCAACTGTACAGGAGATTTTGCCTATTGCGAACACCAAAGTTAGCAAAATATTTTTAACAATTCTTAACACTTCCTTTCTTTTTCTGGATTTCCATTTGAATAAAAATAATGCGCACGAGTATTCTCCAAACAACTATTTTGTCACATATCCGAGAGCTTTTCCAGTATTTAAGAACATCTGGAGAATTAGATATTATAGCGAAAGTCAATGTGATAATTTTGAAGAAACAAGTATTTTTTCCAAGTTACCTCGAGACTTTTTTTTTAATTCATATAAATTATTAACTTTTACTGAAAAACTAAAACGAGTTTAGTATATATAAATAAATGAAATAAATAATTTTGAAACAAAATCACTCCTATCAGACTGGAAATTAAAACACAGACAAGAAAAAAAAAATAGTGACAAAAGACTCACATCCAGACAAAAGTTAAGCAAGAAGTGACGAAAAGAGCAGTTTGAAACAACCGTCGACATGGCAATACCATAGGCATGTTATTTTACGATTATTTAATATTAGTGTCATATTTCATGTATCATGAAGTAGACATATTAATTCAAGTAATACATACACGAGCAACTACCTCACACCATAAAGGAAAATGATATTCTGAAAAAAAAAACAATTTGACAAAGCTCGTAGAGCAACACATATAATTGGTAGAGCAAACACATATAAGCATATGTCACATTCAAAATGTATTTCTGGGATGTTGATTGAGACACGTACTGTAGATTTCGAAACAATCGAAAATGTTGAAGATCTTTTCCACTTAAGAATTTCCTTTTAGGGATATTTGTAACCCTCTGTTCTCGTGAATCACAGACAGAACAAATAAGTGGGCAGACAACCCCTTTTGATTACCTGAAAGAGTAAACATCTAAGACAGAGTGCACGGGAAATACGTTTGTTAGAGTGCATATTCATTTGGAGATGAATCCTAAGATATATCCTATCAACGCCATTTCGATTCTCTTATTTTGAGATTCTTCGATCTATTCAGCTTGTTGTATAACTAGGTAAAGCAGCATCTGCGCATCGAATACTTCGTCGTTAACGTGTCTTGTACTCCGAATCATGTGTTAGAAAAAAGTAATCTACTTTTCTTAGACATAAGAGAATGTACAGGATGGTTTGACACCATAGAGATAGAAAAGAAAAATACGTCAAATTCACGCTAGTTTCTGCTATTTGTTCAGTTTTTCCATTCTAAAGACTCCATCGCAAAGATTGGCGTGACTCTGTTGACGGCGAGATCTGACCGCAAAATTTCAAAGAATCTGACCTCTATTCTTTTTCCCATTTCCATGTTCCAGACCCCAAAGAAATGTGAAAACGCGAAAGTAATAAATTTATGTTATATTAAATCGAAGACTATCATTATCTGTAAAGGGCTGTGTAGTTTGCCAAATTGCAATAACAAGTTATAAGGAACATTGTCTAGCTACAATAGTATTTTCTCTCAGGCTGAATAATAATAGACAAGGAAACTCCATTTCGGGCTATTTGATGTAGTTGAAATGCAAGATTTAGAAATAAGGGGAATATCTAGCGAGATAGTACTCGATACTAGCAAGGAAAGAGGGAGCTTAAAAGAAGGTAAAGTAGCACGCACGTGAATCACTATTTGCTGTAAACATACCAAGTCCCTTTGAATGTGCTAGAAAGAAAATAGAAAAACTCGATAAAGGTACGCCGACAAAACAAAGTATTGAAAGATTTGTATTTCAGCGTGTTTTTAGGATATACAAGACGAAATTAAAGGTCAAGTCAATAGAATTTCAAGGGTGATTTGTCCACTCTAATTTAAGAGGATAGTGGTTTAGAGGATCGTGGAACTATGTTAAGAGGATGGCATTGAGAGGATGGTGGAACTACGTAGTCTACAATGGCGTCAATCAAGTGGCGACAAATGCCCCCTTGATTTTGCCCTACCTAGATTTTCAAAAAATCCTTGTCTGAGGGTATTTTCATTTAAAAAATAATTCTGCTTTGTATTTTCATTGAAGAAATTGAAAAAGAAACAAAACTCCCTCCCCCCACCTAAGCTCTGAAGAATCAATTTTTCCATCCCCACCCCACCTAAATTTTAGTGAACTAAAGCCATTAACAATCTATGTTAATGAACTAATATTCTTTCCCTTAATTTTAATTATGTTTTTTCAAGGGAATTATATTCAACCTATAATATTTATAAGAAAAAGTAATATTTCAACCGATAATTTAATTTCCACGGGTTACGTAGTAATTAGCTAATAAGTAAGTTAGGTGAATTATTTATGCATTCAGCCAGAGGGCTCATCTTCATAATCTCAGATGGCATTGAATTTATCACATACTTTCCCCATATTTCTCCCTTCATTTTTTCGTCAAAAGCATTCCAAACCAAACATATTTGCTGTCAAAGATAGAGCCTCAGGTGACTTTTACGGGGTTTGGCTTATTCCTCCTGGAAGTTTCTTCCCGCAGAAATCCACCCACGAAAAATTCCCCCACCGCGAAATTCTCCCCCGACAATCTCTTCCCTGTAAAATTCTCCCCATATTTAAAATTGAGCAGCCAAGGGGGAGTTAAAACAAATAAAGAACGAAGAAAGGTGGAGGGGCTGTGGGTCATTGTGTAGGCGGGGGGGGGGGGGTGTGTGTCAGATATCAAAAAGAGTGCATATTAATGTTTCGAAAACTCATATCCCAGGGGTTGGAAGCATGAAAATAGGTGATATAGAATTAATTTACTCAGGCAGGAAGGATGGAGTACATAGACAAGGAGTAGGGTTCATGATGAATAAGGAAGGTGTTAAGCCTTGTTTAGGCTGGGAAGGTATAATTGTAATAATATTTTAATAATATGTCTAAAGAATTATAATAGTGTTCTTATGTCTAAGAACAGTAAGCTACTAATTTTTTCTACAACATGATTCGGAGCACAAGAAACGTTAACGATAAAGTATTCGATATGCAGATGCTACTTTACCTAGTTATACAACGAGCTGAGTGAATCGAAGAATCTCCAAATAAGAGAATCGAAAATGGCGTTGATAGGATATATCATCGAAGGATTCAATTCCAAATGAATATGCACTCTAACAAACGTATTTCCCGTGCACTCTTTCTTAGACGTTTACTCTTTCAGGTAATCAAAAGGGGTTGTCTGCCCACTTATTTGTTCTGTCTGGGATTCACGAGAACAGAGGATTACAAATATTCCTAAAAGGAAATTTCTAAGTGGAAAAGATCTTCAGCATTTTCCATTGTTTCAAATCTACAGTACGTGTCTCAATCAAAATACCAGAAATACATTTTGAATGTGGCATATGCTTATATGTGTTTGCTCTACAGTGGAGTTTTTCCAATTCTTTTCTTCGGAATATCGTTTTCCCTTGTTGTGGAAGAAGTTGCTCGTATATGTATTATTTGAATCAATATGTCTAAATTATAATGTATGAAATATGACACTAATATTAAATAATCATAAAACAATATGCTTATGATGTTGCCATGAAGACAGTTTTTTTTCAAAATTCTATTTTTTTTCAGTTCTTGCTATAAAGCTTTGTTTATATGTGGGTCTTTTGTCACTAGCGGATCCAGGGGGCCGGAGGGGAAGGGGTCCAGGACCCCTAAGATTTTTCTAGCGTCCTCTTTTCCTGTTTTTTTTCTTTTTTCACTTTTTTTAGAATAAATTTGTCAATTTGTCAATAATTGGTAACTTTGTCATTTTGTACTCCCCCTCAAGATTTTGCTCATTGGCACCCTTGTCACATTGGGCCTTCCCCGAGGTTTTGCTCTAGATTCGTCCCTGTCTTTTGTTACTAATTTTGTTTTCCTATCTGTGTTTTAGGAGTAATTTTGTTTCAAAATTGTATATTAAATCTACTATTAAATCGTTAATTTAAATCTACTAAACACGCTTTAATTTTTCAGCAAAAGTTAATAGCTTTATATAAATTACAAAAAGTCTCGAGGTAACTTGGAAAAATACTTGTTTCTCCAAAATTATCTCATTGACTTTCTCTATAATATCTGATTCTCCAGATGTTCTTAAATACTGGAAAAGCCCTCGGATTTGTGACAAAATAATTGTTTGGAGAATCCTCGTGCACATTATTTCTATTCAAATGGAAATCCAGAAAAAGAAAGGAAGTGTTAAAAATTTTTAAAAATATTTCGCTAACTTTGGTGTTCGCAATAGGCAAAATCTCCTGTACAGTTGAGAACATATCGTCATTGCATTAACTTATCATCATGTAAAACACAAAAAAGTATAAAAGGTAAAAAAAAGGTAAAGGATGCGGCACTAGACCCTTAAGGTCCAAACCGGCGGTGCTGATCTCCGTTTCGTGGCCCTTCAGCCAGGAAGTGCAATGGGGGGCTGGGGGCCAGCCAACCTATGCTTTCGCAAACCCTTCCTGTTTTACCTTCCCCAGATTTCTCCAGGTACCCATTTAGAGCTGGGTTGACTCTGGCTAAGCTTAGAGGGTCACACCACACCACTGACCCGCGTCCCAAACTAAGAAACTGACCACACCAGGGATCGAACCCGAATTCACGGATTCTCAGCCCAGCGCGCGTCCACTTAGCCAGAACGGCTAAAAAGTATAGCACGTGCATAACACGTATCTCACTTTTTTGTTTGAAAAAAATTAGGACCTATGGAAGCGTAATGTTTCTTATCCACATGGCGTATCTGCAGAGGCGTATCTATTTAATAAGAGGTAAAAGAGACCGACTTAAGAGGAAAGGGATTGAGGACAAAAACTGTTTCAATACCTATACCTAAAAATTGCAAGATGTAATTACAAGATGCAATAATTACAAGATGGTTGTAAGTGAATATGTGATTAAAAGATGTAATCACGATATCCAGCTACAAAATTTAGTTTTACAAAATTTTCTAACGGAAATCTTTGAACAAAAAGAGTTTCCGGTGAAAAGCTTAAAGCATTTATCTGCGTACTCCAGTAAAGCTTGAATAAGATATCTGAATACGTAAGAACGACAGAAAACTTAAAGCCGACACCCAATTTTCTAGGAATCTCGGAAACAACATTTAACTTCTCCTATTCTGTGTTTAGTAAAACTTCCAGCTTTAATAAGTCCCTAAGAATGCCATTATACACCGTATAATTTGATATATACACCTTATATTTATACGACTACATTTTGAAATATTGGTAGAATATTCCAAAGCTCCTACTTTTCTTTATTATTTTTATTTATCATACTTTCTCTGTGGTTGCTCAATTATACATGCGGGGGGGGGGGATTTTCTACGGGGGATATTAACCGGGGGATTTGCCGGGGGGAATAGGTTTGCAACATCTCCCTCAACATCACATGAAATTTTCAAGTTAATACCCTCTGCCGTTCCTTAGTTATTGCTAATACGCCCTCATGAAGCATCATCCCGCTGTAAAACGAAGAGCTGAGGCCAAAAATGAAAGCAAATTTGATGTACAATGTACCAGAAAAAAGTTTCATAATTATCAATATGTGATTTTACCCTTCTCATCGTTGTGACCTCTTTCTCACAATACTATCAGAAGGCAACTATTCTGACATTAAATGATGACCTGAGCCCAAAAATTAAATTAAGCTGATGTAATGTCTACTACAAAACCAGCTTCATATTCATCGATAGGCTCTTTTTAATTTTCATTTGACATGTTCCTTTTAGCACTTATTGCCCATCAATTCGTCGACTGTTGGTAAAAACAAATTACAACAGAAATGATTTTTACACCTGTTGTAGAAGAAAAAATTGAACGACATATCCAAAGTTGCACATTCTAGGTCGACGCAAACTAGTTTTATTTGCGTATCGTGTCAGTTTTCTCACTTTCCTAACCAAAAAAAATAAATTCCGGCAATTGTTCATTTGTCTTGAACTGAGTTATTATTTCGATGTAAAAAGATGCGATGATTGGGAAAATGGAGTCAAATTTGGTATACGATGTATAAAAAAGTTTCATAATCATCAATATGGGTTTTTACACTTCTCGTTGTCGTGACCCCCATTTTTTTTTTTACCAGACCATCTTTCGCTGGC
Source organism: Artemia sp. Qi Xiang Cuo (assembly GCF_049724085.1). Lineage (NCBI taxonomy): Eukaryota > Metazoa > Arthropoda > Branchiopoda > Anostraca > Artemiidae > Artemia > Artemia sp. Qi Xiang Cuo. The sequence goes on from NW_028300808.1 coordinate 2,779,489, forward strand.
TAAAATGTTGGTTTTGAGATCTAATAATTAGTTAGCCTGAATCTGATCGTCGCTGGCTCTATCACCTGATGAGTCGGCCTAAAAAAAGTGATTGCAAGATGTTTATTAAAATATTAGAAAAGGGAAATCATCTATGAAAATAGTTTTCAGCAACCGACATTTAAAATCCCCCCTAGAATAAGCTATTATCAACACACTGATCAGTTTTCACAACCGATAAAATTATCGAATCAACTTCATGAACATTTGAAAGACAGAATCAAACTCCGACTAGTATTCACAATTTATTCTTTTAATTCAGATATCTAAGCTTCGACGGTCTCCTCATCGTTATAGCTTTCGAGCTTTGGAGAGTTAGAACATGCTGTCCCTTTGCACGTTTTACACGCTGTAGTGTAAGCTAAGCCATTTTTAAAGCAGCTACATCTTGTTGAGGTACATTCCAGTTAACAGGAGCACTTCACGATTCTCAGAAGCAGACGAGGGGCTGGTAGGACATCAGTAGTCAATGGATACAAGAAGTCATCTTTTTTTTTCCAACCCCATTCTTCGGCTTTAAGTTCAGAATCACGATCTTCACTCCATGCCTGAACTTGATGGAAAACCCTGTAACTGTGGAATTTAGCCGCATTAAAAGTTGGTGGTAACTGTTCTGGGTGGACGAACGTGCTAGCAGTAGTCACCTTCTTTTTAGAAACTTCTCTGCGGAGTTAATTCAGATTTCACCCTTTTGATGAGCCATATATCATGAGCAGAGCGTCTTCTCCAGCAACCCTTACTTTCTCCTTCGAAGCTGACTTCAGCATGAAAACTGCAGCTGATGTAGGAAAATCGGTATCTGCCATTAGCTTCTCCAGAGCAAGGCCTTTTCCCACACCGTGAATCCGTGAAGTAGAGTCATAGCCTAAGATGGCGTGAGCAAAAAGAATCAGATGACATTTCTCTTGGCCAAGCTTCTCTTTCAATTTTTGAATATCCCATATTCAGGGAGCTTTGTTCGACTTTGGCTCAGGTGCAAAGAATAGTTTCTTGCTTTATAGGTCACCATGATAACACAATAGAACCAAATGATAAGTATCATCTCCAATGACGGCAGTGTCGTAATACCGGGAAGAATCAACAGCAGCTTGCACAATTGGGACATCTGCATCACTTCATGCCTGAACTACGACGAAGCCCTTTGATCGGAGATAAACAGCCAACGCGCAGATAAACCCGACTTTGTTTTTCTTGCTGGACAAGAACTCGTCCTTTTTTATCTTCAGCTGCATATCTGATGTGAAGAAGATCTCACGGCCGATTATAAAACTTCTCTTTGACTGGAACATATCCTTTATGGTAGCTCCACAATCGCAGCCGTTGAAAACAAAAGTGGCAAATGGATTCTTTTGGGTCACGTAGCCCGTTACGTTTGTCACCTATGGAATTCTGTGCAGAAGACTTCCACCGTCGATGATATATCGAATGCCTTTGGGAAGGGGATTAAAGTACTCCAAAAGATTACAAGCCTGTGCTATAGCCTTGGCAAACTCTGGCTTGTTCGGAGACCGGAGCATGCAAAAACTGTCAAAAAGTGATGCTGGGTAGGAACACAGTTCGTGTTGAAAGTACTCAGATTCCGTGAGATTGATCCTCTTTGGTAGCGGGATAAACCTCCGAAAATGGAGAGTGGGGTTCTGTCTTTTGCAATCTTCACCTGGATTCTGCTTTGTAGTTATTTGAACTGCCTGTTGTTTTTGTCGAAAAACAAAATCAGCGACCAGCTTTCCAGACATGGAGTAAATGATTTTTAGGCCTAAATCTCTAGCAGAATCAATGTTGGCAGATACTTAGGCTGTCAGACCGTTGGTGATGTTTCTTAGATGAAGATCCCCATTAAATGGTGATCCATTTTCTAGGAAATTGATGACGATCTGGGTGTCTTTACAGTCTCTTAGTTACCATACCCTCCATCAGAAGATTTAGTGCAGAGCACTTTCATCGGTAAGGCCACCAGCCGTTTTGAGACAATGCTAGGGGTCGCAACGTTAAGGGTCATCTGTTAACACAAGATGCTTTTCAAGGCGCGATTATATTCTCAGTAGAAAAGAAAAAGATAAAACAGTTCTTTAATATAAATTTCCGATAATTTTCCTACGTACGGATAGATACATTAGTTTACCATTTCAGACTGTACATCTTTGGTTGAAATGATGACACAAATAAAAACGATCTCTTACCTTTAAATATCAAGTCAATGGGAAAGGAGAACATTCAAAGTGAAACTTTTTAGCTTGTTAGGTGTCAGATACATCGAATCTTTTGTATCTATATATGGCAAGATATCAAACACGGGCATTAACGTGACTCAATAAATGACTGTTCGGGGTAATTTTCAATCGTGACTTTTTAGCTTACGGCTTTATCCGGGAAATCACTTGGACAAAGCGTGGGACGAAGCTTTGATATTATTTATTGCATACGAAGGTCATCAAAGTGGTGAAGTTGCCTTCTGGTCTTCTAATATTAAGCGTTAACTGGAAATAAAAAAGCGCAAATTGATGAATATGAAACGGGTTTTCTAGTAGACATTACATCAGGTTAATTAGGTTTTTGGGCTCAGCTGATCATTTTGTGTTAGAATAGTAACTATTCTCACACAAAATGATCAGCTGAGCCCAAAAACCTAATTAACCTGAGCCCAGACAACTATTCAATAGTTGCCTTCTGATAATATGGTGAAAAAGAGGTACCAACGATGAGAAGGGTGATGTCCTGTATTTATTATTATGAAACTTTTTTCTGGTACATTGTACATCAAATTTGCTTTTCTTTTCGGGCTCAGCTCTTCATTTTACATTAGGATTGTACTTCATATACAGCAAAACGAGCATTTACCGACAGTTCAGTTTTTTAGAAAAAACTGAAAAATTGTCACGAAAAGCAAAAAAAAAATATTTTTGCGTCGACCTAGAATGTGCAAATTTGAATATGTTGTTAAGCTTTTTTTCTCTACAATATGGTATAAAAATGATTTCTGTTGCAATTTGTTGGGGGTCGACCCATATTTTTGTCAAGTTTGCCTGTACTATATAGCACAAGAGGCATAATGGTATGACGCACTCAAAACGGTTGGTCGTGCTGATCAGTACTTAAATGTGTCGATGATAATGGTGAATTCAATTACAATTTGATAGATATCAAGATTTATATAGGGAAAGCGAATGATATTTAATTTGCCTTCTAAGTGTTTTTCAGATGATGTTGTAGATGAATAACTGTCTCTTTTAATATTGTTTGATGAAAGTTGTGAGGGAAAAAAGAAAAGCTAGGTGATCAAGTCAAGTTTAGGCTCTCAACATATAATCAGAACATATAGGTGCACATTCACTCGAACTGGAATTAGAAAATCGCGGCAGGGCATGTACGCAGGGTACAGGGTTGCAGGCCTTCTTTTTTAGGTATCCAGACATTTGAAACTTTGTCATTGTTTTGTTTTTTAATTTTTAATAGAAATATTGTTGTTTTGTTGTTTTGAGGATTACTCTACCCAAAAAAAACGAGAAATTCTTGGATATTGGAAAATTTATACTAATTGGAAAATTTTGTTACTAATTCTGATGATCTAAATTGAAAATGGAAAGTTTGGGTTTTATGAGCTTGAAAGTGCATCAAAATAAGTTTTATCAAAGACGAAGCGACACACAAAAATAAACTCAAACAAGAAAATATGTTTAGCTAGACAAAAAAGGGGAAACCCAGATCCCCCTAAGACAGTTCCTAGGGCCCACCACTACTTATTATATTAGCAAAATATATGTGAATGCCAAGGGTTGTTTCTACGTTCCAATATTAATTAAAGGAGGAAGGCCCTCTCTCTCTAAGATAGCTTGACAGAATTTTATAGTTTTACCGATACTGTAACAACAACAAAATTGATCCTTCACTTCATAGGACTTTTAATACAGAAAATATTCATTAATTTTGAATCACTCAATGGCATACAGAGGTTGAACAATATATCTGAAAACCTAATACAAAGAAAATTATTTACGCTCGTTAACTATAATAAAGGTAATTTGAAAAATATACATTTCAAAGAAAAAAAAATTAAACTTTCAAATAATAAGTTTTTGCAAAAGAGAAAAATGAAATTTTCGAACAACAATCTTCCAGAACGTTCTATAGGCCCCCTTGCTTTCATATTGAATCTACTTCCCTTGTGTTTAATAGCATTAATGACAGCTAAAAGCATCTTATCTGATTAAAACTTGATTAATTATATTCATTTGCAAATGAACACACTTTGAATAAGGACTGTGTCAAGATATTCCTGCTTCGAAAGGAAAACATGTAGGATCGCATTTGGGGGGACTAAAAAGCCATTAACTGAAGTTGTCTAACAGATGGTTGATTTCACCAAAAAAAACAATAGGTTTGGAACAAAAACCAGGTGTTTTTAATAAATCGGTAGCATTTTCTTGTAGAAGCCACTCTTTTGCTAAAAGGACGATTAGGATATATTGACGCCGTCAAGCTTAACGCTTGACAGTGTTAATCTCAGGTGAGATTATAATGCTAGTCTCGCCTGACAAACTGAGTGAAATAAAGAAAATAGCTTTGTTTCACTTGCTGACTATCCAGACACACCAAAAAGTAGAATTATCATTTGCTTCTTTTTTTTTCTTTTTTTTTCAATGGCTTTTCATGATGACTACGGTTAGTTACATATTTTCCGAAAAAAAAATAAGAAAGAACATAAGAACCTATAATCACAAAATAAAAGTTCAAAATAGGGATAAAATCCTTTTCAATAGACAGTGTATAGAAAATTCACAAAAAATACCAGATATTTCGGTCACATATACGGTCACTGTATATGTGACCAAAATATCTGGTATTTTTTGTGAATTTTCTATACACTGTCTATTAAAAAGGATTTTATCCCTATTTTGAACTTTTATTTTATCGTCATGGAAAGGCAGTGTGGTCTCCGAAATTATCTACCTATAATCATTGCATCAAGGCAGTTGCGGCCTTGGACGAAGAAAAAATTGACGCATAAAAAAGGCATCGAAAACAATTCTAAGTCGCCCGAAAAAAGGGCATGGAAAAGGACAAAAAAAACTTTTTTTTTTCAAACCAATCTAAACTTATATCTAAAAGTCTCTAGGCTTAGTGAATCTTAGTAAAAAAAAGAATGGATTAGGGTAAACACAGATACACACACAAACACACACACACACACACACACACACACACAGACACACAGACTGAGAGAGACACAAATACACACTCAGAGAGATACACATAGAGACAGACACTGACACTCACTCACACTTTCACTCAATAACACAGAAACAAAAACAAAAACACAAACACACACCCAAAAGCAAACAGACAAACAAACACACACAGAGACACAAACACACACAAACACACACACACACACACACATACACACACACAAACACACATATACACACACAAAAACACAACCACACACCAACACACACAAAAACAGACACAAAAACACAACCCAAATAAACCACAAACACAAACACACCACACACACACACACACACACACACACACACATTCGTCTTCCCCTCCCCACCCGAAAAAATGTATGCATACTTCCCAACAACAAATACTATACGCAAACAATGGGCAATTTTTATAGCTTAGACATTTCTCCAGGGGCTCTGGGGGATCATGTTATCTCCAAAGACATAGTTATTGTGCCTTTCCACTATGCTGAAAAAAAATAGCTATCTCAAAATTTTGATCGGACGATTTTGGGATAAAATGGCGTCGGTGGGAGCCTAGTTGCCCTCCAGTTCTTTGGTCATTTAAAAAGAGCACTAGAACTTTTCATTTTTGTTATAATGAGCCTTTCCCGAAGTTCTAGGCCCACCGGGTTAATACGATCACCGCTGGGAAAAAAATAAATAAATAAACATGCATCCGTGATCTTTCTTCGGGCAAAAATTACAAAATTCCACATTTTTGCACATAGGAGCTTGAAACCTTTAAAATAGGGTTCGTTGATACGCTGAATCTGATGGTGTGATTTTCATTAAAATTCAATGACTTTTATGGGGTCTCTCTCCCTTTTTCCAAAAATGTGACAAATTTTCTCAGGCTCGTAGCTTTTGATGGTTAAGACTAAGCTTAATGAATCTTATAAATTTGGAATCATCATAATAGTCAACTCTTTTTTTATATCTATTGATATCAAAATTCCGTTTTTTAGAGTTTCGGCTACTATTGAGCCGCGTCGCTATTTACTTACTGTTCGTTATCACGAACTGTTTAACTATCCAACATAGCTGCTAATGATTTATACAAAAATCAAGTTAATTGAAAAATGAACAGTAATAAAAAAAAAGAAGTAATTTTATAGACAGTAAAGAGCAAAATTGAAGCTTAAAACGACCAGAAACTTGCTCATATAAAATGTATATTTAAAAAGAGGTGGAAATTACTCTGAGTAAAAAAAAATGAGATATACACCTTACAGAAATTGTAACAAAACGTAGAAACAAACGAACATAAATTACCACAAGTTGGGATACCCCCCCCCCAAAAAAAAAAAAAACTAAGTGAAAAAATAAAATACACCTTTATTCAGTTTTTCTTTTCTGTCTGACATTAAAAAATTGCAACACATCTGAAGCTTCTAGTAATCTTTTTTCGATTTTTGTAAAGTTGTAAGGAAAGAAATCCAAAATGAACTTTGAAACATCAAGAGAATGTAACTGTGAAAAGGTAAACCATAACAAAACACTACTGAAATATTCCAACTCATGCATTTCAACGAAAGAAATCCAAAAAATTAACTTTTAAAAAATCAAGAGAATGTAACTGTGACAAGGTAAACCACGACAAAACACTATTGAAATATTCTAACTCTTGCATTTCAAGGAAAGAAATCAAAAATGAAATTCTAAAAATTAAAAGAATTTAACTGTGACAAGGTAAACAATCACAAAAAACTATTGAAATATTCCAACTCTTGCATTTCAAGGAAACAAATCCAAAGTGAACTGTGAAAAATTAAGAGAATGTAACAGTGACAAGATAAACCACGACAAAACACTATTGAAATATTCCAACTCTTGCATTTCACGAAATAAATTCAAAATGTACTTTGAAAAATCAGGAGAATGTAACTGTGACATGGTAAACCACGACAAAACACTACTGAAATATTCCAACTCTTGAATTTCAAGGAAAGAAATCCAAAATGAACTTTGAAAAATCAAGAGAATGTAACTGTGACAAGGTAAACCACGACAAAACACTACTGAATTTAAGTATGTTTCATCTCATTCGAAGACATGTAAAAAAAAAAAGTTGAAAAAAATATATCATGTTAAAAAAAAACCAAAAAAAAAATGAGGAGGGGAGGGGGGGCCAAAAAGTTAGAGGGAGGGGGGTGCCCTCCGAGTTTGGGGATAGGGGACCTATGGAGGGTTGAAGTCCCTGATGGTTAGGGTCGTTGGTGCTTATGATCCATGATGGTTCATACTCATGTATACCTCACTACTTGATCTGTAAGGATTTCTAAGGATTGTTCTGAATTTCTTTACTAAAATTCTTTTCTTGCCATATATATCTCTCTTAGTATCAACTTTTTAGTATACTATAACGTTAGACCATATTTTAAACTGACAACACTGTTCAAACGCCACTTGTGTATTATACAGAACACATCGAAGAAGTAAAGCTAAACATTATTAAAATTCTTTTCTTGTCATCTACATCTCTCTTAGTATCAAGTTTTTAGTATACTATAATGTTAAACTCTATTTTAAATTGACAACACTGTTCAAACACCATTGAGGTTACCTTAACTGCTAATCACTTTAACCCTTTTTCTCTATCGTCAAGTACATGCTCTGGAAAGGTACCAAGGAACATAAGGCAATTCAGAAACCAGTGGGGAATTCCCGCTCATAACTGCTAATCACTTTAACCCTTTTTCTCCATCGTCAAGTACATGCTCTGGAAAGGTACCAAGGAACGTAAGGCAATTGAGGAACCAGCGGGGAATCCCCGCTCGTAATTGCTAATCACTTTAGCCCTTTTTCTCCATCGTCAAGTACATACTTTGGAAAGGTGTCAAGGAACATAAGGCAATTCAGGAACCAGCGGGGAATCCCCGCTCATAATTGCTAATCACTTTAACCCTTTTTCGCCATCGTCAAGTACATGCTCTGGAAAGGTACCAAGGAACGTAAGGCAATTCAGGAACCAGCGGGGAATCCCCGCTCGTAATTGCTAATCACTTTAGCCCTTTTTCTCCATCGTCAAGTACATGCTCTGGAAAGGTACCAAGAAACGTAAGGCAATTCAGGAACCAGCGGGGAATCCCTGCTCGTAATTGGAGATCCTTCTGCCATCACCACACCACTTATGTATTATATGGAACACATCGAAGAAGTAAACATGTTAGTAAACATGACTCTCAAAACATGTTTGACCACATTATACCTTGCCAACTTAAAAAAAAAAAAAAAAAAAAAAAAAAAAAATGTGCACGTGAAGCTGAAGTGTAATTCCATGTGCAGTTGACAACAATAGCAATAACCAGTCTGGTAATCTGCCTTGGAAAGGTGCTAAGGAACGTAAAGGCCCCAAATAGCACAGGAAGGAACATAAAGGCCCAGAATAGCACAGGAAGAAACGTAAAGGCCCCAAATAGCACAGGAAGGAACGTAAAGGCCCAGAATAGCACAGGAAGGAACGTAAAGGCCCCAAATAGCACAGGAAGGAACATGCTCATGCTGAATCCATAGGTACATACTCTGGAAATGTTTTTCCTATAGGGGCAAGCAAATAGCATGGGAATTGCTATTGGGGCAAGCAAAATGGAACCTAAGACTCTACTACCAGGGTTCAAAGACCAGCCTGGAATGATACCCTTACGGATTTTCCGAATCGGGAGAGCTTTTTTTCAGCAAAACGAAGAGCATGACTGATTTTGGCTACATACATATCCAGGCAAAGTCTCGCGTCATATTTTGGCAATTTGGTTAATCTTTGCAAAGCTGGAAAGGAGTTCAAACTTTACTCAGAATAAAACGTATGCAACAAACAAACAAATCAGAATTGATTCTAGCCCAATCACGACGTGTTTTTAACCTAGGAGGAATCGGATAATTATTCTGTTCTTTGAAACCGTGGAGTTGGAAAGCGAATGTAATAGGCAGATGGTCAGATAATTGGTAGTCAGAATGTCATAGATAACCTTCACTAGTTCAGCAGAGAGATTGTGGGACACAGCGGCTTGCTCTAGTTTAGAATTCCGATCAAAATTGTGTATAAATGTAAAATACCCATTCTTGGCAAGAACACTAACATTATTGACGTACGAGCTGATTGATGAATCTCAATTTTCTACAGGTTACAATTAAAATCACCAGCAATTACGCAGGGCAAACCTATTCACTTTACTTTATCAAAATATGAACCAAGCTTTTGAACAGCAAGTGCGAATAATTGATCAGATTGGTCATTGCCGTAATCTGTTGGTAGATACACATTAATAAAGTACGATTCACAACCCAAGTTGCAAGAAAACAATCATTTGTTTCAAATGAACTAGAAAGAACGTCGGAAAGTACGAATGATGCTAGATCTGCCGATGGCCTACCTAACTTACTTAACTAGAGGGTACACAGAATGGTTAAGCACCTTTTAACTTAAGTAAATTCACACTAAGCTTAGTAATAAAATGCTCTTGAATAAAAATAATGTGAATAACTAGAAATAAGGTCACTTAGCACTGGTAGTTCACACAAAAAGGCTCCAATAATATTCCAAAACAAAAAGCTCAGTATCATGATCTCACTTTTAGCGGTTTACAATTTTCGGGGCCGTTAACACTTAAGCACGCATGACCCTCCATTTTACAATTAACACAAGTTGCAGTTTTCTTGCACGGGTGACCGGAGGTCGACTTGTGGTCACCCAATCTATACTTTGAACATAAGATAGGCTTCGTACAGTTCACAGGCACTTAGTCATTAATATGGTAATTAAAGCACCAGCGAGAAAAGTCTGGTGGGTACACAGAATGGTTAAGCACCTTTTAACTTAAGTAAATTCACACTAAGCTTAGTAATAAAATGCTCTTAAATAAAAATAATGTGAATAACTAGAAATAAGGTCACTTAGCACTGGTAGTTCACACAAAAAGGCTCCAATAATATTCCAAAACAAAAAGCTCAGTATCATGATCTCACTTTTAGCGGTTTACAATTTTCGGGGCCGTTAACACTTAAGCACGCATGACCCTCCATTTTACAATTAACACAAGTTGCAGTTTTCTTGCACGGGTGACCGGAGGTCGACTTGTGGTCACCCAATCTATACTTTGAACATAAGATAGGCTTCGTACAGTTCATAGGTACTTAGTCATTAATATGGTAATTAAAGCACCAGCGAGAAAAGTCTGGTACAGGAAGGTGCTCGTATCCAACTTCGATTATCCTTTAGGGATCTGACAAGCTCATTTCAAGATTGGAAGTAGACCTTCAATGCTCGTTATTTTTCACACTGCACTGTTTTGGTGCAATTTGGTTCTTTAAACAAATTAATTTAAAAAAAAAAAATTTTACACAAAATAATGTTTTCAAAGAAAAGTAAAGAACTCCATTGAACCAAAAATGAGCAAAAATAAAATAAAATAATCTACCAAGCGTGAAACTACCACAAATCAGCATCGATAAATAAATGAAACCGAAAACGAACAGAACTTAACATGAGTAGGGCTCAAAACCCCTATGCCTTCCCAAAACCAGAACAAAATTTGCACTTTACTGAAAAAATATAAATGTTTTTACTTTTCTAACTTTACTAAATCAACTAATATTAACATTTTGATTACTAAATATCAGTATATGTATATTAAACTGATAATACACATTCATTTGTAATTTTTTCAGTAAAGTGCAAATTATGTTCTGGCCTTGGGAAAGCTTGGGGGTTTTGAGCCCTACTCAGGTTAATTTCTGCTCGTTTTAAATCTGACTCGGTTATTTATTGTAATTTCTGTTCGTTTTGGGTTTCATTTATCTATCGATGCTAATTTGTGGTAGTTTCAACGGTCGGTAGATTATTTGATTTTATTTTTGCTCATTTTTTGATTAGTGGAGTTCTTTACTTTTCTTTGAAAAACTTATTTTGTGGAAAAAGTTTTTTAAATTAATTTCTGTTCGTTTTATATTGACAGCCTTCTCAGGGAAAAAGAAAATAGTTCTTTAAATATTTTCGTTTTTTTAAAGCTTTATAGTTTGGCCTGCTATTTGCACGCTGGAGAAAAATTTTCAGCAATTTTTAACACATACAGCCTTTTAAGGCAACATTTTGATTTAATCTTAAGGCAACATTTAGTTTTTAAACATAATGGGTGGATGGGAGGGTGAGCGAGGGAGGGGAATTATTTGCCCTTCAATCACTTTCGAATATTAAAAAGGGCATTAGTCCTTTCTATTTTCAATCGAATGAGCCCTTTTTGAAGTTCCTAGGACAACTCTTGATATGTGTTGGGGAAAAAGGTCGGCATGAGAGGGGGGTTAGTTGCCCTCCAATTACTTTTAACTATTAAAAAGGGCACTAGCCCTTTGAATTTCCAATCAAATGAGCCCTTTTCAAGTTTCTACGACAAAGCTTCCAATAAAAACCACATATGCCCCCAGGGTATAACTGACAACCCTTCCCCTGAGGGATGTGGGGGGTGTCATCCTCAAAGATATAATTTCCCAACCTTTCAAATACGTCGAACAAAATGCTATCTCAAAATTTTGATTGGATGTGTCTGGAGAAATGGTGGGCGTAGAAGGGGTGTTAGTTTCCTTCCAATCACTTTCAACTATCAGATAGAGCACTAGCCATTTGTATTTCCAATCAAATGAGCCCTTTTCAAATTTCTACGACAAAGCTTTCAACACAACCTTATATTCCCCGAGGGCATAACTTAAAACCCTTCCCCTGAGGGCTGTGGGGGGTTTCATCCTCAAAGATATAATTTCCGGACCTTTCAACTACTTTGAACAAAATGGCTTTCTCAAAATTTTGATTTGTTGTGTCTGGATAAATGGTGGGCTTGGAAGGGGTGTTAGTTGCCTTCCAATCACGTTTGACTATTAAAAAGGGCACTAGCCATTTCTATTTACAATCAAATGAGCCCTTTTTGAAGTTTCTACGACAACGCTTTCTATAATAACCTTATATAACCCCAGGGCATAGCTTACAACCCTTTCCCTGAGGCCTGTGGGGGGGGGGTGATCATCCTCAAAGACCTAATTTACAGAAATTTCAACTACGCTGAACAAAATGGCTATCTGAAAATGTTGATTGGATGTGCTTGGGAAAAAGGTGGGAGTGAGAGGGGGGTTAGTTGCCCTCGAATCACTTTCGACTATTAAAAAGGGCACCAGCCCTTTGAATTTCCAATCGAATGAGCCATTTTTGAAGTTTCTACGGAAAAGCTTTCTATAAAAACCTTATATGCCCCCAGGATATAACTTACAACCCTTTCCCTGAGGGCTGTGGGGGAGTGTCCTATTCAAAAACATAATTTCTATCTGGAAATCAGCTACGCTGAAGAAAATGGCTATCTGAAAATTTTTATTGGATGTGTTTGGGGAAATGATGGGCGTGGAAGGGGTGTTAGTTGCCTTCCAATCACATTCGACTATTAAAAACGGAACTAGCCATTCCAATATCCAATCGAATGAGCCCTTTTCCAAGTTTCTATGGCAACTCCTTTGATACGAAGTGCCCTGGTCTAAAGGAAAAAAAATAACACATCGTGGCAACTTCGTTCTTTGCTTAAGCAACACGATTGCGCTGCCTATGATATTGATGCAATTTAGTGCAAGTTCTTTAAGTTTGGAGTCGTCCAGATGGTCTGGAACCTGCTTAGCAGCTGCAACAAAGACAGAAATTCTCCTGTTCAGGTAGGTGCAGTGATCACCTACACGTAGGAATTTGCCAAAGGTCATAAAAGTTCTATATCTTAAAACTTTACCTATAGCACTTTTCTGTCTAATACGCATCCTGATTACATACTTCTATAAATACACACTCACTTTTATCACCTTTTTCATAAAACGGTTTAATTAATTTCTAACTGATACCTCATGAGAGAGTTCAGAACCCTAAATCAACAATCAATGTGTTTATTAGATACGACAAGCTTCCATCCCACTTTTCTTCGGTAGAGTTCACTTATCCCTCCATCAGCACTGGGACACAAACTACCGATAAAGGTTTTTCTCTCTGATGGATTTCAAATATTTGGAAAGGTTCTTGAGAACCACCACATAAGACACTTTGGTGGCAGAATTTGACTGATTTGACTGTTCTTGCGGTTCGGCTTGATGCAGTTTAGAAGTAAAATAGAAATTTCCAATAACGCTGTCGAGCTTCCGCGACAGCTCTTTCACTTTGGATTCAGCCGCAGCGTACACACCCTCTCCTAGGGTCAAAACTTTAAACAAATTTAGGAATGGGAACATTTTGCTTCGAATCTACGCAAAGTTTTGCACATGTCAAATATATTGTCCTCATCTTTCAAGCGTGCTACCAGGCGGCTTGAAATATTCAGTTCAGCATTTAGTAGATTTTAGCTTACAAAATTACGCTTCGATTATTGTAAGCACCCGCTATTTTTACTATTATTTCCATTTTCAGAACATCAGTAATCGATCTCTTTACAAAATTTAAAATCGGGCTGAAAACCAGCTTATCGATCATATTGCAGAAAATATGGGGGAAAAAATTATTTCACTACTTGCAGTAAATATCTATTGTAAAAGCATCTATTATTAGGTAAAGTAGATGGGGTACTTTATTTCAAGATGTCTCAAAACAACAAAGCCCTTCATTATAGGCATAAATTACCTTTGATAATGTCTTTTATCTTTGCAAATAGAGCTACACAAATAAACTAGAAACAACGCTTATTCATTCATCCAGGCATTCACAATTATTCCTGCATGATTGGCTTTAACCGGTGGTTGCACATGTAAGGCAGAAGAATAGTGGATGAGAGCATATTCAAATGGGAATGTAAAGTTTTAGTACCCCTTTAGACAACAGTAAAGGTCAAGCCACAATAAAAATAATTGATTCCAGCCATTTTGCGCCGTAAAACAGCATATTTTGTTCGAATTGGGCGAAAATAATTGGGCGAAAGAAAAGCAGATATGCTGATTCACGTCAGCACATCTGTAATCAAACGTGTATGCTGCCCATAAAACCCAACTGTTATTAAAGACCGTTTATCCAGCAATATTTACGGTCATACAGTATCGCATACCACTACTACTAACAACTCACTGCACCACCAAGCCACCAGAAACCAAAACAGCTGCACACGCTCCCCTCAATCTAAATCTCTTAAAAGATTCACCCGTTGCCCCTCCCAAAAAGTTCCAATTTCATTTAAAGCCGTCCTATATCCTCTTTTCACCCTATTGGGGGACGACCTGCTTTTCGTTTGACCCCATCTCAAAAATCTTCAAAGATTCACCCTTTGCTCCTCCCAAGAAGTTCCAATTTCCTTTGAAGCCGTCTTATGTCCTCTTTTCACCCTATTGGGGGGCGCCTGCTTTTCGTTTGGCCCCATATGGATGGTTCAAAAGAAAAATCTTTGAGAGCCTGCCATCTTGGGCTAATAAAATGTTTCCTAGCTATCTAAGCCTGTCTTTCATCATAGCCTTATAAATTGGGATAGAATCATATTGTTCGTAAAACTTGTTATTTGTTATACGGTAAGTAAAGCGGGTACCTAAACATATCCGTAGACAATTCCTCTGGAAAATATCTAACAAATCTTACTCTTTCATCCAAAGCGCCTACGTTTTAGAGCCATGCTCGACCACTGGCGCCATTTTAGCTTCCAATATTCTAGTCTTGGTTCGGAGACTCGTCTTTTTGTTCTTGCAAACTTGTTTTAACTGGGGGGAAAATCCTGAATATTCTATTTTTACATCGTCTGCATCCACGTCTTTATTAATAGTAGTACCCGGGTAAATGAGGCTATCCAGTCGATCGGTCTTACGCTTCTTCACTTTGATTTATTCCTAGTCTTAGTGACTTAGTCTTCTTAACATTAATTTTTAAACCTTTTTTTGCACACAGAACTCATAAAATCTCCGAAAATTCAATCATTTTGCTAATATTTTTATCTAAGATACTCAAATCATCTGCAAAATTAAGTCTAGGAGAGTATTATTTTTCCATTTAATTCCGTGCTCTCCCAAAGCCTTTACCGTGTTCCTGCAGACACAGCTCATCAAATAATCCATATGAACGGGGATGGGACACGACCCTGCTTAACTTCTGATTCGACACCAAATCAGCTACTAACCTCACTTCCTAGCTTAACCGCAGCAATATTGTCCTCACAAATGTTACTAATCACTTTAATTGGTTTTTCTGGTATACCTTACAATTAAAAAATCCTTAACTAAAGCTCTTCTATCGGCTGAATCAAATGCCTGTTCATAATCTATAAAAAAAAAAAGACTAAAAGGGTCTGATGATGATAATTCAGACCCTTCTCAATTAATAATCTACTAGTGGATATTTGATCAACGCATCCTCTCCCCTTGAAAAAACCACACTGATCTCTCCTTGAAACTTTATCTATAGTATCTAATAGTTTAATAAGTATTATCATGCTAAATAATTTTTACCTAGGATACTCAAATCATCTGCAAAAAAAAAAAATCTAGGATAGTACTACTTTTTTTATTTTATTCCATGCTCTCTCATTGCCTTCCTTAGGAAAGTCCACTAAAATAATCCATATAAACGGGTGTAGGACACAACACTGCTTAACACCTGATTCGCCGACAAATCAGCGTCTAACCTCACTTCCTAAATGCACTAATATTGTTCCCGCACATAGAACTAATCACTTTAGTGCGCTTCAAGGATATGACCTTTACAAAAGCTCTTCTATTGCCTGAATCAAATTTCTGTTTGTAATCCGCAAAATTGAGGACTAAAGGGGTTTGTTTATTCAGGCACTTCTCAATTATTGATCTGAAAGTGGAAATTTAGTCAGTGCATCCTCTCCCCTTTCTAAAACCACGCTGTTCTTTTCTTAAAACTTTGTCCATTGCATCGCTTTGTCTGATTAAATAAAAAAAAAATTATTTTTTTAACTGAAAGTAAGGAGCGACGTTAAAACTTAAAATAAACAGAAATTATTCCGTATATGTAAGGGGCTGTCCCCTCCTCAACACCCCACTCGTTACGCTAAAATTTTTATTGTTTTAAAAAGTAGAGTTGTGAGAAAGAGTCAAACTTTAGCGTAAAGAGCGGGGTGTTGTGGAGGAGACAGCCCCTTTCATATACAGAATAATTTCTGTTCGTTTTAAGTTTTAACGTCGCTCCTTACTTCCAGTTAAAAAAAAACTTATTTTTTTATTTAATTTCTGAATTTTTTTGAATTAATGCAGGTTATGCTGAGAAATCCAGCACCCCCTTCATGGAATTATCTTCCCCAATAAAAAATTTATCCATCAAAAGATCCTCCCATGTAAGGAGCTTGCAGACAGGAGCTTGAAACGTCTACAGTGTGATACTCTGATACGCTGAATCTGATGGTGCGATTTTCATTAAGATTCTATGGCTTTTAGGTATCCCTCTTTTTCGAAAATAAGGCAAATTTTCTCAGGTTCGTAACTTTTGATAGGTTGGACTAAACTCGATAGAACTTATACATTTAAAATCAGCATAAAAATCCAATTCTTTTGACGTATCTGTTGGTATCAAAATTCCGTTTTTTAAAGTTTCGGTTACTATTGAGCCGGATCGCTCCTTACTTACAGCTCGTTACCACGATTTGTTTGATAAGTATCGTAATTACATTAATTCTTTAATTAAGCACTCACTTTTATCACCTTTTTTTTATAAAAGGTTTTAATTAAACTCTTCCTGGAATCATTACGACGGTAATCGTTTTCTAAAATTACATTCATAACCTTAAGTAATTTATCTCTAACTTCACGATCACAACATTTTAGAAGCTCATTTAACGCTCTAACAGCATATGAGACCTTTTTGTTTATTATTAGTTGCCTATAAGTACTGTCTCTAACTGCTCTTTGTAAAATATTAATTAAAAAAACTTTCCGAAGAATGATTTTTTCAAAGAAAAGTAAAGGCAATTTTAAACGTAAGTTCAGGAGATACAAATACCTGTTAAAATTCAAACTCAAAACGACCAGAAATTACTATTAAAGAATAAATGAAACCCAAAACGAACAGAAATTAAATAAACAATCATAGCAAAAAACATACAACAAGTAATAATATAAATGAATAAATAGATCTTAAAGCGAGTAATGCTTAGATTGAATATGAAAATCAAGCTTAAAACGAAAACAAATATTTTGCTATTAGAGTATAAATGAAACTTAAAACGAACAGAAATTAAATAACAATTAATGCGAACAAACATTCAATATATATTAATGTAAATGAATAAATAAATCTTAAAACGAGTGAAATTTAAATTGAATATGCAAATAAAGTTTGAATCGAATAAAAATAACTACAAACAAGAGTTTGGGTATCGCTTATTTAGGCTTTTTTCAAAGTCTATACGATTACCTCTTTGATAAATAACACTTATATATGAACAATAGACAGCTTGCATAACTTGTGGACAGCGATTGACAACAATGAATGGATTAAAAAATAGCTCCAATAAGGGGGTTTAGACCATTTCACTTGCTGAAACAAAGGGATCACGACTGTTTGGAATTGACCTTAATAGGAATTTGTGTGCCAAAGCAATTTTGCATCTATACCAGAATATGTATTTTAACCTTATAATTGGATAATTATAATAGATTTCCTATGTGTTCTTCCCATACAAAAACCCTTCCCATAATTTATAAACCCCCCTTAATAAGTTATACCCCAGGGCATAACTCACAACACCTAACCCTGGGCCCTGGTGGGCTGTGTCGACACCGGAGTTTTTTGGAACTTTGAACTATTTTAACAAAATGTCTATCTCAAAATTTTTATCTGATGCATTTAGGGCGTGGAGGAGGGAGAGGGGCTAGTTGCCCTTCAATCTCTTTTAACTCTTAAAAAGTGAACAAGAACTGTCAATTTTCAATCAAATGAGCCCTCTCTAAAGTTTATACGAGCATCCCTTCCATAAGAAATAAGATGAAGGATTCGGAGAATCCTTAAATTACAATACATGCCCTGGCGGTTCTTGGAGAGTTGTCATCTTTCAGGACCAAACGTCTAAAACTAAACACTCACCTTAAGAAAATGGGTATATCAAAATTTTGTTTGGATATGTTTAGGGGCTATGTGGGCGTGAGAGGAGGGTTAATTGCCCCCAAGTTACTTTCGACTGTTAAAAAGTACGCAAGTCCTTTGAATTTCCACTAAGGAGACTGATTTGAAGTTTCTACGACAACGCCTTCTATAAAAACCTTATATGCCCCCAGGGCATAACTTAAAACTCTTGCCCTGAGAGTTGTGGGGGAGTATCCTCCTCAAAAATATATTTTCTATCTGGAAATCAACTACGCTGAACAAAATGGCTGTCTCAAAATTTTGATTGGATGTGTTTGAGGGAATGAGGGGCTTGGGGGGGGCTAGTTGCCCTCCGATCACTGTCAAATATTGACCAGGGCCCTCGCCCGTTAATTTCCAATCGAATGTGCATGTTTTGAAGTTTCCACGACAACGCCCTCTATAAAAACCTTATCTTCCCCCGAGGCAGAAATTAACACCCTTGCCCTGAGGGTTATGGGGGAGTGTCCTCCTCAAAAATACATTTTCTATATGGAAATCCACTACACTGAACAAAATGGCTATCTGAAAATTTTGCTTGGAGTTGTGTTTGGGGAAATGATTGACGTGGGGAGGGGGAGGGGGGCTAGTTACACTCCAATCACTTTCAACTCTTAAACAGGGCAGTAGCCCTTTAATTTCCAATCGATTGAGCTTGTTTTGAAGTTTCTACGGCAACGCCTTCTATAAAAACCATATACGCCCCTAGGGCATAACTTAAAACCCTGGCCCTGAGGGTTTTGGGGGAGTGTCCTCCTCAAAAATATATTTTGTGTCTGGAAAACAAATACGCTGAACAAAATGGCTATCGCAAAATTTTGATTGGATGTGTTTGGGGGAATGATGGGCGTGGGGGGGGGCTTGTTGCCCTCCAATCATTTTTGACTATCAAAAAGGGCACTAGAACTCTCGATTTCCAATCGAATGAGCCCCCTTTGAAGTTTATACAATGACCCCTTCCATATGAAGTGCCTCTGGGAAAAAATAACAATAAATAATAATAAAACATTGGAGCCGTATGACCTTTACTATAGGCAACGCTACAGCGTTGCCTCTGAAATCTTCCTTCTCTTCCAGATCACCACGGATTTTTTTCATTTGTTTCTATGTCACTTCCTACAATTTTATTACCGTTTAAAACATTCAAAAAATGTTCTGCCTATCTCTCTTTAACACTTTCTTTATTAATAATTGAGACCCTGTTCCTATCTTTAACTGAAACAAGTCCAGAGTGAATATTTCCTCTCAGTTTCTTAACATCCCATTACAAAATTTTACTATTATACCGTCTGGCTGCACCTTCCAGATCCCAGGCAATTGTACCCATAACTCTATTTCACGCCTCTTCAATTCATTCTTTAATACCACCTTTACTTCCCTCCTCTTTCTGTCATATGATTTACCATTCAAAAGCTTTTTGTATAAACCCCTCCTCTTTTCTACCAATCTTAAAGTGTTTTCGTTAATATTCCCAGCTGTGTTTCTAACTTTCCTCCCTAAGACACTTTCTGCTACTTCACAAACTATTTTCCTAAAATTACTTCATTATTCTTTTACACTGTCAAATTTTAAACATTCCAAATTCACGTTCAACTTTTTCTGGAAAGTTCCTCTCAAATTCTCATGCTGGAGTCTATCAACGTCATAGCATCTCGGGAGGCAGCTACCCTTGCTAAATTTCAGCTTTAAATTAACTCTCGACGTTACTAGACGGTGATCATTATTTTTAACATCAATTACGGCAGTCTTATATTCTTGTATCGAACTTGCCGGTCTTTGATTTATAATAGCATAATCAATAAGTCGGTAATCTTACCATTATTTGAGGGTCATGTTACTTATGAGCCATTTTATGACGAAATATCATATTGGTTGTAACTAAATTTTTATGCCTACAAAAATTGCAGCAGTCTATAAGAGTTGATGTTTTCCTTTGCTGTACCAAATTTAACCAGGCTAGGATACAATCTATCCCTATTTCTACAAGCCTGGGCATTAAAATACCCAAGTAAAAATACCATATTTCTACCCAAGACCAATTATATTTGTTCCTGCAGATGCATGCAAAATCCATCTGAGTCATTACTATCTCATCAGACGGTCCTACAGGGGCATATACCACTATGACTTTTACCTGAAACTTTTTGGTCATAAAATGAGTAACTAGAATTCTATTAGTAATCCTTTCCCAGCCAAAGCAATATGTAAAAGCTTCCATATTCATCATGAACTCTACTCCAACCCTGCTTTCCTCCTGAATAATTAAATTCTATACCGCCTTATTTCATGTTTCCAAATCCTGAGAAATGAGTTTTTGAAACTCCTGACTTCGTCAGTCAAAATGTCAATAGAATAGTTGTTTTTCAATGTTGCAACATTCCAAGTAGTGTTTTCTTATTATTTAATTCATCAAAATTGTTGGATCTTCAAGAAAAATGATAGGACCCACCAGTGCAGGTCTGGGACTAATGCAGATATTACATAGTAGAACACCAACTTAACTAGGGGATACTGGATAATTCAATAGAGAAGGGGTATCTAAATCCTCAAAAGTACACTACTAGGCAAAATTTCAAATTACTTTTGAGAGGTGCTTAAGACAAAATGTGGATGCCGTTCTTGCCTTGACTTTCCTTCATTTGGGTGAATATACTCGGGCAAAGCTGCAAAATTGGTACTGAGGGAGCAACTGCCCTCTCTTGTCTTAGAACATTGATTTTTAAATATATAAGCGTAGTGATAAAAAAAATTAATTTAATAAGGGAAACAGTTATACTCTTAATTAGAAAAAATACAATTGAATTTAAAATCAAATAGACTTAAATTAACTCTCTTTTTCAGAGCATTTAAAAAAAAAAATTATTTGGGTAATAATGAGTGAAGGGATGAAGGGGCCTAGTTACCTTGTTTATATTTAGAAGATCCTTGACTGTGATATTAAAAACGAACAAAAATTAAATGAAATTTTTTTTCAATGGAGATAAAAAGCGACACTAAAGAAAATGAACCAAAATGAAGGAAACTATTACCCTTTCAGCACCTTGGTCTTTACGCTAAGGTTTGAGTTATTTTTCCAATGCTTCAAAAACAAAACATCTATCTCATGAGCAATGTGATGAAAAGTCTTATTTCCTTATTACAATGCCTCAAGTACCAAAGGGCTTGTTTATTCGAGTTGATTTTAAGCAATAAAATTCTCATTTAAAATGTTTTGAAAGAAAACTGGCATATAAAAAACTCGAATTACCAACCCGCCAAATTGCGGCAAATATCACATGCTTTCACTAAAAGGCCTAGTCAAACTATAGCACAACAGTCCCATCAAATACAGGACAATTTTTGCTCCTTTTAAGTTTTAATCTCACTCTTTATTTTCTATGAAAAAACTGTACATTTTTTTATTATATCTAAAAACGTGTTTTTACTAACCTATCCTATGGTAATATGTCGTTTATTCTTTATGGTTTCATAGGCTATTTTTGCCAAAAGAGTTTCATTATTTTGAATCAAAGTTAATATTTAAAATGACAAGCAAGAGCAATCCCCACTGAAAGAGTATACTTCACTGTCCTTATACTATGAGGTTAAGAAAAGATATGAGGACGTTCACCTTAAAAAAAAAGTTGGCTGAATGTAACTGTCAAAACTTGGAACATAATTTAAATATTTCAGGAGCCAAAATTTGTTCAACCTTGCCAAGTTAAAGCCCCGAGATTCTGTATTCAAAAGGAGATGTTCCCTTTTAAATTCATTAATTTCAGGTTCATTGCCTTATTGAATCATCATTGAAAAAAAGAGAAAAAAAGGGGAAGATTAACATTATAAGCTTGCCAGTATATCTTCTTTCTATCTCAGATTGTGAATGGATGAACAAAATTTGGGAGATAAAATATGTTTGAAAAAGTTCTTGAATAACGAATAGACACAGTTATGGAAAAACCATCCAAAACAGTTTGAGCCTTGAACAGGTCTCGGCTTACCTCATGAGAGGCCTTGTTCAGTTAAATATATTGAAGCCTTTTTACTTAAATCATAATAAGAGTAAACTGACATTAGCTCGTACAAAATGAATTATTTAAGAAACCAAAACTAAAATTTTCAATACGACAATAAAAAGCAAAGTTTTTAAATTTTAGCCTCAAGCTGATCCAGGAAGGCTGCAGGTTGTTGTCAATTTTCTTTCTGGCTTTTTTCAGTAAAAACCTGGCAGTGATAGAATGACAGTGCAAAGATCAGATAGAGCCTATTTTATTTAAATTAACACAAAAGTGGCTGCTCTTCTATAGTACCTGAACCTAGAAACTCCCACATTATTAAAAACCCTTTGGTCCAGTTGACACTTAGAGAAATTTTTAACCAAGAAATAGTTAGTTAATAGTGTACCTCACATGAAACCTGAATTCAAAAATTGAGATCTAAAGACAACCTACCAAAAGCAATCATTCATAGCCATTAGATACATTCACCAGAGACATATCCGTGCCATATTTGGGTGAAAACGTATCCTCAGTCAACTATTGATGGTATGATAAAAAGTTGAAATTGTGAACAAAAAAGATAGAAATTTAGGATCACATAAATCGAGAAGAAAACATTATATTTATGAGAAAACACTGGGAACTTTTACACCCCTTTCCCCTCTTTCACATATCCGAACGATCTGTCTCAATAATAATTTGCCTCTTGGCCCTTCCAAATGTGACCTTATTTCGATTGGACAGCGCAACGTTCAAATCAATGTTGTTGTTTTTGTTTCTTTTTTTTGGGGGGGGGGGGGCTAAGATATATCTTTTGCGTAACAATGTAAGAGACTTTCTATTGGTCAAGATCAATATTCCTTGTTGTCAGTTTTCAATCATTTACTAATTCCCAGGAGAATAATAAAACAATGCTGGAAGAGAGTCATTTATGAGGTGCTGACCTTATTCTCACCGGACTTATCACTCAAAGAGACCTTGACTTGTCCAAATTGCCTTTTTGCCTACAAAGCATATTCTTTCCTTCAAAACTTGCGAAAGTATTATTTAAGATGGCCCCAAGGACAATTTTTCAATATTTTCCCTAGAATTGAATTTAGCTACAAAAAAAGAGTACTACAATGGCTCTGCATTTACACTTCAATTTCAAAAGGAGCATATAAACTAGTACAATATGAGGTGTCTACTTTTTAAACTATAGACGTTTATTTATGTTTTTGAATTTACCTACAAAAAAAGAGTACTGCAATGGCTCTGCATTTAAACTTCAATTTCAAAAGGAGCATATAAACTAGTACAATATGAGGTGTCTACTTTTTAAACTATAGACGTTTATTTATGTTTTTTAATTTAGCTACAAAAAAAGAGTACTGCAATGGCTCTGCATTTAAACTTCAATTTCAAAAGGAGCATATAAAGTAGTACAATATGAGGTGTCTACTTTTTAAACTATAGACGTTTATTTATGTTTTTGAATTTAGCTACAAAAAAAGAGTACTGCAATGGCTCTGCATTTAAACTTCAATTTCAAAAGGAGCATATAAAGTAGTACAATATGAGGTGTCTACTTTTTAAACTATAGACGTTTATTTATGTTTTTGAATTTAGCTACAAAAAAAGAGTACTGCAATGGCTCTGCATTTAAACTTCAATTTCAAAAGGAGCATATAAACTAGTACAATATGAGGTGTCTACTTTTTAAACTATAGACGTTTATTTATGTTTTTGAATTTAGCTACAAAAAAAGAGTACTGCAATGGCTCTGCATTTACACTTCAATTTCAAAAGGAGCATATAAACTAGTACAATATGAGGTGTCTACTTTTTAAACTATAGACGTTTATTTATGTTTTTGAATTTAGCTACAAAAAAGAGTACTGCAATGGCTCTGCATTTAAACTTCAATTTCAAAAGGAGCATATAAACTAGTACAATATGAGGTGTCTACTTTTTAAACTATAGACGTTTATTTATGTTTTTGAATTTAGCTACAAAAAAAGAGTACTGCAATGGCTCTGCATTTACACTTCAATTTCAAAAGGAGCATATAAACTAGTACAATATGAGGTGTCTACTTTTTAAACTATAGACGTTTATTTATGTTTTTGAATTTAGCTACAAAAAAAGAGTACTGCAATGGCTCTGCATTTAAACTTCAATTTCAAAAGGAGCATATAAACTAGTACAATATGAGGTGTCTACTTTTTAAACTATAGACGTTTATTTATGTTTTTGTTCCAGAACACTTTACGATACCTTAATTTACTTAATTAAGTCTTAGACCAAATACGTTCTTTTTAGGATATGTTTATGCTCTTGTTGATAGAAACTTCAACTTCAAACTCAATTAAATCTAAATTATAAACAACAAAGAAAAATTAAACAAAAAAACAAACTGAAAGTGGCCCGCTTATGGTTAAATGTCAAGGACATAAAAGGGCAGACAATCGAGACACCAAAAACCGCAACACCAAGTGTACAAAATTACTGACGTAAACACTAAATATACACATTAAAACACACACACAAAAATCATAACGACAATAAAAATATTAACAAGAGGAAGAGAGAGAATCTTCTAGATGTCTGTTGAAGTACCAAGATTTACGTTGAAGCGAAGCGTGTTGTTCAGTTCTTTGTTCAGACGGTTCTTGAAGACAGAATTTAGCACTGCTTGCACTGTCTGGCATTTAATCCCAGTCACTAGCTACATAAAGAGCAAGAAATCTCGTTTGATGCATACATTGCAACAGGACCTAGCTGAAACCAGAGTTGTGGGTTGTTATTTTCATACTCTTTTGCTCAAGACACTAGTATAAATGCAAGTGAAAAGTTTAAAAGTGAACTCCATCCGAGCTAAGGAAACGAGTTCACCCATCTGGACCTGTGGCTGGGATCCTAATCATTAGTATATCTTTGGAACAAAAGCTCATTGGTAGGTTTATGGCGTTAGAAAAATTATGAATGCTTTAAAGCAGTAAGTCTTTTACATTGTGGAGTATAATAGAGCTTCGTAAGTCGTAACACGGTTAGTGGCTTGTCTCTGCACATCATGATTATAATTAGCCCTTGAATATAAGAGACTCAAACACTGTAAGCAAAATTCCGGATGGGAAGAACAGGAAATTCATATAACTCAACAAAGATTTGACGAGATTTATTCATTATGGCTTTGACAGAACCTCACGAAAACTGTTGGCACAAGAAATTGCAACGGCTGACAGGCAATGACATTCCAGTTTGCCTTCACTCATCTCAGGGGCAATGGCCAGAGTGCCTTCATTCATCTGATCGTGTCATTTTATAAGAGATGTTTCCAGTTAAGAATAAAAAAAATAAACAGTACTGCACAAACGTAGGACTGAATATTTGAAAACGTTTAGTGGGAGATGCCATTCTTTAGACAAAACTGAATTGCACAAAACCCAAGCTTGGTCATTGGCAATACCAAACATATCAGCGTCATCTACAAATACAATAATCTTTTTTACGGATATGACAGTGCTGTTTGTGTATAGGAGAAAAAAGCTGCCCCTAACATGTCCACACAAAGTGCATAGCCCACTTTAAAAAAAATGAATGCAAACCAGTTGCCATAAGTTTCAGCTGAAGACGCTTGTGAGGGATCTTTTGGTAAGATCTATCAGTACAAGGTCGACTAAGAGCCCTTCGTCGAGTGAAGACACGTAATGGTTGTTTTCAACCTAGCCGGAAAGGGTACGATCCCAGTTGGTTTCATAATGAGATTTGGTTGGCTGAATAATATGTAAGCAAGATACCTATAATAATACGTTCAAGCAGTTTGGCAACATTCAAGATGATGCTGATGGATATGCGGCTTTTCCCCTTCTTATAGTTACTTATTATGGATTTCACAAGGTTTTCTCCTCTTCAAATAGTTACTTTGTGTCAAAAGACTACCAATGCGTTTTGTAGTGGCCGGGGCTTATGCGGGAAGTAACTTCGTTAAGCAGTTAGGGTAGCAGGGGATCTGGGTCGGCTAATTTATTTATATTTAATCTCTCAAGTCCCTTTGAAAAAATTTAATGGGATATCCTTATTTTTGCCGAGGACTTTTCAACAGCGTAAACGGGTAGAGGTGCAAAAGCGTCGACCGGTCATGTTGTAAGAACAGATGAAAATTGGGAATAGAGAACTTTGGCAAGATTAAAAGAATTTTTCACCTCTGACTCCTCATTTTTCTCTAAGAACTACTTGTATCTCGAGATTTTTACTGGACACGCAATTCCATAGCCCTTTAAGGTTAAGCTCAGTGTCAACCTATTCACGGAGTTGTTCAGTTTAGTTTTTAGTTTGTTCAAAGTTTTAACAAACCTTCTGTAAAGTGTGCTTTAGGTAAAGTGTGTCAGGCTTTACATGATATATGTTACTTCTTAATTTTGAGAGCTCAGTGGTTTCATAAGCTTTTTCCAGCCAGTTTTCTGGAGGATCATTACACTGAAAAATGCTTTAACAGTGGTAGAAATCAGCCACTTTAAGGGGAATCGCCACAGAGTATATCACTCTTTTTCGACAGCAGAATTTTCTATATACAAAACAGATTTAAACAATTGGACAAACATTTCTAGAGCTGAAATGAGTATCATTTTATGAGATAGGTTATATTGGAAGCCTATTTTCACTCTAAGGTCTTTTTTAGACTAATTCTCATTTTCGCTATCTTTTAGGCTACCTTATTTAAGCTTTACGGTTTTATTTGAAAAACAAGAAACTGATATGTACAAACACTAGCTATGAGACTTAAGCTTATCTAATTTCCCTTAAAATGATCAGCGATTTCTCTTTGTCTTTTCTTTTTTTTTTCCTATTCTTTTTTTGGTGGTTAGGTTTTACAGTTTTGAAGTATTGTGCCACAAAACAAAACCAGTCAATCTCCATCAGTTTTTCTGAAGGAAATTAAGAGCAAACTTAAAACACAAAAAGTAACAAAAATTAGCCTATCGCTTCGCAGTCTGATGAATATAGAAAACACCTCATGTAAACGGATACATGATATTTCTCTAAATTCATAGAACTTCAAAAATTAGCACTTTACTGGAAACACAAAACAATTCATAATTTTTTAGAGTGTAAACAGAAAGCGCCTTAGGATCTTTTTGACTTTTGAAAAATAAACTATTTTAGAACATGCTTATATAATCTGAATCTGCTTAGTTTGTATGGTGCTCATTGCAAGGTAATGGGCTAAATGGCATGGTTCAGCAGAACATCATTGTGAGAGGATTTTCTATAGAGGGAAAACTGAAGAAGAGCAGAAAATCTAGAAGCATTGACAACAGACTCTGTAAGGTGGTGGAGAGGAATGGCTTGCCAGCAGCACTCGTTCACCCAAGAAATTACTAAAATCACGAAGAAAGGGCTCAGTTTAGGGCGACTTTCTACCACCAAGTCTGGGGTAAACGACATACAGCATAGTTTTAATGATGATCATGATATAGATGATGCAATTTTACATGTTACCTCGTTCATGTCAGCCAACGATCCTAGCCCTAGAATGACCTCAATCTGAAGCAAAAATCCTCTCAGGTTTTCCGTCTCAATAAAAAGCGCTGTTTACTTTGGCAAATTATACCCGTCAGCTTGCCAAACCAGAAAAACTGGAGATTGTCCTTAGAGAGATAGAGGCATACATATTGAATGTCGTTTGTCTGCTGGAGAGTGGAGAGTCACCTCTCCAAAACAAGTGATAAAACAAACCTATTGGTAGCATTTTTCTTGCTCTCTGGCCACAAACATGGGGTTCAGCGTCACATAAGGTCTTTTTAACAAAGTTATATCTAATGAAAAAGTTTTTAGTGAGCCTATTGACCGTAACCGAAAAAGGGAGGGGACTTAGGAGAGTATCATGGGGTACTCAATCATGAACAAGGGGAGGATTGAAATAAGGATCCAGATATTTGACTACTTTTGATCTATTTGATAAAGAAATGAGGCAACTAATTTCACCAGAATAAATTCAATATCAAATTCATTGACAAATTTCTCAACAAATACATTGTGATTAGCAAGGTCAAATGCTTTTTCTACATAAATAAAAATTAAATTTAGTAAATTTAGCCTTTTTAATAATTTTACCAATGGATTCGTTAAGATATATAGGATAAGATATTATAGGACCGTTGGTTCGATACGATCACCCCCGAGGATAGTAAAAGAAAAACTACTACTACTACTAACAACTCACCGCAGCACCAAGCCGCCTGAGGCCAACACAGTTAAGCACGCTCCTCCTCCATCCAAATAATAAAAGGAAAAAGACAAAAGGAAATAATAAAAGGAAATAAAAGGAAAAAGTTGTTTTAAAATTTAGTTACTAACAAAATATAGTTAAACCTAGAGAACACAAGAAGTCGTATACAAATTTAGTTAGCGAAAAAAAAAGTTTCAGTAAAACTTACTTAACAAAAAAAGGAACATGTAATAGAATTTAATTAGGGAACAAAACAAGTTGTATTAAAATTAAGTTAGTAAGAAAATACCTTGTATTAAAAAAATATCTTAACATTTAGATATCAATAAGAAAACTAGCCTTAAAATTAAGTTAAGAAAAAAAATTATTAAAATTTAGTTACCAAAGAAAAAAGAAGATATATTAAAATTTAATTATTTAAAAAAAAGCTTTATTAAAACATTGTGAACAAAAATAAACTTAAAATTTAGTTAGCGAGAAAAAATAGACAATATTATTAAAACTAGAGGAACCAAAAAAAGGATTGTATTAAAATTCTGATGATAAAAAAAGTTGTATTAAGACTTAGTTACCACGTAAATTATGTGACGTAACTTATATGAATGAAACATACATTTCTTACATTTCATAAAATACTAACTACGACTCGGCGGAATAGTTTTGTCACATATTACAAGAGAGATACAATATTATTTCAACATTTGAGATAATACTTAGGCAATGATTCTTGATTTACTAGTCTCAGCAGCTTTTGCCCACGTATCTATCTTCAATGAAACCTAAATTATAGGCAGCGCAATAGCGCTGCCTAAGCAAAGAACGATGTTGGCACAATGTGTTATTTATTTGTTAAGACATCCACTTCGTATCGAAGTAGTTGTTTTAGAAACTTCAAAAAGTACTCATTCGATTGGAAGTTGAAAGGGCTAGTGCCCTTTTTAACAGTCGAAAGGATTGGAAAAACTAACACCCCTCCGACACCCACCATTTTCCCAAACAAATTCAATCAAAAATTTCAGATAGCCATTTTGTTCAACGTAGTTGAAAGATCCGAAAATTAGGTTTTTGAGGATGAAAATCCCCCTAGAGCCCTCAGGGCAAGGGCCGCAAGTGATGGCCTGGGGGCAAATAAGGCTTTTATAGAAAGTGTTGTTGTAGAAACTTCAAAAGGGCTCACTGGATTGGAAATTTAGAGGACTAGTGCCCTTATTAATAGTCGAAGGTGATGGGAGGGCGAATGCCCCCCCTCCCGCCCATCATTTCCCCAAACAATTCCGATCAACAATTTGATATAGCCATTTTGTTTAACATAGTTGAAAGGTCTGGAAAGGCCGTTGTCGTAGAAACTTCAAAAAGGGCTCATTGGATTGGAAATTGAAAGGGCTAGTGCCCTTTTCAATGGTCGAAAGTGATTAGAGAGCAACTACCCCCCTCCCACGCCCACCCTTTTCCCAAACACTTGCAATCAAAATTTTGAAATACGTATTTGAAAGGACCGGAAATTATGTCTTTGAGGATAACAAATCCCCCCCCCCAGCCCTCAAGACAAGGATTGTGAGTTATGCCCTGGGGGTATATAAGTTTTTTTTATAGAAAGCGTTGTCATAGAAACTTCAGAGGGGTTCATTGGATTGATAATCAGAAGTTCTAGTTCTCTTTTTAAGAGTCAAAGGGATCGAAGGGAAGCTACCCCCCCCACACGCACACACACGTCTTATTGTCCCGGAATGCATCTAATAGATATTTTGAGATAGTCATTTTATTCAAAACAGTCTAAATATCATATAATAAGGCTTCTGGGGTTGAAATAAACCCCAGAGTCTAGGGGCAAGGGTTGTAAGTTATGCTTATGGGGTGTTTAAGGTTTTTGTGGAAGGCATGGTTGTAATAACTTTAGAGGAGGCTCATTTGATTAAAAATCGGAATTTCTAGTTCCCTTTTAAGAGTCAAAAGTGATGGAGGGCAGCTAGCTACCTCCTTCTTCCGACAAACCCTCTTCACCAAAATAATCTTATTAAAATTGTGAGATAGCGATTTTGCACCAAATCGTCCAAAGAACTAAAACAATACCTCTAGGTTGACGCAACCCCCCAGTGCCCTGGGGATGGGGTTGTATGTCATGCCCTGGGGGTATATAAGCTTTTATGGAATTGGTAGTCGCATAAACTTCAGATGGGGCTCATTTGATTTGAAATTGAAAGTTATAACGCCGTTTTTAAGAATCAAAGTTTTTTTTAGAGCAACTACCCCCCCACCCCCCAAGCTCACATTTCCCCAATGACATCCAATCAAAATTTGGAGATAGCAATTTTGTTCGTTGTGTTGAAGGGACTGGAAATTATGTCTTTCAGGAAGACAACCCCACCCCCACAGCTCTCAGGGCAAGGGTTGTAAGTTGTGCCCCGTGGGCATATAAGGTTTTTTATAGAAAGGGTGGTTGTATATACTTCGGAAGGGACTCATTGTATCGGCAATCTGAATTTCTAGTGCCCTTTCTAAGATTCAAAGTGATGAGAAAGCATTTACCCCTCTCCCCTTCCCAAAAAGAAAAGAAAACGTAGTGTTTTCCCAAAATATATCGAAATAAAATATTTTGAGACAGTCATTTTATTCAAAGTAGTCCAAAGATCATATAACAAGGCTTTCGGGGCTGATACAAACCACCAGAGTCTAGGGGGCGAGGGTTGTAAGTTATGCCACGGGGTATTTAAGGTTTTTATGGAATGGACGGTTGTTTTACTTTAGAAGAGGCTCGTTTGGTCGGAAATTGGAAATTCTAGTTCCTTTTGAAGGTTAAAAACTGATGGAGGGCATTTAGACAACCCCCCCCCCCCGACAACCCCTCTTTCAACCAAACGCATCTGATTGAAATTATGAGATACCGGTTTTGTTAAAAAAAATATATCAAACAGCACATAATAATGCCTCTAGAGGTGAAACAATCCCCAGCACCCTGCGTATAGGGTTGTACGTTATGCCATGTGGACATATAGGGTTTTATGGGAGGTAGTATAAACTTCAGATGGGGCTTATTTGATTTGAAATTGGAAGTGATAATGCCCTTTTCATGAATAAAAGTGATTTAAGAGCAACTAGCAACCCCCCCCCCCCCTCCATGCTCATCATTTCCCTTAATATCTCCAAAGAAAATTTGGAGATAACAATTTTGTTCATCGTAGTTGAAGGTTTCAGAAATTATGTCTGTGAGGGGGACACCCCCCCCCCCTATATCTCTCAGGGAAAGAGTTGTAAGTTACGCTCTGGGGACATATAAGGTTCTTATAAAAAGGGAGGTCGAATACGCTTTGGACAGGATTCATTGGATTGGTAATCAGAAGTTCTAGTGTCTTTTTTAAGAGTCAAAGTGATCAGAGCGCAGCTACCCCCCCCCCCCCCCACACACACACACACATACATACACATACAAATACACAGACAAACACACATACATACATATACATACTCACATACATAAATATACACACATACATACACACACACACACACACACACACACGAACACACGAACACTTCATTTTTCCCGAGATGAATTCAATAGATATTTTGAGACAGTCCTTTTATTCAAAATAGTCCAAATATCACATAGCAAGGCTTTTGAGGTTAAAACAAACCACCAAATCCTGAGAGCGATGGTTATAGGTTAAGCATTTGGGGTATCTAAGGTTGTTATCGAAGGATTTTTGTATAAACTTTAGAGATAGCTCATATTGTTGAAGTTGGAAGTTCTAGTTCTCTTTTAAGAGTCAATAGTGATAGAGGTCAAGTAGTCCCTTCCCCCCAGCTACCCCTCTTTAGACCAAACACGTATGATTGAAATTGTGCGAAGACAATTTTGTTCAGAATGCTCCAAAGAACATGTAACGATGCCTCCAGGGCTGTTATATCCACCCCGAGTCCTGGGGCAAGGGCTTGAAGTTATGCCCTTGGGGCATATAAGGCTCTTATGGAATGGGTGGTCGTATTAATTCAGATGGGTCTCATTTGATTTTAAATTGGAAGTTATAGTGCCCTTTTTAAGAGTTAAAGCGATTTGACCCCCCCCCCCTGCACGCCCATCATTTCCCATAAAAAATTTCCAAACAAAATTTTGTGACATCAATTTTTTCAGCATTGTTGAAATGTTCAGTAATTTGGCGTAGCAATAGTTGTAGTAGCAGTAGTAGCATTAATAGCAGCATTATCAAATAGCACCTTTTTTTAACATCCTCAGTAGAGATGCCTTATTGACTCCGAACGGGGCACCAAATATGGGCATAGAGTGTTTCGACTTATTTCAATAGTTACAATATTGTCCAAAATTTTCACCTTGATACCCTTAGGTTTATTGGTAGTAGCATTAGCACCAGTAGTTACAGCAGTAGCAGTAGGAGTACAGTTAATAGTAGTAGTCTTAGTTTTAGTAGCAGTAGTAGTAGCAGCAGTAATTATAATAGTAGCAGTAGTTCGTCGGCTGGGAGGATGATTGTCGTATCTGACTCGAGACGAGTTTCAAGAAAAACGCGATTGAAGTTTGAAACGCGATATCTTTTTATTTAATGACGAAACCGGGATTTTTTTTATCTCGACTGTAGTCGCACTCAAGGGCTACAACCTGGTTGAAATTTCGTTCACCTGGAGCAACTGGATATTGAGATATTGCTTGTTGATAAACAGATACGACAAAACGCTCGCGGAAATTTCTTTTTACGGAAAACCAATACGACAATTTTGCTCTGAAAACTAGCAGCGTAAATGTCTTATCTCTTAGGAACTCAGTTTTTCAAGCTTTAAATTTTAATCAATTTCGAATATAAAAGCATAAGAAAAACTCAGCACTACTTCGGGTACAAAGAAAAATCGTTCCAACGAAACTGGACCTACTTTTTTATGTTTTATCGAAAAATGCTTTGTAGTATGCTTGGTCCTCCAGCGGCATGAACTTTAGGAGGCTTTTCACGTCCTTGATCTTTTCCTCAGGCAAGGAAGAGAGCCTAGGGAGTGGGCCTGGCTCAAGTAACTCCTCAATCACAGTAACTTTGGAGACTCCCTTCCTTTTTTAACTACTGCAGCCTCGGGTGCAATCTTCACCAGTTCATGTGAGGCAGAGCCAAAATTCTCCTTGTAATACACTCTTTTGTGCTCAGTTGAAACAAATCTCAGTTCCTTGACTTTTGTGAAGGGAACTTTCGAATATCCTTTGTATTCTTTGGAGCAGCTCTGAAAATCTAAGAAGTCAGAACTTTTCATTTGGATCACAATGTACGGTTCCTTTTTCCTAGCTTTAATCATAAGTCGAGTGAGGGTCAGAGGTGAATGAATTTCCAATTTAGCAAAGTAATGTTCGATGGCACTATGGACAGCGTCCACTTCTTGGATCGATGAGTGTCCTGGCTCGCAAAACTTCATTGTAATGGACTGAACACGGGGGAGCTTTTTCAAAGTATCCTGCATTTGGTAGCTCATGATACTGTTCCTATTTTGCGGGACACAGGAGTCAGACCACGTTATAAGCTCTTTGATATTTGGATGCCCTGAAAAGACTTTTGACAATATAGCCGCCACTGCACTTGCAATGTCATTTCCGGTCCGCCCTCCAATCAACTCAGACCAGAGAGCACAATAGATCTCCTTTTTCGTCTGTTTACTTGGATCTGGTTCAGCACTGTCCTTGTAATGCAGCACAGCAGTCAAGTTATAAGTATTGATCTTTCTTTTGTAAAA
The DNA here is from genome assembly GCF_049724085.1 of Artemia sp. Qi Xiang Cuo. Taxonomy (NCBI): domain Eukaryota; kingdom Metazoa; phylum Arthropoda; class Branchiopoda; order Anostraca; family Artemiidae; genus Artemia; species Artemia sp. Qi Xiang Cuo. Next base: position 2,813,728 of record NW_028300808.1, read on the forward strand.
GAAACAAGATGCGTTCCCTCTTGGCAATGCAAATACATTTTCCAGATCAAAACAGAGGACTGGCTTGGTAAGCAATCTATCCATATCTCTTTCTACTTTGGTTTCTGCTTTTGACCTTTTATGATTTTCAAAAATAGCTCGTTTTTCGTCAGAGACCGTAGTTCCATTCCTGCGTGCAACATCAAATTCTTCGCACAAATCACACCGGTCATTTTTTGGTGTGTGGAACGACAAGTTAAATTCCGTATTGAACACTTTCCTGTATACAGTTTCTGAGGCACTCTTGCGGCCCTCATCTTCGCACTTTTCACAATATAAGCTATACATCCGAGCCATGTTCAAGTTAGACTCCAAATATTGTTTGGAAGTCTCAGCCCTTCGATAGTGGGACTCGATCTTTGGAAAGGAGTTAATGTGGTTACGTATGAAGTCCATGTCTTCCTCTGATGTTTTGTTTTTGGCGATCTTCTTCCTTGGAGGCGTGGGCGTTCCGCAGGTATTCTTCTGCTCGTGAGCGTAGTGCACTCTCCTCTCGGTTATGTCGAACTTTGTCAGATAAAAAGATCTGCAAACCTGCCTTTCTTTTCCGTTGATGACAACAAAATACTGGTAGGTGTTTTTCCTCTTTGTCACTTGTTTTTTGTTTTTCTTCTTAGGCAGGCACTTTGTGGTTTTCAGATAAAACATTTTCTTCATTTCAGCAGACAATTTCCAGAAATTATCAAAAGCATTCTGTCTTTTTTCGGGTGGGATTTTGTGACATTCGTAGAAGCAATCTTCAGTACACTTTGAAGGCTGCACAGAACGGACTCTGCTATGAGTTTTCTTAGTCTTGGGGTTAACGTAGGCAGTCCCATCATTATTTGCTGTCTTGATCTTAGTTTTTATCCATTCGCTTTCATTCCTCAATCTTTTTCTCGTTGATTTTTTTCCAGGGTCAACGCCTTCTGTGCCATTCCTATTTCCAGCTACAGGCTCTGTAAAAGAATTTGAACCTCTCTCGACATCTTCAAAATAACTAGTTTCATTATTCCGATTAGCTTGTCCATAATCAGTCGAAACATAAACCAAGGGCAACGGGGACTCGGAAAGAACTCTTTCACCTGCATCAGCAAAGCTTGACTCGTCTTTGTAAGAAATGATGCTCGGTTCATTTGCTGATGAGCACTCAGCAATACTCGGTGCATATTCCGAATCTTCGTCAGAATTCTCAAGGTCTTCGTCAGAGCTGTAAAAAAAAAAAAAAATTATAGTGGTTACTCCAGCGATGGGCTCAGTGAAGAACTGCAGGTCAGGAAAATGAAATTTTCAGTAGACTAAAGATAGGCTTTGTAAGGATAGACTCGTCTAGGCCTAGTAATAGCAAAACATATTTTTAGCTCTAATATTTATTAAAGGGGAGAAATCAGATAAAGAAAAAAAGGAAATATACCATTAGATTTTCTATTTCCTTGTCTATTCCCCCACAAAGCCAGATACACCTTTAGGCTTAACAAAACAGTTTGATTTTTCTTTAAACTAGCTTTATTTGGCAATACACATCAGCTGCTGATGAAGAACTGGGTATATTATCCAAGCACCCCTGGTGTTTGGATAATCACTAACTTTGGACAAGCAACCGAGCATAATTTGATTCAAATAGAGCCTATATTTCCAAGCAAGCTCTTAGTCTAGCATATGTATAGATTTAGATTACCTTGTTGGGATTAGCTCAATTTGATCTCAGAAACTTTTTTATACTGAAAATTAAGCTTAAAGAAAAGTTAGCAAACCCTAGTAGCCTATTTTTTCTTTACAGCACATGTCTGGGATTGAATCTATTTATGTTTGAGTGGTTTTGTATCCTACAAGGCCTATAGGATCATGTGTTTAAGATTGGGCAGTATTTTCTAGAATTAGCCTAGAATTAGGCTATGCTTAAACTAAATTGTGTATTTGTCATTAGACTCTACTATTAACTATCAATGCATTCAAAACATTCAGCAATCCATATGGCTAAAATATTCAGCCTAATCAAATAGCCTAGGCTAGCCTACTTGTTCAAGAAAATTTGATACTTCCTTTGAGTTCTGCAAATTAGCAAATCGCATTATGAGATGGTGCAGTGGTACAATAATGTGCGTAAATAGACAAGACAATTCTGTTATCTAGGAATAGAACCATATTCCTAATTCAATGCTGTTTCCAAATCAAACTATATATGCACCAAAAATCATAACAAATCAGGTAGCCTATTTGATATACTCTTGGGTAAAGGTGCAGTGTAGCTCCCCCTGTACTATAGGGTGCAGAGACCCTACTCTATACTATACTATAGGGTGCAGAGGCCTAGAAGAAATCGACACTTTACCTGCCAAATTCATCAAAAATTGCTTCAAAATCCCTCGCCAAGTTTTTCATTGGACGCGCCATTTTCTTCTTCTCTGAAGTGCGTGACGGCAAAACAGCCAGATACGACAATTTTCCAATACGACAATTTCGCTAGCGGATTATCAGCGATAATGTCCGATACGACAAATGGTTTTTGGTCTTTTACTCAGGAACGGTAGCCAGTAGAGCAAAACAAAAAGCAGATTCAGATTCTACGCAAAATTTTACACTAGATGGCATTCATAACTCAATTTTGGCCGGAGATGCCTAATACGACAATCATCCTCCCAGCCGACGAGTTGTAGGAATAGAAGTAGTAGTATTATGATGCAAATATTGTCTTTTGGTTAGCTCAACATCCCCCACAACAAGCGTTGCAAGTTTTTATTTCACATACGAAACTGTTCCCAAGATATTGTGAACATTTCACCTTAATACCTACGCAAATAAGACATCTGAGTTGCGATTTGGCATTCATTCAGTGCGGAGATGAAATAAAATCTATAGTGATACTCTGCTTAAAAGAGTCATTAACCTGTTTGACAAGATTTATAAACCTTTTAATTGTGGTATATGATTTAACATTGGATTCAGAAGAAGATTGACCAATATTAATCTACCACCTGTTCTGTTTGAAACTGGGGACCGCACAAGTTTACGAAGTAGCCCCTCTTGCGAGTAAGTCCTCGTTTCAGGTTTTATACAAAGTTAAGCTGACAATTTTCCATTTTATAATAGAAAAAGGATGGAAGGACAGAGTATAGCATCTGCGCTTGAAGAGATAAAACAGGCAGTGTTCGAAATCCCTAGCCTGTCGAAGAGTATCGATGACGTTAAACTAAGCCTAACAAGTATTGAAGCTAAAATGAGAGAGTTTCTCTTAGCAAACGGAGACAGTTCGAGAATTGACAACCATTCGAGCAGAGCTGGAAGCGTCCCGTCAGAGAAATATGCAGCTTGAGAAAGAAATGAAACAGAAAAATTTGATGTTTTATAATTTTCCCCGCCCCTTATGTCGAATAGAACCCTGTTAGATGATATAATTGCGCTAATCAGTGATACTGTGCCAAGCTTAAAAGTGTCAAAGTGGGAATTCAGGGATGCTATTTGTTTTAGGGGGCGACAAAACCCATGCCCTATTTTAATAAAATCTACTTCCAAAGTTACACGAGACATTTTGTTGAGGAATGCAAACCTTTTCAAGCAAAAGGGGATATCGATAGAGCCAGATTATACGCCAGAAGAACACGAGGCTCGTACGGCCCTAAGACCTTTATTATCCCAAGCTATAAGCAAAAAGAGAATTGTGAAGTTACGCGGAACTAGATTATGTATAGACAATGAGACGTTTGTTTATGACTTCAAGAGAAAAACAGTGCTGGATATGGCAGAACCGACTATTGAGAAACACACTAATAATAAAGATAGTAGCACAAAAAACCGTATCCCGAGAAGGTCTTATATGTAAACCCCCTCAAGCGATAGCGATTCAGATCCTGAAATGGACAGCAACTCAAACAGCGATTCAGATACAACGATCATAGAAAAGCCGGCTGTGCTGCTAGACCCTAATTACTAGTGGAAACCACGCAAAAAGTAATGGGCCGAAAGGAAAAAGAGACCTAGATATGATTATAAGTCCAAGCAACGATCGTAACCAGGATCGAAAAAATGTGAAACCAAATAAAGGACCAAAACCGGAAAAGAAACAAAAAAGCCGTAGCCCTAAAATATGCCCAAACTCTAGCAGAGCTACCACCATTTGTCATAGGATAGGGAAACAGCCATAAACAGAAACTATCAGCTATTACGTGGAATGTACAGGGTCTAAGTAGTAAATGAGATGTGTGTTTAAATAGTTCATTTTTGGATTTACAAATAACTTGTTTAGTTGAAACATGGTTACTGCCAGAAGAGGAAATATCAGTTTTTGGTTATGTTGTTTTTCGTGTAGATAGAAGGACATCAAGGAATTCCAGGAACTATGGAGGAATAATAGTGCTAGTTAAGCAACAGAATTTTCCAGTTTAAGTCGTTTGCCAAGCAAGTCTGAGAATTTGATATGGTTACGTTTGAATTTTTTGGGGAAGTGGTTTATATTGGGGTGTGTTTATATTTCACCAGAGAATAGTTCGTATTGGGAAGAGGATACTTGGTCAATACTAGAGGAAGAAATGATTCTTATTAGATCGCGGTATAAAGGAGATTCAGTGTTATTAATAGGGGATTTAAACGCTTACACTGCTGAACAATCAGAGCTAAATATGAATTTTGTTTCAGATGATGAGGACCAACCTTTAGCAGGGATTATTCCTTCAATGTATATTATACCACGAAAGAGCCAAGATCAAAAAAGGAGAGTTAACTCATGGGAGAGGAAACTGCTTGCACTGTGTGGAGGTTCTGCGTTGGAAATTGGTAATGGGAGATTTGGTGAGGATGGTAGCTTAGGTGAGTACACTTGTGTTTCTGGACCTTGCTTTAGTATGGTTTATTATATATTGGTTGACATTGGGCTCGAAATTGAATCCCTAAATGTGAAAGTGATACATCGAACTGGATTGGACCACTTTCCAGTTAAAGTAGAGTATATTATTTCTAGAAGGAAATATTGTTCGGTTGAGAGGAGTAATGAGGAGAGATATGCGAATAAGAAAAGAGGAAGAGAAAGGAGCTAGCAATTTTACCTCCGATTAGAATAAATTGCAATCGGTCACATAAACAATGGGTAGGCTACTGGTCCATGAGAAATTAATTAACGACCCCATAGCTAAAGAAATAGACCATCTGAAGTATGAGGCCGAGGCGCCGAATGCTGACCCAGAAACAGTAGCGAATAGGTTTTCACAAATTTTAAGCGAATCACTGGCATCAGTAAAATCAGCCGAGAAAAAGAATGAAAGTTTTTATGACGAAGAATGTAAATTCAGTAGCGTTTATTTGGATAAAATGTTACACAATGTAAAGAATGCACCGGATGATGAATCAAAAATCAAGACACTAAGAAGATACCGTTTAGCACGTAAAGAGCATAAAAAAATTAATAAAAAGGAAAAAGGAAAATTAAAAAAGAAAAGAAAAGGCCACTCTTTTAAAGTGCTTTAAAGAAAATAACTGTAGGGAGTTCTGGAAAATGTTAAAAAGAAATAGGCTAAAAGACCTACAGTCAGAGGTGCCCGCCCCCGAAACTTGGCTCAATTACTTCAAACTACTACAAGAAGATACCCAGGATAGCAACATACACCTACAGGAGGCATTAGGTCTAGATAACCGTGAAGAAACATCATTCCTTCTGAACCAGAAAGATTACGTGTTATGCGACCCAATCACCCCGGAAAGAAATCGAAGATTCACTTAGCAAAATACGAGGTGATTCAGCTCCAGGGCCCGATAGAATTCCTATGAAGATCTTCAAAGCATTTAGAACTGTTCTATTACCTTATCTGGCCTCATTATTTAACCTAATAATTTCAAAGAGGAAGTGGCCAATGACCTGGAAAACCTCGCTTATTCTCCCACTTTATAAGAAAGGTAATCCCACTACACATAATAACTATAGACCAATAAGCCTCCTAAACAGTGCTGGAAAAGTTCTAGAAAAAATTATAGATAAAAGGCTGGGAATGTGGATAGAAGAGAAAAAAATCTTGCAAGAAGAACTAGGTGGGTTCAGACCAGGTTATTCTACAGCTGATAGAGTTTTTGTTATTAGTGCTCTTGTAGAAAAGCACTGCAAAGGTAAAGGAAAATTATATGTGGCCCTAATTGTTTTGAAATCAGCATCTGATAGTGCAGATCGTGTTTTATTGTTGAATGTTGTATTAAATCTTGGCCTACCAACCCCTTTTTTACAAATTCTATCATCTATGTATTCATTGACTAAAATTTTTGTGAAATTAGTTAGGAAGAGAATATCTCTGCCTTTTCTCTGCGAAAAGGGTCTGCGCCAAGGAAGTACACTTTCCCCAAAATTATTTGCTATGTTTGTTAATAATATTGTTCATTATTTCCGACAAAGATGGGCACGTACTCTCCGACTGGGAAATCTGAATATGTCAATGCTACTATTTGCTGACGACATTATATTACTGGCAAAGACAAATAATAATTTACAAACTCTCTTGAATCTCCTTAAAAAATATTTACAAGAGAAGAAACTAGAGGTGAATGTCACGAAATCCCAAGTCAAGATTTTTAGCAAAAAACCCTTGGAATCAGCACCACAATTTTTATTGAATGGAAAAATGCTGGAAGTGGTGGAAAAGGCCAAATACTTAGGTTTCATCCTTTGTCAAAATGGAAAATGGACCAGTCATATTACAACAATGGAACAGAAAGGAAGAAACGCATTATTTGGTCTATACAGAAGCACACTAATAGCAGAAATAAGGGAACTAAGCCTCCATAAACATATATTTAATACTAAAATTAGGGCTATCCTACTTTACGGATCAGAAATATGGGGGTATCAGCCGGCAAAGCACCTAGAGACCCTTCAATTTCAATATTATAAACGAGTTTTTGGCCTACACAATACAACACATACGTTAGTTTTAAAAGGTGATCTTGGTATATTTAACCTGAAATTGAAAAGATATACCCAAATCATAAAATTTTGGTTAAGACTTCTAGAACTTCCCCAGACTAGACTTGCCCGAGCAGCATCTAAAAATCTTCTCCTTCAGTATAACAAAACATCATGGGCCGCACAAATCAAAAGAATATTAGAAGGGAATTGATTTTCAAGTCCGTGGAACAAGGGAAAAGGGCCAGCAGATCATGAAAAGTTCTTCAAGAAATTTAGTGCAAGACTTGAAGACCAATAAGTGCAACTATGGCAAGCAGCTGTGGCCAAATCTCGGCGTCTTACTTTGTATAGAGAAGTAAAAGAGAATTTTGGTCAGCAGTTTTATTTCAAGCTGGGATTGCCCATTAAATATCTGAGGATTTGGATTCAGATTCGATCAAATTGTCTTCCAATTTATGCTAAGGTTGCAAAGAAAATGAGGGAGGGTCCGGAGGCCGGGTGTAGTTGCTTGAGATGTGGGGAAAATGATTATTGGCTGGGCCATTTCCTCCTCCGGTGTAAGCAAATCTCTCATTTAAGGGGATTAATTATCCAGGAAGGGGGATATAGGCTGCTGAGTTAATTAGGTCTAGGACTCCCCGTTATATTGTGGTAGTAGTAAACTTTGTATTGATGGGAAGGATGTCAAATGAAGTGTAATTTTTCTTTAGTATTTGTCTTTTTGTATATGGCTT